>NW_014554557.1:889415-1039288 GCF_001313825.1 Dinoponera quadriceps | reverse complement strand
ATATATATATATATATATATATATATATATATATATATGACTTATGTATCTTATATATCTATACATGTGAGCAATTAGAGTGAAGTACTTGGTTGTGGAGAAGACGTTTTCGAGCACACGGGAGAACTCCATATCATATACCGTTGAAAAGTTCCAATTTTTTAACATCTTCCGAGCATGTAAGCACTTTTCTGGTTGGTATTTAAATTATCAGCAAACATTGAAGAGAACTTTTTACGCAAAGAACATCTAATGCAAAATCTGCTTATTTTAATTCAGTTTCCTCGTTTTCGAATTTTTTCGCTCACATTTTTTGTAAATTATCTGTTGTAGTGTTTGAAAATGGTGCATTCTTCCTCTGTTACTCCTTTTTTTTCGTTTTTATTCTCTTTCTTTCCCGTTCTTCTTCAGTTACTCTTCGTATATTATTCTTAATATTTATTTTTATTTATTTGGAAAAATACATTTTTGAAGCAATATTAGAAATAGCTTTGAGCAGCATTTCTTTTGCTTTTTTCGTGTCTTTCTTTATAAGTTACATATTTTCGTTAAAATACTTATTGTTACTTTTCTTCTTTTCGTTTAGTTTTGTTTTACAATCTGCTTAATAAATGTAAAGTTATCTAAAATTCATGCAAGCCTATTGGTTTAATATTAAACTATCCTTTGTATATGAGTATATATATGTTCTCCAACTTGATTGAAGAGTTATTATAGAAAACCCAATTGTAATAAAATATTCACTAAAATTACTCTTGTAAAATAACTTGTATATTGTTATATGGTGGTCAGTATGCTGTTTATTCTGATATTGTATTTTTACTATGTACAAAAAGGGTTTTCATAGTCATTAATACCTTTCTTCACTATTATTATTAAGATATTTTTTTTATCACCGGACACTATTAATGTATGTTTTATCAAGAGGAACATTGCTCACGAGGAGAAATATGAAATAAATTTATTGAGGAATAATCAGAAATATTTGTATACATATATTTTTATAAATTTTATTCATATTTATAACAAAAAAGACTACTACTACTTCTTAGATATAATATTTCCATCTATCGTAACATTGGATATGAGAATATCCCCTTCTGTGTCTAACATGAAAATAATTTCTTCTGGTAAGCTTTTTGGGACAGACGAGAAACCCGAGCAATCCTCATCGTGGCACTTCTGGTATATCTCTTTCTTATTCAGATCCGCAATCCAATATACATTGTTGCTTTTATGCCACCTGCCAATGTTCTCACAGAATCTGCAGTAGAGCAATGTAAAAAATAGTATTACGCACTTCACATTACATGTACATAGGAAATAAAAAAAATCAATAATTATTCGAAATATCACTGTACAATTACTTGCCTGTTACCATAAATTTCATATTTCACTGTCTTGGTATTATCGAAGTATTTAGTGACACGTATCTTGCCAGGATCAATGATACTGCGAACATACTTATCTATTTCAGGATATGGTGATGTCTGGTTGTCATCCTTGCGAACAGTTTGCGTTAATATTTTGGAATAGAGTTGAGCCGTCACGTTGCTACAATTCAGGAATTCTAGCAGAATTAAATTTGGCTTGTTCGGAAAGTACGATATCAGGGAATCCAAAAAGATTCCCAATTCCTTCTCTTTGCATGCATTCAGTAGAGTGTGTGTGCAATCTGGAGACATGGTTAAGTACGACTGTTTTCCCCATTTGGTAGATAGATATATTCTAAAATGTCTATTCTTTGTATAGACACCGTTGTCAATAAACAATTTTTTGCCATGCGTTGCTGTTTCCACGATCATTTCCTCAATGTCGGTTTTGTTAAAGGGTTTCAAAATTCCATGCGGCTGCGAACTATCAGACTTCAAGTAAAGCACGATATCATTGTATATTGTTTTTATGAGTCTTCCGACGTGCGAGTTGTCTCTGAAAGCCATGTCTTTCATTGTAAAAATAACGTGTCTGCTGAACTTTTCGCTGGAAGTAGAATCCAGTATTAAAATACTGTTTCTATCACACAACAAGTGATAGTGATTGAGTAGGTATGTGCGTATAATGTCTATCAATGTTTTGGTCATGCGTGAGCCATCACAGAGGGGATTTAACTTGATTTGGTACTCTAAATCCAGATACAGCCAGCACGGCGAACCTTTTGGTATTACCTGTCGAGTTGACAATAACTCGGTGTGTTACGCACGAGGAAACGCATCGAGAACTAAACTAAATCTAAAGATTCAAGATTATTACGGCGCATTTTTTGAACAAACGAAACCACGGATTAACGTAACTACCTCGTACGAACACCTCTGCTCCTGCGGTTTGGCTCTGTAGTACCACCAGTACACCTCCGGATGCGCGACGACGAATTTGCGGCTACCGTCGCTGGCTCGCTGATACACGAAAGTGCAAAGCGTGTCCGTTTTCGTGCTACGTTCGGCGGCCACGGCCAGCGCGTCCGCTTGTTTGGAAAATTCCTTCCAATATTGCGTCGGGCCCAATATGTGCGACGGCATGACGCGGTGTATCTTCACCCAGTTAGTGTCGGATTTCGGTTTCTTTCGCTTACATACTCTACCGCCGTAAAATTTCTCCGCGCTGATCGTATTCATCGCACAATTATTTTACTTCGCACGGATCGATCGGCAATACCAACGGATCAATCACCATTATTCCGTCGTAATCTGCAACGTTGCCTCGTAATCGTGCATACGATCTCGTTCGAAATCAGCTGATGCCAACGATTTCCCGCCAGTTCCGGCAGCCGTCCACACATTGAATTTGCGAAGTAACTAGATGAAGTTCGTCGCGTTCGTCGAGTATTAGTTCTGGAATACGACGAGCCGTGCGCTGCGATCGGTGGCGTCTCTGCGCGGCGAGACGCGCGCATCTCTCTCTTCCAAAGATGGAGCGAACGGAAGATCGGGCGCGGGAGTACAAGTAAGTTGGTTTGACAAATCTCCCCGCGATTTTCGCATAAATTCCGCCAACAACTTCAGATCTCAGATGTCTGTCACGCGCTTGTTTTAGTAGCTGACGAATGGCCTCGAATAATGATACCGCAATCGCTCGAATTCGTCCTTTACTTATCGCGCTTCGCTTGGCGTCCATGTTTGAATTACAATTGTAGTCGAAAGTAACGGTCTACTTGTCCCAATTAGCCCGACACGCATAAAATTATCGCGCGAAACGTTTTAGCAGCGACCGTTTATCAGAGACAAACCGACGGGAAAGATCAAAAAGCGGATACAATCGGCGGGAATGTATCGCGAGACTCGCGAAGCAAGTACGCGTGTGTCGTGTGATAAGCTTAAGAAGATTCGCTCATCAACTTTCGCTCGTCAATTGTGCATCGACAGTCGATCCGTCGGGCAACGAGTCAAGGGACACCCCAGCTGTTCTATCTGATTTCTTAATCCAGATTACCGTCGCGCACAATTCGTAAAACGTCGTCAGCTCCCGGCGACACGTTTATTTTCGTCGCGCTTGTCAACGCTTCGTCGCGACGATATGACTGAACGTCGACGCTACACGACGCTTCGTATCCTAATCTCCAAATCTTAACTCACACAGATCTGGTTCGAGAAACGGAGGGCTCGCCGGCGATGCGACGATAAGCGGGGCCCGAGGACGACGACGTATCTCCGCGGACGATCCTGCCGAACGAGACGCGCTTGATTCGAGGTACGGGAGAGTCCTTGCTCGAGAGCTTCGAGGCAGCAGGAGGGCACCGACAGCCAACCCCGGAGCCGAAGGGAGGAAGAGGAGTAAGCAGGTAAGTGTGCGCGCCGGAGTTTTCGATAACTACTATCAATTCGACGAGCGAGAGATATCCGATGATAACGCGGGGCGGCGACGCGCGTGTGTAGACGCTCGTCGTCACCAGGGCAAAGCGGTTCGCGAGGTGTCAGTGTCGCCGGCAATCTCGATGAATCGCGGTCCCTCGAATACTCGCGTGCGATCGCGCACCTTTCTTCTGCTCGTACGTATCTTCGACGATATTCGGTCGACTCGCGAGAGCGACGCACGGTGGTCGACTCTCTCTCTTCCCTCGAATCGGCTTCGCACTCGGTTTTGTGAAAATCCGCGATTTTACACGGCCTATTTTCGACACCTGTGCGCGCACTCGCGGAATGCAAGTGAGCGCATTGAGTGTCTCCGTCGATTGTGGATTTCGGCGAGGCAACTCACCCACCCACCCCCACTCACCCCGAAAGTCAAACATTTCCCGCGGTGATCGCGGCACGTAAATTCTCTCCGACGGAATATCTCCCAAGTGCTAACGCTTTGGAAATATTAGCGACTCGGAGAGCGGCTGGATAGTTTCGAAACGATTGCCCCGACGTCCACGTAATTGTACTCGCTATAATCTTTCATGATTCGTAATGTCTTTCAAAGTACTGATAACGCAGCGCACAGCAGATTACCTTGGCGTTAAGTAAATACGTTTACAAATCCTGCCAAGGAGCAAATGAGTCGAGCATAATCGACAAGTTGTTCGGTGAAATTAGATTCCTAATCTTTGAAATTATACACATACACACACGCACGCACGCACACTCGTTCATTCTTTTTATTCCTCATTTTTTCATGTGCGGGTCTTTCACGTACTGGTCGTGTCATTGCAGTAACGAACAGGTGACAAAGTGACGCTCGAGAGGGACGATTTATTTATTCGAGGGAAATTTACTCATCCGAGTGTACTTTCCGCCGCGAAGTAGAAGGCAGCCGCTGCAGTGGAACAATATCGGCTATGATCGGACGAAGGGTGCGAAATTAGAGAGCGCGAGACGAGTGTGTAGCGAACCGCAATACGACGGTGACGAGTGAGCTCGCGAATTGGTATCTTTACGTGGTGGTGCGGGGCTTCTTTCGCGATGATGATGAGGAAGATGATATTTCTCGTGTGATTGTGCGATGTTGAGCGCGATCGAGGCGATGTGACGTTTTACGACACTCGATCAGCGAAAGGTGCGGTCTAACTGGAGCCGATTCGCGTCGTCCTCTCGCTCGTATCCATGGGTTCCCGCAGGTTCGTCATGCTGACGATCCTATGGCTGATGCATCATCATCGGGTAGAAAGCAGGACCATAACCTGCCGCCAGGTGCAGCTGCATCGCGATTGCGATGCATTGTGCAGCGTGAACCGCCACGGCATGCTCTCTTGCGAGCTGAGGATCGCCGTTCTTCTGCCAGCGGACCCGAGTTTCGATATTTCCTTGCCTAAAGTTATGCCGGTTCTCGGTAAGGAGACTCGGACAGATCGGCGAATGCCAGGCTGAATAAAATCTAGCTCCGCGCAAGAGCGCAGATATTGGACGAGATATTTAATTTTGTCGAGATTAAAATTTTCTGCAAAAGATTCTACAAAAAATTCACTCCGCTGAATTTCCTCTGCAAATTATGCGACGCGCAACGTAGCTGAATAAAATTACATTTATCTTCCTTGATACACGTAATATACAGTTAAGATAGAATTATAGGTTCTTCAACAGCGCTCTGTGTCTGTTGCCTTATCTGAGCGGTAAACAAAGATAAATTAGTTTCACAATTTATGAATACAGCGTATTTCTCCGTGCTGCAAGAAACACTTTGCTTCTGTGCAGATTTAGCGCAATATGCAGCGAGAGCGCAGGATTTACTGCCGTATTGGTTGAAATTGAAGTTTCTACCGCAGGACGACCATTGTGACGCGATGTATGCGCAAATTGGCGCGATCGACAGTAACTCGCACTGTGTGCACTTGTTTCTCGGGCCGGCGTGCGATTATTGCGTCGGTATGTCATTTCAACTTCTCACGAACTTACACGTATTTATACATACTGATTTTTCCGAGAAATTATCGTCGTTGCAAAAGTAATAAAAAAGAAAGGGAAGATTTTAGAAGAAAATTTTCCGAGCGAATCGCTTTTGTTCCTTTTTTATTTCTTTTTGCACCGGTCTATATTTGCATGTAAAATTCGGTAGACGGCAAATTTGCTCCTCATTCTCTTTCTATTCTCTTTTGTTCTCATTATCACAAAATACGTTCGGGGCTCTTTTTTGTAGCGGCCGTTGGCAGAGTCGTGAAATATTTCGGGACACCGTTGATTACCACGGGAGGCTTCACGTTCGATTTCACCCAGAAGAAAGCCGAGTGCAAGGATGAGTACTTCATGACTACGAGGATCGGAAATTTGGCCTTCAGGGATATGGCCAAATTTTTTATAGCTATAATGAATCGGTACATATGTATATATAAACTCTATACAAATATTCATGTATTGGTTATATTATTGCTATTATGAAATCTTATTTCTTCTTTCTTTTTTCTATCGATGTATAAAATCCTTCGATTTTCTCTGTGAATAGCTACAAATGGCGTAAAGTGCATCTGGTTTATGCGACCAACGGGCAAAGTCAAGTCGCCGGTCGACACACCTGCCAGCTCATGATGAAATCGATGGTGGAATTCATCAAAAAGGAGCAGGATATTACTTACGGCACTTTCGACGTCGAAAGTACGACCCATAAGGATTACCCGGAGGCGCTCAAGGAACACGTCGGCAGTTCGTACGGCGGTGAGTACTTCTTTTATTACTTGTTATATCTCACTCAAGTCCCGTTTAATTTCTCCGTACGGCATTATCCGCCGATGTATATTATTTATGCGTATAATATAACTATTATTCATCATCCTACCTTACTCACTTTTTCGCTTATGAAATACGGCATCGTGGTATCGAACTCAGATTAAAGAGATATTAATCGTCGCTTCGTGTGTTTATCCATATTTATCGCATACCACGGCTTTTAACTGATTGTGTCGTAAACCACGACGCTCCAATTGCCGTAAACAAGCATTTAAATATAATTGTCGTTTTGTTATAATATGAAGAATTGCCGATAAGTACACTGTGTCAATATCTCGCACGCTCCACGGCCTCGCGATGAAATGTATGCAGTTCCGATATGTGCATCCTGAGAAAATATCAACGCTCGATGAATAAAACATTAGCGATTATTATTAAGATTAGAATCGGTCCAACAGTCAAATTTTCTGCACTTTGATCTGATATATCTAAAATTATTATGCATCTTATCGGCATCTTTCGTCTACTGAAAGCTCTGCAGAAAGCAATAATCATTTCTCAACATTTTAATGTTTTTAAATTATAGCGATATAAATAATTTAACCAATGAAAGTTATCTTCGCTTACGTCTTTTTAATTGTTCCGAGAAGTTAGTGGAAGCGTCGCTTTAAGCATTCGCTATAAATTTGACAATAATCAATACGTGGCGGGTGAAATGAAGGAAAGGTGATACATCACGTCATTAATCATCTCGAGAGGTTTTATTCCGGTTGTAATTCGCTGTTGTTTTTCCCTCTGTGCCTACGTAGGTATAATCGTTTTTTTCTTAATGCCGGTTAGACGGATATTTATACACTGGACAGAGATCTCTTGTAAAATACATTTTACACATACATTTTGCTAAAATGAAAAATTAATCGCTCATTTTAAATCTTTAAATTTTGCCGCTAAATAAATAAAAGTATCTATAAAAAGTAATTATTGATATATGTGTTATATAAGTGTTGATATATGTGGCTCTTAGATAAATAGATTCTTTATAATGTCGATAACGGGAAAAAGGTATTTGCACAATTTTTTTGTTTAATTTTCTATAATCACTAAATGAAGCATGGCTTATCGTATCGTTTCGCGTGTTATCGCGTAGCGTTATCGTGCTTGAGTATTTCTATTATTGATATCTCTTTTCATACAGTTTGACACGCGTCAGAATGTCTATATATAAACATTTCTTTAATGAATTTATATACCACAATTGCTTATCGATATCTATTTAAAATGTTACAATGATTCTCGTCCTGACGATCACATGTGTCGTGCATATACATGAAGCTATATACCGCGATGCTATTATAATAAAATAAATAGAAACAAACGCAACATATGTCGTGCATATACATGAAGGTATATACCGCGATGCTATTATAATAAAATAAATAGAAACAAACGCAACATAAAAATAAATTGATCAACGATATAAAGACAATTTTATATCAATAAACTTTTCGCATTTTGTATCTTATGTCATATAAGTAATATAAATGTTACTCAGATATATTTTGTCAAAAATATTAAGAAATATTTTTATTCGACATATGAATCGGCAGTTTTGGTGAATCTTAATAGATATTTCGAATACTGAGATCTTTTATCAACCGTCGAAAAGTATTGGTTTACCGCGGAGGATTCGCTAGAGCGATCTTGCGTTGGTAAGAATCGTCGGTAACGAATTACGTTAGAGGGAAAAAGAGATTGAATTGTTTCTCAAATTTCTATTTTTTAAATATACATATCCGTAGAATATTTTTATGTGTCTCATACAAATGCGCATTTATAAGATTTGCATTTAGTTGTTTCCATACAATTTTGGCTCCGCTCGGTTTTAACGAATTCAGCCAGATTTTGATTATACGGCACACATTGCTACAACCATTTCGCGAGGGAAGTGATTTCTGTTATCCGCGTTACTGTTACGCGAAACGATACTGTTTGTGAAAATGTCACAATGCGATAATCAAGTACATTATCTCGCGCGTCATTATTTCGTGGAAAATATTATCGCATATTCGTAAGTTACGCGAAAACTGGGATAAGCGTTTTTATGCAACTTGAAAATTGAAGAACTTTAAAACGCGCGGCGTGATGCGGACATGTCATTGCCATTCACACTCGTCACACAAAATACATTTGCGAACGTCGTCGGCATATTATGCGTAAAACATCGAAAACGAGTCGCGGAGGGATGTGCAAATAAGTACTGATGACCTATGTCACCTGTGTCGCATAAATATTGCAGCTTTATGGTATGTAGCGAAGTTGAACAGCATAAAAGCATTAAGCTTAATGGCAGTAAGTACCGTCGAAAGTTATGTCTTCCACGATAAGGACATTAGCGAATGCTTTTAAGTTCCTCCGACTCCGAGCGGAAGGAACGATGAGAACGTCTACACAAAAATCTTTAACGATCATCGAATGCGACGTGACACACCTACATGTTACGACGTCGGTGTAAAGTGCAGGGTGTTTCCTGTTTCTTAAGTTTTTTTCCACGTTCGATCCTTCCGATCGGTTCGGAGCGACGGAATATCACGACGATCGATTAATCTTTAAATCTAAATTTAGTTGAAGTAAAACGCACTTCTAATTACATGAATATCTGATTGGACTGACAAACGTTGGACAACGCGACGTGTGAGAGAGATTTTGGGCTTGGAGATTGTTATTTGAAATTTAGGATTTTATAAATTTCTTTTCTACTGCCTTATGCCTCAGATTTATGCCATTCTTTGCGCTATCACGTACCGCTGATGACAGATACGTTTCCACGATGGGACTCTCCCAATCAAGTTAGAAAGCTATTCTAAATGATAGATAGACTACGTGGGCAACTCTTACGTAAGTGACACGTTCGACAGTTCTTTCACTTTGAAGATCAGAAAGCCGATCTTGATGGAATGCACGATAGGTACACGGAAGAAACGCGCGTGCTTAAAACGATGATTGCGAAAGGGTGAGAGGGAAGATACTGAAAGATTGTAAATCTCATTTTGCGCCTAATAAATATTCACATGCATTTTTCCTTACTGCGATATGCGATTACTGTCGTACATATAATTCGGAGTGATTTATTATTGAGGAATGAGTGAGTCACTAATAGCGAATAGATTTATTTGGGAAGGGAGTGCACACAGTTGACGATTGCAATCTCCGAGTTATCGATAATTTCCACTCCAGCATTGTCACGTACGTGATCTCAGATACTGCGAGGTTCTATTTCTTTGCCAGTATTTGTGGACATGCAGGTAGAGTGGCGCGTTATCGATAAGAAATAACACGCGATGGGTACACACTTCTTTCTGATTTCCCCGGGAGATATTATTAATACTCTCTAAATTTGTTTCTCCTTTCTCTTAAAAAAAAAAAAAGCTAAAAGCAATGAGTCGGCCTTTCGTCGTGCGAATTGCAAATTTTCGTATTTCGCATGCCAAGAGAAATGTTTACTCTCGCGTACTATGCGCTATCATTTTTACACGAAGCAAATTACGAGGGAAATCGGGGACCGTACAGTAAATTCCTATGAGATTTCATCGGGAGAGTGCTGCGTCATATCCCGGATCTACTGCGAAGTGCTTTAGGATCAGATTCTACGAGCTTTTTTCCCCCCTTCTTTTTCAACAAAAACGCGAAACGAGGTGTTTATTCGTTGCAACTTTACCATTTTCAACTTAAAAGTTCGCGCGACGAGCAAGTTCCAAATGAAATTTCTGTTGAAACTAAAGTTAATCCGCGGGTGAAATTAACCAACAAACGGAGTTACGTTCCGATCCATTTACACTCCCACTTGCACAGGCTTAATTCGCGAAGATCCTTTTACAGTTCCGAAGTGCGGAGCGCCTAACTCGTAAGTAGGAGTCCCCGATATTGCGTATTCCGCGCGACTGTATCTCTCGCGCGAAATTTCGAAGAAATTTACCTTAAAAAAATAAAGAAAATAGAGGAAGGACGCGTTCGCTATCGCGTATCGCTCACTCATCGGGGAATTATCTCCCGAGGTGATTTCTTCTCCACGGCTTCCTGAGGATCCCATACAATCGCAAACGTCTGTCACTCTCCGAAGGCAGATAACCCGTCCTGTAGTAGCTTATCACTTCTAACCCGCAGTCCTAAACGCTCCTGTCCATGCCCCGTGGCGATTCGCTGCGGAATGAAAGGTGTGGTGTGTACCAAGAGGGTGTACAGAGGATCGACGCATGCGTTCCATTTCCTCGTTGTCTACCTTCGTAGAGGCGCACAGCGACGTCCACCTACACGATCTCGGAGTGGCGCGTATTCGCCTAGAGCGAGGCTGGCCGATGTGGGGGTGCGATAAAGAGAGAGAGAGAGAGAGAGAGAGAGAGAAACCGGCGGATGAAGATAGATAGATAGACAGATCGGGAGATGGATAAGGAAAGAGAAGAGAGGGCGGAGAAGGCCGGCGGGATCGAAGGGAGGAAAAGAGAGAGAGAGAGAGAGAGAGGGCTGGAAGCGGGGGGAGAGAGAGAGAGAGAGAGAAAGAAAGAAAGAGAGAGAGAGAGAGAGAGAGAGAGAGAGAGAGAGACGACAGATGAGGATGGAGAGGAGGAGTGATCGTCGACTTCGGTGGGCGATCCGGAGCACCGTGCTTTCCTTCGGCCCGCTCTCAGTTTCAATCGCGCGCTCCGAGCTTGCTCCGAGAGAGCGCGAGGCGAGAGCCCGCGGTGATCGGTGCAATTCTCTCTCATCGCGATCGATCGAGGAAACGTAACCGATAGGCTTCCGCCTAGATCGCAGTGGGCCGACGGACAGTTTGAAATGATCGATTGCTCGGACAGATGAGCGAGGAGAGGCCGGAGTCTACGATCAGTTCGATCGCCCTACGTCGATCGATTCCCGATCGAGAAGCTGCCAGGCCATCGGTGCGACCCTCGGAAAGAGACCGGCTGTCCCCGCAAAGTTCGCGAAGTCGACGACTCGTGTGCAACACGTGTCCCGTGACGGGATCGTAAATGAAAATCGAATGCAGACGGATATGGTAAACGAGCTGATGCGTCGATGAGGCGACAGCTGGAGAATGGGTCGTGTCACAGACACGTGACTGTTACGGATAGATTGCGACGTCGGGCGACACGGTTCGCGTCTTTCTTTCTCGTCGTTGAAAAAACTACCTAGGTCCGGCCTAGTGTACACGCAGGTTTCCGCCTCTGTTCGCGATAAAGCGCCGAGACAGCTCGAGTTCCAAATTGTCCGTTCGTGCGTGCAGCCGTCCACTCTGGCTCTCTCGACCGGAAAGCACGTGACATTCCTCCGTTGGACCAGACGGTTTTTCCATCTATATGGAAAGCTCCCGATACTCCTACGTCAGTTGATCGGTTTCTTCGATCGGTCCTCGCGATTGGCGAATCTCGCGAAAGGCGGCGCGAAAACTGGTGTTAATTGTAATAGAATTGTGAAGTTTTCGTCGTGGAAACAGAGAGAGAGAGAGAGAGAGAGAGAATTTCGAGATGTTTTTCGAAATTTGAAGCGTCTTCCTTGTGCAGTAATTAAAATGTTCGTGAATTATTACGGATGTCGTGATTTAAATGATGCAGAGTAAAAGCGAGCAAGATTTACAACTAGTTCCCGGAGAAAATTAATTTTTTGGTATCATAAATTTTATATTGTTGTAGCAAAATCTGTCAGTTATTATGTGTACAGCAAAACGATATGTTAAGAGTACTGCCATTCGTTATATCTTGCTGAATTTACCAATTATTTTGCTGCAAGAAAAAACTAATGAATGTGGGGAGACACTATTTTGTTCCAACCGTAAATTAACGTGTGCTAAAGACAAATTCACTCAGCGAAATTTTTCTATCTAGGCAGCAAAATTGTTTCTGCTCTAATTACGAATAATTCATTAATTTCGTTATGCCAATTAAATTTTTTTGCTGTCGCAACGAATATGTAGTAGCAACGATGGTTTCGCTACAATAGCAAAATGATTGTTCTCCGTGTAAGATTCACATTTTGAGTGTGAAATTTATAATCATAGTAGATCTTAGAAATGTATGGACATATTATTTTAGCGTAGAAAAAAAATTGCTTCAGTAGCTAAATTAATTGTAACATATGGACACCTAAAATTGCTTGCGCTGCTAAAGTTTTAAGGATCGTCTACATTGGAAGTAAGCAGTAATACAGAATAAAGTATTGGTTGATAATAAGGCAGTAGGAACTAGAAAATGAGACTCCATTGTTATCGTGAAGGAGAGAGTTCGCGATTTCAATTTAGATCAAGACATCTCGGAATACCTCGCGTTACCTTTCCAGACATCGCATGTCGCTGATACGTATTTCCACTCGCACTCGAAATCGTGAGGATACGTCTCGTCGGCACTTTTGCAAATCATACCGCGTTCGCGTGCTTTATCTCAGCAATGCTAATCGCCGACGCGAGAACGAACGAACTGATAGGGGCGCGCGGAAAAAAGTCGCGCGGATGTTTTTCAGCGCGGCGCTGACTAGAACAGCTGCTATGGTAATAAGTTGCCAGGCTTTCGCCTTTTTCTCTGCCGGCTCATATTGGCAGCGGAAGCAAATATATTCGTGTATACACACGGGGCGGTAGCGCCTTTATTTTGCTCGGGATGCCTTTTTCTCCGTCGCGGTGGAGCGCGAACGATCTCCGCTGTACATCTGCCCGACTGATGCCGGGAGCTTATTCGTTATGCGAATTTTATACGATCTGACGGTACTATGAAGGCTTTAGAGTAGTTCAGCCCCGCGGAGGGATCAGTTCGTGACTCTCATAAGTAAAACAGAATCCGCGCGATTCTAAATTTTACCATTGATAAACGTTGGCGCCTCACGTGCAATATACGATTTATACGCCTTATACGCCTCACGTGAATATTAGAGCGGCCGTTGTCAGTGCATCGGTGATGCGAGAATGAATCGTTACACGAAGGGAAATAATTTTGCTGTTGCAGCGAAACCGTCGTTGCTACTGCATAGTCGTTGCGAGAACGATAAAATTTAGTTGGCACAACCAAAGCAGCGAATTATTTTCAATTAGAGCAGAAACAGTTTTGTTGCTAGGATAGAAACATTCTGCCGAGTGAATTTGTTTCCTTAAGACGCGTTAATTTCCCGTTAGAACAAAATGAAATACATATAAATAAATGTTATCCTATATTTATTAATTAGTTCTTACCACAAAGTAATTTGTAGATTCAACAAAATAATCTAACGCACGGCAATTAGTACACTTAAATCGTTTTATCGTCCACATGGTAACTGACAGATTCTGCTGCGATAGCATGAAATTTGCTGTGTCGGCGAATTATTTTTCTCCGTGTAGAGGAAAGACGTGTAGAAGACATTTTAGTTTTCTCATCTCACCGGGTATCGATCGAGCTTGAAATTTGCGGAGTCGCAATCAAGCGATGATTAAGTATAATTTGTTCGCGAAACAGTCAATTTGGTCGATATATTTGCGTACGTCCTCTAGTTTGATTAAAACATCTCTCGGTCGATCGCAAGATCGCGGAGACTGCGAATGATCTCTCACGTAGCGCGTCCGTCCATCGGACGACGCCTGGTTGTTGTTTCCTTATACGCGAGCTTGATGTAATTTCACGACGCAACGACATCGTAAAGGCCTTACAGGACTGTTTAACTGCATCCTGCAAAGGGATTAATCCGCATGTGCCTTCCGCGTAGTTTAAGCGTAATTACGTAATTCGAAGCCCCCGTCTAGGCGATTGGCGCGCTTCGACTTGATAGTACGTTCAACATTCAGCGGATTTATGTGACTGAAACGCGCTCGCGCAATTATCGGCGATCGAATTAATTAGATCAGCAACTTTGTCAACCTTGAGAAAACGCGATTAAACTTTACGCGATACGACCTTCCGACCTTGCGCTAAATCCCTGCGACAAATCGAGCTTATTTGCGCCTTAACCCGAAATACTAAGGATTCTCTCTATTTCTCTCTCTCTCTCTCCCTCCCTCTCTCTCTCTCTCTTTCTCTTGCCTCAATTACAGCCGATTTCATGAAATCTTCCTTGCGCTCTCGTCGATTTTACACATTTCCGCGAGACATGAAGACGAGGTACGGTCAGAGCACAATCGATTCGACAATTCTAATTGAGTGCCTGAAAGAGTCAGGACGTCAATCGTAGTCGACTCAGCGCAAACGGAAAAACACGAAAGCACTCTTTTAATCAAGAGTGGCGGGCTTTTTGCGTCACAGGTACTACTTCGCCTCTTTCGTTTTCCGCGCGCGCGTCTACTTCAAGGAGGACCCGAGAGCGAAAACGAAAATGGCACGGCGACATGTCGGAGTTACGGTGACACCCATCTCGTTATTCTGTCGCAAACAGCCGATCCATATAGTTATTTGAGAAACCCCGGATTGCATTCGTCGCGCATTGTATGGTAAATGCGGACACGTGTAAACGTTGGTGCGATTTCTCGTTCGAAAGGTACGTGTCCCGAATGAAAATTCGCACACACGCGCGCGCGCACGCACACTCACGGGAGACGTAAATGGCACAGTGGCAGCCTGTTATACACTTTGTGAACTGACATATTCAGGAAACGAAGTGCAAGGTGTACGGGTGAAAATGGTTACGGCCGGGTTTCGGGTAGGGGAAATGCCGGGAAGATTTTCGCGGGTGTTCGCACCATTATTATTATTCGTTTGTCGGGACGAATTGTAAATAACTTCCGCTTCTTTCCCCTTTATAAATTCAAACCCGTACATCTGCGAAATGTTTCTCCGGTAGGTTATTAATGAACGTTTCGTGCGCCGCGAATTAACAGGTAAATCGATCGACTTTCCCTGCGAGCTTTCGGAAGAAAGAAATATTTGCTATTTTCGTTAAGGAGGAAGTTACTTATGACTCCACTCGACTTCTGCTCCCAGAAGGGGACTGTAACAAGACCATGGGAAACTTTTCTTTTTTCTGTAAAAAAAAAAACTAAAAACATTTGATTAGCGAAGCTCGTATCGGACCCCATTTTCGGTAGCTACGGCTGCACAGAGCTCAGACTTGTTTTTCAAGGAGGTCCCGCGAGCATTATATCCCCCATATATACGATACTTCTTGAGAGCCCTTGTTCCGCTTGATCTAGTATCTGAGGGAAGGTGTTTTAGCTTTTCACGCTTACGAAGTTTATATGTATATATTTTTGTATCTCTCCTGGCAAATAACGTAAAAATGTACAAATATTAGTCCGCACACGAACTTTGTTATCATATGTTTCCCGTCATTTGTGTTGTAACTTGAAAACGTGTGTTTTTTTCAATTTGAAAATAGCAAAAGAATCTTCTACTCCAATCCGACCTTGCGATATGTATGCGCTACGCCTATACGACGACGTATCGGAGTAGCGCCAGAAGAGATTGCATTCCGTTTCTCACAATCCTACGGTTAACCGGGCAGATAGATAGATTTATCGCAATTTATCTACCGATCTACTCCTCGATCTAATCTAAAACATGATCCAATTATAAGAACTATCCACGAGGCAAATGTAAAAATCAGGAAACGTGTGAAACAGAAACAGAATTATATACGAAACGCTTCGTATGATTTAAAAGTTAGGCATTGGTTCTCAGTAGTAAAATCGGGATGGGAATTCACACCGCGTATGTTTCCTCTGAAACTTTTCCCTTTGAATTATTGCGCCGGAAGCACGGTATTTACAAGAAGCCTCTGAATTTACTTCGCGATATCAGATACGCGTTTCAGCACGTCGTATAACGATATGTCGAGAACGATGAAAGATGACGTTTGTGAATAGTCAGACAGAAGTTGTGGAGGCTCCGGTGTGCGACGGATACGAGAGCCGCGAAGTTGAAGAGTATAAACTAAAGTCGTCGCGCCGCGAATATACTTTATGACGCTATATAAAGCGGATATCGAGTGCTCCCCGGACAACATTTTTCGACGCACTTTTATATTTTATTAGAGGTAATTTATTTCGAGGACCGTCCGTAATTTTTAGGCGCGTTCTACTGCGCGAGATCGCATCTACGTACCCTTACAGAAATATCCCACCGTTTTTACTCCCCACGTATGACCCGTTTTTCGCCCGTTTTTAACCCGTTTTATCATTTTTATGCTGGTTATTACACTGCGCACGCATTATTAAACGAAGGAATATGACGAATATACGCGAGTATGCATGAGTATTTTTGAGGAGATCGCCCGTCTTTAATACTCGTTTTTCAGCTGATGAGTGGCAGCACTCTGATACATTTCCTCTTCTACTCAGTTTCGCTTCATTGCGGAAAAAAGCACGTTGAAGAGTCGCGCGCTTATTCGTGCTATTTCGAAGTGCGTAATGTGAGTGTTTGTGAGTGTTAAACAAATATTTCGTACTCGTGGCTGAATGTACGTTTACACACCTCAAATTTACACAGCACTGTACGTGTTTGCTACTCGAAAATGTCTCAATAGTACATTAACACCATTCCGATATACTCTTATGTAATCCGCAATAAACACTCGTTATTACGGAAAAGTGTCCCCCCCCCCTTTCCGATCTAAAAACGGAGTTGTACTCGCTCGCTCAGCCGACTACACGCTTTCACTACTCAAACTAACAGTTTTCGCGGGCTAAAAACGGTGAGATATTTCGGTGGAGGTATTCCATCTGAACACACAAAACAGCCAGCGGTCGCGGGCATAATCGTAATCGTAAATCCCCGCGCGATATCGCGCCTGCCCGATTTTGCGAAGCAAAGCCTGCTCTGCGCGATTAATTTTTGTCCGATTTGTGCCTCGATCACATTTCGTTTTCACGTTTCTTCTCCTCGCCGATGGCGATTTGATTGAATCCATTTATGGGGAGTACCCGTGGCCTGTATCCTGTCGATTGTCGTGATTCTTCGGTGTTCGTAATATTTACACGGATCGGCCGTATCCGGGGGCCGAGAGAAGAACGCAAGTTCTGTGACGGACTTTAATAAACCCCGTCAACCGTGATTTAATTAAACGACGCATCGCCCGGCAGCTGCTAATTAACTCGCCCGTTTGCGAATTCCCGATGATCGTTAATCCGTCGTTCTCTCCGCTTGAGCCGCGACAAAGACGGTCGTCCGTGAGACAGTTCACGTTGCGAACGCCACGCTGAAATTGCAAGTGCTGCACGAAGACGACGATCGCTCTCGAATTCCATTATCTGTCATTAACTAGTGGATATAAAATTAAATTAAAACGAGCAAAAAGGCACGCGCGAGTTGTGTCCGTGGAGAGTAAATTGAAACGTTCGAAATATCCGGAACGTTGAGACGCGATTTTTTACGCGGGTTTATATCCGCGCTTTTGCTCTGATCGGCCCTCTTCTTTTCACAATCGCGATTTTATATCGAAATATTTTTCGTATTTACCCACTTTCCCTCTCGAGAACGTAAAGCTGAAGTTATTGATAGAGTAACGCGGTGCATGTAATGGCGATAATTGCAATTTGTATGTGATACAGTATCTAATTAGGTCCTTTTTGTTCCCGCGTGATGCCATTATAATGTGATTAATACACTCACATCGTGTACAGTGTTTTACACGATGAACCGAGCAAATCGAATGATTTTAATGCGCGTCTAGTCGGAATTTAACGTACAACAGGATGCAAATTACGTTCGAAGCCGCTCATTAATTACATCTTCGTTCGTTCGATGCGTGTCAATTAACTAGCAGATATATGAGGGAATTATTAATGGGACGTTATAGCTCGATATATATTCGTAATAATATTTGTTATCACGGGGAACGGGGGATGCAATATCTCCTCTTCTCTCGCTCTCTCATTTGTTGTATCAAAGGCATGATCCACATACGCGACACCACACCAAACCGTTTTACTCTGATAACGAGTTTCAAGCTCCGATAACTGAAAATTAAGCGAAGGTAGTAATTATTTTAAAACGCCAGTCGTGCTTCCCACTATTGAAAATCGTACATGCGTATTCGCCATTAATTTGAAATTTCCGCCCTTCTTTCCGAGGAATGAGAGAAGTGGCAGTTCCTTTGATGCATTTTGTTTTAACTTTTTCCGCCCGTAGCATTTGGTTCTTGTTTCCAAGGGAGCTTATCCTCTGGCTCTGCGGATTTAACTAGCTCATTTTTCTCACCGCTACCGTGATTGGGTTTACACTACGGCGGGAAATTTCTATCCTTTTTCCCTTAAAATTACTAGCAACGCAAATTACACCGAGGGTTAATTACAAGTCTTCTTCATCTCGCAAAAGTTTTTCGCTCGAACGTTAATACTTTATAAATCGGCGGAACCTCAAACACAGTCTCAGATAAAGCTCGTTGAGCTTGCCACTTGTTGCGATGTTATCCTTCCGCATAACTTTATGAATATTCACTTAACTATTTTGAATGATAAAGCACTCGCCCATTTTGTTCTTATTTGACAATCTTACGTTAAGGATCGACTTACTCAAGGCGAAGTATTTGTATTCATTTTAACTTCGTACGGCTTTTACATCCATCAGAATCCTCGAGCGCACATTTTTCACCCGAAAGGGACTTCGCCACGAGGTCGAGGTTTATATGAGAAACGTTGAAATATTTCTTCCAATATTTTGCACACCAATCCTCCTTTTTTATTCGAGAACTCATTTGAGATGCAAAGTATACCCAGTAACATATTTTGCATACCGTTTTGAAATCTGCCCTCATCAATGCGAAGTTATCCGACTATAAGAATCGGCTTAATCGGCTCGAATGCTCCCTCGTGCGCGCGCGACGGGTGGATATACCGCCCTCACAATTAAATTCGGATAAAGTCGACGAAGGGGTGCGCTGTCTGCTCCGACGGGAGAATCCGGGTCGATCGGTTTTTGCCTTGTCGTGATTAATTTTCATTTTCGAAGGCACCCGAGTCGTAATTAAACCATTATCGGCTGTATTAGAAAGTTCGAAAGCGCCGTTTCCACGCGTCTTATCCGCGATATCGCGGAGCGAATATGGGTTGCGTGCGGGAGTAATTGCTCCACGTCGTCTTCAAGATCGATGAATGCGCGTGAGTGCGAAAGCTTATTGCGGATGCTCGTCGAAAGTTCGGTAATTATTCATTTATCGGTAAACAACTATGCCGCAAACTCCGGTATATCATACAGGTTATATCGCGTGGTCGAGATTTTGAAGTATTCGACGATACAAATCGGCACGACGGCGTGCTCAGAAAATTGCAAGAAATGTTCGTGACGGTGTTATCAATACGTGATCGCGTAATCAATAGATATCATTCGAGACGACTGGTGTTTTTTTGACGAATGCACTCCTTATCGCGCAAAATCTATGCATATAGAATATATACGCGCGAAAAGGAGACCTATTATGGAACTGTTCGGGAAAATTTCCGACTGGAATCGTTCAGTTACTGTATTTTACTGAGTACGTTACTGTATTTTCTAGAGTACGTCGTTAAAAAAGTTTTTAAAAGTAATAGCGCTGTGCTGGTAAATTAAGGAATTTTATGTTAGAACTTATAATCTTGAAAATTTGCATAAAATCAGTGTTGTTGATTATAAAATAGTTGTAATGTTTCATATTTATTATAAAATAATATTTACTATAATAAAATACTATTTACTATAAAATCCAAAAATAAATATGAAATTTAATATTTTTCCGTTTTATATTACATAATTTGTGCTGTTTAGTTTTCATATTCAGTTATAATATATTTTAATACGTTATGATGTATCAAAATGTTAATATTTAATAATACGCAGTATGACTGTTAATATATGTATGATACGGGATCTAATAACGATATAAGCCGTGATGTACTTCGCTAATATTCACTCGTTAAATTTCATACTCTAAATTATTACAACACTATTATGAAAACTGGATTCAGAATGTCTTCTCATCACGCGTCACTAAATGCAACATCAATTTGGTTATTAATTTTCATAACTTGGTTATGTAAAAAAACTTCACAATCAAATTGTTCAATTTAATATCGATTTTTTTAAACAACTGAACGATTCCGATCGGAAACCTTTCCTTCCCATAACAGACGCCCTATTCGGAAATGTTTTCCAAAAACTAACTGCTCAAACATTAACAAAACAAATGAGAATTCCGTCGAATTACGCGAGTCGTAAATTCGCTTCCTTATCAACTCCCGTCGTTATACGACGGAATTGCCAATGAGATCTCGAGACGAGCCGCACGTTATTCCTCGATGCTGTGTGAAACACATAAGTATCGTTGCGGAGTTGGATTACGCGTTTCACCGTAGCAATTGTGTGAGTTAAAAGCTAAGCCGGAGCAGACGCGCGTATATCGCGCGACTCGGAGAAATCTTGACGTGCACGGTCACGTACGTCCCGTTCGCCCGACTGTCTGCCTGCTGTAATAACATTCTTCCATCCCTAATTCAGAAGCGTTGCGTTCCATTCCACAGTTCTCCTTTCTCGCGTCCGCGCGCGCGCGAACCGAAAAGCCGACGCGAGAACCGAGAAAAGCACACAGAATGAAACAGACGCTCTGCCTGCTTCATTACATTTCCGAAGAGTGAAAGGCCTGTCGCTGGCTTTCCAGGTTACGTTGTTTCATTTGAACACAGAAATGTCGTCGGCGAGCTCGCTACGTCGGATGGGATTGCTATTTTGCACTGTGCCGCAGCGACTCGAATAATTCTTCGTTGTTCTTGGTCACTCGGTTATGCCATGCTGAATGCTAAGCGCGGCTTGAAATTATCGAACATTGTCTACTCGATTTGAATCAAGAGGCCGATCCGAGTCAGTTTGGCGAAAAACATCGGGCACGTCGTTGAATGCTATGAGTTTCGTTTGATCTCGCGATCTCGCGATGAATGGAGTCATGATGCGCTCGGGATTTCTGATAATTGCCGACGACACGACGACCGAGATCGCGAGGAAAGCCCCGGCTGCAGGATGTTGCCCGGTGACACTTCCACGTGAGAGAGATATTGCATTCGTCAATTTTCTCACGGAGACATCGACGCGATTACCCGTATCAGACTGTCGGGGGACACGTTAAATGTGACGGACGCCGCTGTCGCATTTCCTCAGAACGTAGCGCGCTCGGAATGTCCCGGGTGAGATCGCGGGAAAACTAAAATGTGGAAGCAAGTCGGCCGGGGTGTGTGTGTGTGTGTGGATACGTAAGTAGCCGCGAGTGACTCGTCTCCGAGCTGATAACCGTAAATCAGGAAGATGCGACGCGACGTGTAATTGGACGACGCAGCTTCGACGACAAGGTGTAACGAGGTGCGCCGGGGGCGCGATGGGGTCGCGGACGAGAAAGTGGTGTTTCGCGAGTGGTGTCTTGGTGCGACTTACACTGACTTTGTCGGGCTTGTGCGCGGGTCGTTGCGCGGTGACGGTGCCGAGCGCGAAGGAGTGCGACGGCATGTTGGTGCAGCCGAAAGGCGAGGTGAGGCTGGCGGTGATTGCACCTGGCGATCCCAGCCACGAGCAGAGCCTGCCGAGGGTGCTGCCGGCGGTGCTGCTGGCGGTGAGATCCGTCAGCTCGCCCAAGGGACCCCTGCCGGGATGGAACATCAAGGTGGACCATCGCGACTCGTATTGCTCCAGCACTTACGGGCCCCTGGCCGCATTCGATTTCTACATCAACCAAACAGCAGGTCGCACGATGCGTTCTTCTCTCGCCAGCCTGGCGCTTTTCCATCTATTTTCGCTCGCCTTCCATTTCGTCACCGCCGTAACGTAATCGAGAGAACGCCACGACGTTAAGCGGCGACTGCGTGTTGCGTGCGCATACGAAATTTTACGAAGCGTCGCTCCGTTCTTCCGAGTCTCCGCCGTAAAGTTTACACGCTGCAAACTACCTCAGCCATTTTGGCGATCCTTCTTCAGAGGGCCGCCATAGCGTTTAATACTTCACGGTCGCGGAATTGAGCTCGTACGACGCATTCGTAAAAATTCACTGCGATTCGCGCATCGAAGCGCGCGTGGGAAGATAACCGGCGCCGAGAGATTCATTCGAGAGATTCGTTGAAATTGATTTGATGATTCGTTGAAATTTATGATTCGTTGAAATTTTCGATTACGTTCGGTGTAAACACTTAATGTCACATGTAATCACCTTTGAACCGTCGGATTTCTCTAATCCTTTTCACGCTCGGTGTCTCTCTGACTAATCGAATAACTTACGAAATGTAACATTTTAAACGGTCAGCTGACAGCGCGCGATGATTGCGTTTCTGCATTTCTCAACGAATATTTCAGCTTTTGCAAATGACGCATTTGTCGAGGGTGCGACGATTCGTTCGATTTATCCGGGAATAATGCATTTCGTTCGATCTCTGCGATCGGTGTTCCTTGCATCCTAAGACGGATCGCAGTTTAAGAGTTCAAAGCGAGTTCGACAAATCACTGGCTAGTTACGCCGACGTGGAAGCACGGCGCGCAAGCACAAATAACGCGAACGAAATATCGCGCGTCGAGTCGGGAGGCCCATACATCAAGAAAAGTGTTCCGCAAAGTTGTTTACGCTCGTTGCCGTGTCTAGCCCGTCGTGAAACACCGTCGGGCAGAAACCAGATGTACCCAGGTGATTTCACACACGTGGTGCGACTTGAAATTATTTATCGCGAGCGTCGAACTTAAAAGATGTAAAATGTAAGTTCCCAACAGGACGCCGCGCCCCCTCGCCTCTTGGGCGGCTTATGAGCGTTTGTTTCGAGTAGCCGCGTTCGATACTCGATTGTCGGGACATAAAGCGCGAGGGTAGTGAAGGGGGAGAGAAGAAAACAGAATGCGGCAAGTACTCTTGACGCGCAGCGCGGTTTAATTTCCAGTGGAAACGTCGATAAATCGCTCTCCTCGCCGAGACTTGAATTTCTACTTGTGCTCTTTTGCAATCCTTCCTCCGTTTTCTCCGACTACGAAAAGCGGATTAGTCGGACGTATATACGGGATTGGGATAATTAATCTACTTGTTGGCCGGCGAAATTCAAGAATCTTCCTGCGCCGAAAGCGAGTCCGGGATATATGTAACAAACGGATTTCACTTTTATTGCGTCGAGCGGAGTCTCCCATTCGAACGGAAACGAACGAAGAGGGATGAGGCCGAACAAATGTATAATCGGCGCGCACGGCGAAAACTCGTGTTATTTACAAGAGGTATTAGGTACGCGTGTCAAGAGACATTTTAAATGCTGAAACGGGAAACGCGGACTCGGTATCTCCCGTCGATGAAAACCGTCGCGGATAAAGTCCCTCGCGTCCTCGCGTTCGCACCGAATGAAAGAGCTCGGGAAACTTTGTTAATTATACCGCATGCGTTCCCGTCCGTTCGCAGATTCCGAAATATTGTTGGATATTCCGGATGTCTTTCACGAGCAATGTATCGAGAATATGCATGCAAGAGAGAGATAGAGATAGAAAGTTTTTATTAATCTGATTATTTAATTAATTCTAGGCAAGCTCTCTAAGAACGCTACGAAATCAGTTTGTGAATTGACAGAATTGAAAAAAAAATTGATAATTAACAATTCTAGTAATAAAAAGGAAAAAAAATATTTAAACTATAATAACGAATAACTCTGACTACTGTAATGAGAAAGTGTGCAAGTGATATATTTTATTAACGGAAGAGAGAGAGGGAGAGAGAGAGAGAGAGAGAGATTGTGCAAGAAAAATTTAACGTAACGGGGAAACTACGCGCTATGTTTTTCGCGCGCAATACGTTCTGTTAAATCTCGCGCACGATGATGTATACAACGCTGTCAATACTCATTAGCGCGTTCCTCTCACAAATTCGCTGTGAATGGTAATTGATGGCGGATGATTGAATGCGCATGATATTCGTGATCCGCTAATTATATACGTGTTCTTTTGTATCATTCACGACATAATCCATTAATTTACCTCATACGGCGATCGCGTTCTCCTCCGGCGAAACGTTGGCCGGCTAATCTCGAGTAATATTGAAAGCGAACGGAGGAAAATAACGCGCTCGAGCGAGGACGGCGCATCGACCCTGCGGATTCGTACCGCAGATTGCGAGGATCGGGTCTTTCCACGCTCGGTAAAGCTCTCTCGCCGTCGCGCGGCCGAGCTAGCGAGTGAGTAGCATGTGTCGCGCGTCATTGCGCCAATTAATCCGCGACGATGTCCCTCTGAGGGCCCCGCGCCGATGCCGTGCGCTATGTTTTAATTGGGCCCCGTCCCGTCGTTAGAGCCGCACCACCGTGCAGCCGTCTTGGTAGAAACGCGCCTATTTTTACGAGAGGCTGACGTCAGCCCGCTGCTGTGTCAATTTGCAGCTGCAAACCGTCGAACGAGAGCTGCCTCAACGACGACGACGACGATGATGACGACGACGACGATGACGATGACAACGATGACGATCGCCTCTCGCCGGTCAGTCAACCAAAGCCGACTCGTCGCGTCTTTTTTCTCCCGTCGATTCCCCTTCTTACATCTGGAGCCCGTTAAGTGCCACTTTAATTCGGCTTAATTAGTCCCGTCGTGTCGGTGGCTCGCTCTTCTCTTCGGATTAATTGACCTCGCGCCCTCCACTGCGCTCTCCTCGTAAGCGAATCATTTACTTTCTCAGGAGTGCGTGCGATCGCCGATGAAAAATGTCTCGTTTCTGTCCGCGGAACGAGTTTACGCGTTAATGGAGCGGAATTCGACGCCGCGTCTTGCTCGCAATCGACGCGGGCATCTCGCGTCGATCTCACCCTCGCCGAGGTCGGCGATATCGCCGTTTCGTCGCGAGCTTCTCAAACGACTGTCGTGAACGGTCGCGGGGCGGAACTCTCGTAATTACTTGTCCGTCGATAACGAGAATTCATTATGTACTGCGTCGACGGGCTTTCCGGTATTGCTCGATATTTCATAGTCCATTACAGCTTCAACTTGACTAGCGTAGCGATATTCCTACAAGTTTAATACAACTGGCAGGCATGTTCACGCTTGCCCTCGGCGCGAAATTAATGAAAATACTTACAATTGACCGTTATCCGAACGATGAAATTACCAGGGGGAATTCTCTCTCTCTCTCTCTCTCTCTCTCTCTCTCTTTTTCTTTTTCCCTCCCGAATGTCGAACGGTATCAGTAGTTGATCCTGCCTTCGATTTCAATTATTAAACTTAGCGAAGGGTGGTTTCAAGCGGATTAACTCGATCCATCGACGATCCAATTCGCGATTGGTGTAAATCTGTTCTTTTCAACTCACTGCGCCTCGGATGTGTTGGCTCTCCTATTTCACACACGGTGGGTATTAATCTATTTTCGTTCAAAAATTTTGAAATTGCAACAAGCGAAAAAACGCAGATGAAGCGCGTTAATTTCAATACGGTTTTAACGGTATTTTGAGGATAGATGATATAACAAGATAAAATCTTTCTGCGTTGAAATCGGTAGCCGATTGAAAATATCGCGTCGGCCTGCTCGTTAGTTCGCAACCACTGAGAATAGAATTACCGCTGCGCGATGCAGCCGATGATATTACAGGAAAAAGTGATATTACAAACTCCCATTTACGTTTTGTACAATAATTTTGTTAATAATATTTTCAAGTGTTGTTCAATCTAGACTCAATTCCGGGCTGAAAGTTGCGAAATATTTATTATTTTAGATGTTACTTTAGATGTTAATTTTTACAAAAAGGAATAGATTTTCAAACTTAAATTACCAACCTATCAAATAACTACTTCATAAAAATTTCGAAAAAATCTATTAAATCTATTTCAGCGGGAGGCCAAATTAGTAAAATATCATGCTATTGTTCATAATACTTACAAGAGCCGTAATACCACCTTCTCTACTATTTCACGAGACGTGGCACTTTGCAAAATGTGCCTGTAAATAACGACCGACTCGTAGAAGTGCCGCGGAACATCGTCTACTCACTACGGTAATGCGATGATACACCGAAATCTAAATTAATCATTCACCTGTTGATCGCGTCGATCCCCTCCCCGAATGACCGTTTACGTTTAACGCTCTTTACAGAGCTCTTTCGACTTCCACCTGAAGCGTCTCCGCAGTTTCCTCTTCAAAAGAACACGACAGACGCGGTCTCTTATTTCCCAAGCCGCGTCGCGTTTATAACGAGCGGGTAATTCGTCCCGTACGAGAACTCTATGATTATTCATGATCCCTCCGACGATCCGAAGCCGGTCGTCCGTGCGTATTTCAAGACTCGGTGAGTTTCGCGGTGAGGGAAGAAATTCGTTGCCGTGTCTGCGCCGAGTTCTCGCATCTCGCAAAGACGCGCGCTCGTGCCGGTGTGCAGATAGGTTCTGCATAAATTATGCGATAAAAGGTCGTGCGCTCGAGCTGCGGTAAGCGTATCCGTTTTCTTACGGTGGAGCTTTCTCGCGGCGGTATAACGACCGCGAGAGTGGCGGAGCTTCAACGTAAATTGTTCTCGGAGAGTCACATTCCTTCTTTATTCTCTCTCTCTCTCTCTCTCTTTCTCCCACTCTCTTTTTTCTTCTTATCTTTTACTTCCTTTCTCCTTTATATATACATATATATCTATTTTTTTTTTGTTGCACGCGGAGAGAATAGGTCCCTCGGTGAGGGAGCTCGTAGATTATTGCGAAAATAACGAGATTTCGCGTCAAATCGGCGAAAGAAATCTCCCGCTGAATAAATCGAGGTTCATATCCAATATTTTCCTACTTGGCAAATTAGTTCGCGATTCGCCGGACAATATCGATCTACCTCGTATAAATATTCATACGATGTCGTACGATTTTGCGGTGTCACGTTGTTCCGCGAGATTAACGTCCATAGAGATATCACGCGTTTATTCCGTTTAATTACAATCTCGCGCAAATGAATGGCTTCATCAGCGGCATGCAATGCTTCAGCCGTCGGGATTTCTACGAGAGCGCGGGATGTCGATTAATAGAGCACATATATTAGTACAAATGGTGCTTTCGCGATTCCTCCGGTCAATCGTGCGCAGAAAGTCAACGCGACGTAACCTTCAACGCCATCTTTTAACGGTGACGCATCTCACGTAAGGGTTATCCCGCATGTTTCATCTTTAATCAACACGATCGCCGGTTCAAACGAGGAAAATACGGACGATTTCAGCCGGTGCGGGGGTAAGTGGGTCGAGGTGAAAGCGAAACGGGAGAGGGAAAAAGGGTGAAGTAATATGGTTTAATAGGCGAACTGAATGGGCGACGACGCGTGTATGCGTTCTCGATGAAATTACTTCCTTGGCGTTCTATCTCATGCAGACACTCACCGTCGTGGACCTGCTCGTGCGGGCTACCCAATGCCATACTCCTTTGTGGATTATTAAGGCCCGTTTACATAGGTCGTAACACGGTCGAAACGCGGCCCGCTAACGGTATCAGGAAAGTGACAGAACTATCTTTTGCTTTTCTCCGATTGGTCGACGCGGAAAGTTGCCGTAACGCAAAAAGTTGCGGTTGATTTAACCTTTCGACCGCACTCTGGATCGGATAAACCTAGTGAGTTGTATTTGAAGAGCTCTAGCAAGAGAAATGCATGATCTATGGGGTTTCCCCGCTACCAAGAAATAATTGTTAGAAAGTCGTTCTGTCCGTCAGATGCGGTGCGGATTTGAAAAGTTTGTTAATGTATGTTTAGGAGACGACTGAAGTTGACGCAGGGTCAGTTAGACCCGTAATGTGCGGTCGGTGTATATAATTTAACGGCGCAATTGAAGTGATTATTTTTTGCTGAAAATTTTTGAATGCAAGTAAGCATTGTGGTTGTACGTATTTTTTTGGAAAAATAATAAATAATAGTGTTATTGAAATCAAATGACGTATAATTTACGCGAGCGCGTCCTGTAAAGCGCGACTCTAATTTATAATTTTTAAACAACGCTTGTTACCAGTATGCATTTGCCAGTAAAACGTTAGCCATCTTTTTATATTTTCACAACAAAAATATTTTTTACCCATAAAAACATTTATTTTTAACATTTTAATATATTCACTTTTCAGTCTAACGAAAATATATTTTTTGAACGCGCGCCATCATATTTCACGTGCAGTTATATTTTATTCTCCGTTGGAATTATCTTTCAACTTTATTGCCCTACAGTTACAGATTGAAATAATAAAAGGTAAAAAAACTATTTTTTCAATGAAACACCTCTCGCGAGATCAAAGCAGAAGAGTTTTACACTTTACTTTAAAATCTTGTCAACTTTTTTGCCTTTTACAGTTTTTCAGATGTGAGATTTGGAAAATTGCAAAGAGTCGATATGTTCCTGTTTGCGGCGTGCGTGATTTCTCAGAGATGGGAAATCGAAGGAGAATTAATTCGCGGCCGATTTGCGAATGCGTGTCTCTTAAACGTTATTTCGCATACGCGAACTGCTTTTCGTCGCGATCTATGTAAGCGGGCCTTTAACTTTACTCGTCTTTATCTCTCGAAAGCCCTCGCTCGCGCTTTCCGATTTACACAGTCGCGCGTCTGACGTCGATTTTGCGCGATCGAGCGTTAAACGTGCGTGTGTCCGCGAAAAATGTGTGTCGCCACGGACACGTGTTCCTACAATGGAATATCGCGCGCTCGCGGCTCCATCGATCTAAATTATTTTCAACTACGCCGCTGTTAATCGGCCCCCGTTATCCTTATTGTTGCATCGCGATTTTGCATCGCTACCGTTACTGCGTTTTACACACGAAAATATGCACCCTCGGGAAACATTCGGGATTTATTTACTAAAGAGAAAGGATGTTCGTGGAAAGCGTCGGTTTGTTGCGATATTACCGTTTTCAAACACTTCGACGTCGAATAATCGGGCTTCCCCCGCGGTACAGCTGTTAATTTTCATTTAAATAAAAGTGTACCAACACTTTCGCCCGATTCGCGGATGAAAAGCCCAAGTATTGCGCTCGCGAAGATTGCTAACCTAAACTACCGTCTACTCATTTCGCGGGATTCGTTTGAGCATAAATTTTGACCTCCAGACGCGGGTGGAAAACGGAGACGATGATAATTAATTGGCGAAATCTTTTATCGAGTTACCGGCTCGCGTTAATTAATCATCGTTACTTGTACTTTTTCTAGCGGTTATTCCGGGTCCCTCTTCTTCCCAAAGTTTCTTGTACGCGACGGACTTTCTTTCTCCCTTTCTCTCCTTTATCCTCTTTTTCTTTTTTCTTTCTTTCGCCCTGCGCTTTCGTTTTACGCCACGATAAATTCCTGTGAGTTTACGCGCCGCTCGCGACGATTTACTACATCGCCGAAAATAATTTGCCTACACGGAAGGTGAATTCGTGTCGTTTCATCGGAGTTATTCCGGGCGCTTGTTGCGCCTGCAGTCGCAGAATGCGCCGCGTACCGTGTTTATGCGCCGCGCGGCAATAAATCCGGCCTAATCGAAACAGGCGGAAGTCATTAGCGTTCTTGATTTCGTCTCGGACGAATATCCACCTGGCGGTGAATCGACCTTCGGGGCATCTTTAAAAGGCCTATTTTTTTTAACGGCACCGAAATGCACAGAGGATATGATGTGGGGATTCGTGTAAACGCACGATGGTAATTTTTAAGCGATAAGACTAGCAAGGCTGCCACCTGAACCGTCCTTATTTTTCCTCGTATCTCGCTGCGGAATATATAGCGTATCTGAACTCTACACGGCAAACAACAAACAATAGGACAGATTCTATGTTGAAAAATCGATTAAAAAAATATTTCAGTAAATACACGCCCGAAAAAGCCTGGTTTTTGAGATAAAGCCTTTGGAAGGTGACAATAATAAAAGAAAATATGTCGCGATAAACGGGTTGAAAATGCTAACAGATTTTTTACCTGTTTTTGAAAATAATACCTGTCAATTTTGATATTTCTGAATACTAACCAAAGAATCATTCATTGTTACGTTGGTATATTATTGCTGTTTGTCGCGCAATATTCGAACGTGTACGCGTGTCTTTATTCTACAGATATATTTTCGTCGCACATATTTTCCAACGCCATCTGCGAAATTAAAGATGCGAAAGATTCAAACGTGATTTACGGCTGGTAATCGAGTAAAAGTAGCAGCCACTTGATAATGATTCTACGAAACTCGTAGCAAAGTCCCGCCTTTCACATTGGAATGAAACTTGTCTCCTAATCGAGAGGCACATCGCATTTCTCATTGAATTTAAAGATGAGCCATGTTTCTTTTATAATGCAAGTTTCGGCATACATATGTAATATCGGTGGGAATAGACGAGTTTAAAGCAAGCAGTTCGAATCGCAATTGCATAAAAATATCTCTCTGCGCGCATACACGTTAACGTATTGCGGATCGAATTTGTTTTACTTCCGAAAGTTACGCAAGCAATAAAGTTGATCCTGATATAACGTTTACCTGTTTTTGAAAATAATACCTGTCAATTTTGATATTTCTGAATACTAACCAAAGAATCATTCATTGTTACGTTGGTATATTATTGCTGTTTGTCGCGCAATATTCGAACGTGTACGCGTGTCTTTATTCTACAGATATATTTTCGTCGCACACATGTATGTAACAAGCTCGAAAACAATGCTCGAAAATTCTTTTATGCTCTTTGTAAATTTCCTCAACGAGTCGCGACCTATATTCTTGTTATTTGAGATTATAATGACCACGAATTCCAATAGTCCGTGTCATGAGAAATGAAATGATACATTCGGACCTTTGCGCATTATCGAAACAACCATTAAGTTCTTTGTTTGCTTTTTTCACCTTTTTTCCTGCCAGACTGAAAACACTTTAGTTTGAAAAATGTAATGTAAACATATTAAAATAATATTACAGAACAATCGCCCTCTCACTCGATTTTTCCCATCGTTCTGCTGTTTTTCCCGTGTCTCTTTGCTGACACTTTTAATTTCCAATCGGAAACGTTATTGTTCAAGCGACGCCTGCCTCGCTGACTACACTGTGGAACGCATATGAGATTGAACTCTCGGGTTAAAAATAAACCTGTGCATCGGGAGATGCTCAGTGGTAACGTTGTATATCAATCCCATGAATCTTTCATAATATGCCGAGGTGTACCGAAATAATGATATTCGAAATCGCATACTTGAAATTCTGCGGATGACTTATAGAATAGAATATTAAGTATTCTTGCATTCATGCGGAACACAGGACGCGCGCCTCCTCGAGATTTGCGTTCCTAAAGAGGAGAGACGCTTTTAACGCCGCGCCGATCGCTTATCCGCGTGTCCGCATTCCCGTTTTCGATTATGATCCACGTATTTATCCATTATTATGTAAACACACAACGACTGTTGTCTCTCGACAAAATCTCTAAGAGGTGCCATAAGTTTGCCTTTGCTCATGAATGTGGAGCCGGGTCGAGCACCCCCTCCCCCCGTTGAAACGCTCTCTGTGCGGCGATATAGGAAGGGAAAATATTTTTTTTCGGGCGAAAAAGGGACACGCGGTCTTCCGCTTTAAATATATATCGCGGGAATGGTGGACGGGCGCGACTGCACACGCTGGTCGATAATAGGCGCATTACCGAATACCTTGTTGTATGTATGTATATTTGTGTAGGTGTCCATTATCCTTTACCGGCGAGCACACCGTTCGCGCACGATGCGCACGGGCACGCGTGTACGCGTGCCCATCTCCGCGGCGGCAGATATGAAAGTTCGTGGTTAATGAAGATGAGGAGGCATCTTTTGAATTCGCAGCTCGACTCCTTTGTTCGACTCGGAATTATTGTCAGCGGCGTTGGTAAATATGGAAGTTGGCTGGCTTCACCGAAACGCGTTTCCGTTCAGCCGACGCCTTTTCCTCCGTGGAAATTTTTCGCCACGGTGGTTTTAAAACGTCGCAGAACGTGTCCTCCTTACTTTCCAAATAGAATTCGCCCTCGTAACGGAACGACCTAACTGTAGGGGTGGTCGGTCTTATCTTGCACATGCGAGTCCTGGCTCTCTTAATGGAGAATTCGCATGCATACTATTTTCTTGCTTTCTATTTACTAGGGTAAACGAGTTAGTCCGTAGGTCCGGTGTGCGTCTCCCGAACTCGAAGGACGGAAGGGATATATCCTCTTTCCAACCGGATATCCGACGCCAACTAAATGCGACAGAATTTCTTTCCCCCGCCCGCCGAAGTTCTCTGCCTTAAGACAGCGAAACTTTGCCGTTAATCTTGTTCGAGACGTGTACACATGTACTACGCCGCGTGTTTTTACAATTCCATTCCCTTATCTCGCCCTGAATATTAACACAATAGAGACGCGGATAATGTATTATGTAATCTTACGTCCTTACAATCTACGTTAAACGACGAGGGAAGAGAAGGTCGCGAAAATAAAACGTACACTCTTGCGACTAAACCTCTGGTCTTTTGCGGAAGGAAGCCAAATGCGGGTGTATTCTTCCAGTTCTTGCGTTGCTTTCCGTTGAGGACGCAAAAAGATTACGAATTGAATTAAAGCAAAGAGCAGACAGAGTCGCAAGACTCAGCCCTTAGCGAAACATGGTTTCCCATTGCAAATTCTCTCGGAGTTTACAACCCGCTTTAGGAATTTCGCGGTACTGCTTCTTCGACCGTCTCCGCACGTCTTCTTCTACAAAAGCGAGATACGTTGGTATTCCGCTGATTGTACTTTTTTTTCGGAATGTACACGCGGGATACCTTCAGCGCGATATATTGAGTCGACGGTATGTCTGTCGTTTCTTTCGTAAATGAAAATAGGAGACGATACGAATTCTTTCGCGAGCGAGACGAGGGGACAGTGAATATTCTTGTCTCTTTGAACTCCGCTGTCACATGCGTGTGTACAAGCGCAGTGCAAAATTTATGAATCTCCGCTCGTAACTTTCACTCGTGCTCGCAGTGACACACGTAACGCGAAGCAGTAACTTTCTATTGACGGCTAATAGGTGGGATACGCTTTCGCAATGTTAGTCAGTGTAAATCGCGTAGATCGGAGAGACGCGAACCTGTTATTCGAGGTTTCGAGAGCCGTCGAGGTAGATAATGCGGCACAAGCACGCAGTTATCACTGCGAAGTACGAAGACGTTCTTCCGTCGAGCTAAGATTTAATCCTAGGATATCTGGAATCGATAATACACTTCGCTGTTTCCTCACCTTTGTTTGAAAAGCGGAGAATGAAAATGTTTTTGCGAGCGTAACTCTTTTCACGATGTTTCCTCGATAAATGTCCGATTCTTGTGTGAAAAATTCCAATATATCGCCTCGGTTATATACGATCCGAGGAAATATGACGGCAGAACCCGAGCAAATATACGGCTTTTATTGCAAATTACGCAAAATAGTAACACAGACGCGAAGTTGTACAAGTTTCGGCCGCAGAAATATTCGTAAAGATTCATTCGTATGCACACGTATAATAACGTGTAACAACATGTAATAACAAATATGTACTAAAATAAAATAAAATAAAATAAATCGCAAAGTGAAGGTTATGCTGCAAAAATACGCTCCACACATGGGCGAACCAATTAAAGAGGGAACAATTTACGGGAATTATTTACGACTCGGTCCAATATAACGATTCCTCTCTCGAACCGTTATGAAGTGAAAAACGATTCGCGTGATTATTTCTTACTAAAAAAAAAATCACGTAGACGTCGGTCGCAAGTAATAATGAAATTGAGTTTTCACGCTAAGCCGGTCATACGTGACTGGAATGCCGTTGCCTTAAAGCCAGGGGGCTTTGTAGACTACGAGCTCGGACTACCTCTGGCCAGAGGGTTAACGGCGTTTCACTCTGAGCATATCTACGCACTTAGGGGTAGATAATTCTCGTATAATATAACACTTGTTGCTCCATTCGGCGAGTTTTGGAAAGGCGAGTTTGGAGAAAGAAAGCCTTTGCTAAGGGAGATATAAGTCTGGTTATAGCTGCGACATCGACACGCGGAGAGTCGCGAAATATTTGAGTCGGCCCAGCAAAAATGTCCCCAGTCATACCTCTTTCATTTCGAGAGGTAGAGAGGAGTTCGTGAAAACGCGCGACGCGGACTACCAGATGTTTTATCGTGGAATTTTTTCCATCAGGGGACGGAATTAAAGGGTGTACATCGAAGCAATTTAACGCGGAACATATTGTTTTATTATATTATACGATATTCTCGTACTTTATTTAAAAGCCCGTTAATTCCGTTTTATTAAGTTCCCCGCTTCCAGAATTATTTATGATATTCCACGATATTTCGCAACTTAATGTGAGTTAATTATGTTCGTTTTAATCATTTCCCCCGCTGGACGCGTTACATCCCGCGCGCGTGCCCGTCGTAAAATCTGCCGCTCGTCTAGCTGCGCACGAAACTATGCGTCCGTTTAATGTCTACACGAAAATATTGCGGCACACCGGGATATGGCGTACGACTGTAATAACTCACCGCGTATGTCGGGAATGCACTTCGTCATCCGCGGCTTAATTTTCGGTCGAATTTACGAGTCACGTTTTCACGCTCTCGCGTTTCGAGCCGGCCGTAACGAGTTTTTATACATCCGACGAAAGGAGAGACCTTCCAGCGGGGACGCGCGTCTAAAAAGCGCGTTCTACATTCAACGGTGCGCGCAACGTCGCAATTTTTTCACTTCGCGCTTCCTTAAATTCCTGCCGTTATGATGTTACACGTACGACACGCCGACACGGGAGGCGCACGAGGTGTGCGATTCCCACACACGAGAAGTGGGGAGTTTTCCTCAGTCGTAACGACGAGGGGCTGACATTCGTCGCGGCTTTTTCTTTTTTTTTTACATACATACACGTGCATTAAGTTCCGCGGAAATTAAATCTTTAATTAAATTACCTTCCACGTAGAATCCCGTTAATATTAAAACGGCTGCAAATAAAAAAAAGATACCTCACGCGAGAGGGGCGAGGTAAAGTTAACTGAAACGTTATTAAAGGCGGTATGTATACTGGAAAAGGGACGCTCACGATGGCTAAATCGCCATCCGCCGCGGACGGCGCATCGGGGTCGGTAAAGTTCGCCGTGAGAATCTTCGCGGTATAGTTACCCGTAAGCTCCGGGTAACTTCGGCAGTTTATCCCGGTAAAAGCGACCGCATGCAAGGTTTGCTGGTTCGCACAGCCGCACACAGCGGTGACAACCTCCTGAATGTACGCGCGTTAATCGGCCGTGTTAACCGCTTTACACTGGAATTTGCGGCCACCACGATGCCAGGCAGTCTAGCGCAGTCGTTATTATATTAAGCGAGCGCGCGATCGATGGAAGATTGAAAGCTCCGAAATTCGGCGCGAACCGCACGGAAGGCGAAGGCTCGCGTGAGCTACGGACGTGCGTGTGTCATCCCGCGGTTGTTCCCCGCCGATATTTGCCCTCGCACGCGCCTCCGTCGACGCAATATCATGTGATACCCGTGATTGCTAATTAGAACCCGCGGGTCGCCGGTAAACAGAGGGTGGTACATTGCTTGCGGGTGAGCACGCGGAATCGGGGATCGGGTTTAGCGTGCGGCTGTCCGCCTTGAGCGAGCCGTATGAATGAAAATTAAGCGTCGATCGGGGGAGGCGAGCTTACTCCCTCGTAAAAGCGGACACGCTTCAGCTCGGAGCGGTGAGCGAATTATCCTGAGTGCCCGTTCGTGCATCTTTAATCCTTCTCGTAGTCACCACTGCTTCGTTTGTGTTAAGTGCGGCGGTTCCGCGCTCGAAACGACTCGAGATCTCTTTGGTCATCTCGTTATCAGCTAATTTACGTTAATTACGCGAGTTTTCGCGGGCGAATAGTGGGAATCGCATCGACACATCGCGAGGAATAACCGTTTTTCTTCCGTCTCTTCTCGAGGGAGCAACGATCTATTTAATTAGGTAGAGCGTACACGTTCTATTATCTCGGCGGACGCATGTGTACTCGTGTTGTACAGACGCCGGCATTGTGTTGCAAACCACCGACGCGATATCGAGGTTTTAATTGCGCGCGTATTCGAAACATGTATAGCACACACACACACACACACACGGCAACGGAACGAGCCGCGGCCGCGGAGATTGCGGCTTCTACGTGCGCTATTACGGAAAGAACACAAGCGCTTTGCCTGATATCCGTCGCGCCCGCGGAAGTATCACTTGCAGCGAAGACGTTTCCGATTTTAATTTCATCGTCGTGAGCACACTTCAAGCGGAGAAGCGGATCGGGCTTTCCGGTGATACCGCGTCGCGAAATATTGCGGTTTAATTTAATCAGTTGTGCGTGTGCGCAATCGATATATCGATCGTCCATCCGCCGATCTATTTGCGAGCTCGTGTCTTGCGCGCCAAGTCTCCTCGATAAACAATATACTCGTTATCGACGTACGAAAATCACACACCCTCATGATAGGATTATATGCGCAAAGCCAATATTCGGACTCGATGTAAATTCAGGCTCGCGTTATTTATTCCGCACGCACAAACGCACGTGTGCGACTCCGCTTTGTTGCCCCCTCTCATCCCCCTTCCCTTTATCACTCGTCTCGAGCGAAGATTCAAAATCTATCCGTCGTGCGAGCATAGACAGATGGAACAGGCTGGAGCACTCCCATCGCAGGGCCGGTATTAGTAAAAGAGGGCAAGAGAGACAGTGGTGCTTTCCTTGTCTAATTGTGTAGTCGATGAGGAGGAAAGAGGAAAAGCGACACATAGTTACAAGTATTTTTAACTAATAACTATAAGTGTACATACGGATTATTTACACGTCTTCTCACATAATCAGATACACATTGTTCCTCTCTTTTGATCTTTTGTTTTTTGTTTTTTTAATAACTGAACTCGCTATACCAGTCCTAGAAATTTACAAAGATTTTTGAAGCGTATAAAACGCACATACGAGATTCTCACGCTTCGGTGCGCGTAGATTTCTTGAAACCAGTGCGGCCAGTTCAGCTAAGAAGAACAGACTATTTTCTTCGATACGTCCACTCTCACTCTTCCGTTTCCCTTATATCGTCTCCTCCTGCAGTACTATGTGATAGAGGAAGCATCACTGTTAACACATTCCTGTCCTTCGATCTCGGCTTCAGCTTTCCAATGGCAATGCTCTACTTGACACGGCTATGCGTGCGACGCTCACGGGAGCAAGACGCGCTCTCCGCGGGCGGTAAATATAAATTAATGAAACGCAAACGATAAACAATCGCTCAGTGTAATCTAGCGCCGGTATCGCGCGCGTTAAGCAATCGTAAGAGAGTAAAGAAACTCGACGCGAGATTTTCCACGGTCTCGAGATCTCGACCCAGTTTCAAACGAGGCGTGTTGATGAAACCACCTCGCGCGCCGTGACTACTCGCGCGATGGGCCTCCTGACTGACTCAGCGAAAAATCGACGAAGTAGCGCAGGTATGCACGATCAATTTGCGGAATTGTCTCTTTATCGCGACAGACGCCTTCCTGGGTCCCGTGTGCGACTACGTGATCGCACCTGTGGCCAGGTACGCGGGTGTATGGGGTATACCGGTGCTGACGGCGGGCGCGCAGGCAGAGGCGTTCCGTCACAAGGGCCAGCATTATCCGACGTTAACCAGGATGATGGGCTCCCATCGTCTGGTGGGCGAGGCACTGAGACATATCCTGCGGCGTTTCGGATGGAAAATAGCCGGTCTGCTGTTCCACAATCACGCGATGGCCAGCAGCAGGGGCAATTCCGAGTGCCATTTCACGCTCAGCGCCGTTTTCACGGCGCTCAACCAGACGCCGGCGCACAAAAGCTTCAACCAGGAGACTACTACCGCCGAGGATTACAGGAATCTACTCACCTTCGTCTCGAAATCCGCAAGGAGTAAGTCTCTCTCTCTCTCTCTCTCTCTTTCTCTTGTCTCGCGCGCGAGTGCGTCGCGCAAGAAGAAATCAATCAACAAAAGCGAGACTTCTCGCGACACCACCTGTCGTGGGTGTTGTCGAGAGATCGTCTTCCGGCCAGTCGATTCGTTCTCCTCGCTGTGAAATCCCTTTGCGAAGGAGAGGGAAGCGTTAGGAAAATTCTAAATGTTCGTAATTTATTGTTCCTCGTGACTACGCAGAGCGGGATTATTATTAGATACCCGTGCGGAGATGTATATGCGAAAGCGTGTGTAACGGAATGTCGGAAAATTATTTTCCCGTGTAAGAGAACGGAAATAGAATTCCTCCTATTCATGGGAGTTATTCAAACGCACATGTAAAGAATGCGGATCCCGAGTTCCTGCTCATACGATATGCATGATAAGATTCTTGCGAGAAATCTCTTTGCGAGGATGTCATTATGTCTCGGATAAATTTAAATCTCCCTTTTCCCTAACAATTTCCCATATAATTACATAACTAAAATGATCCCCCAAATTTACTCACTCTGTTTACGGTAATCTTCTGTTTGACAATGGTATAATGTAACGAAGCACACCCCAAGTAGCTTCGGGTATCGCCTTCCGCTTTGCGTGGACTTTGCATAAATCAATCAGCCTTTGCCGGAGTCGACACAGCCAGCGTGGCATAATGCGCGCTGTTAAAAGACAAGGCACGACGTGAAATGGGGGAAATTTGATAATGAACGGCGAACTTCCACGTTGTTTAATTGATACCGTTTATGAAGTTCACCGCTACAGATGATGTGCTCTCGCCTCCTATCGGTTGATCACGTTTAACACTTCGCACTTGACAGCCAAGTTTACTTCACGTGTTATCTGAACGTTGCGCGTCCGCTGAATTTGCATTAACTGCTTCATCCCTGCGGGTGCAATTGCCGAAAGACGTCCCGAGGAGTTCCCGCCAATGACTAAACTTACGGAGTCATGTTCACCGCGTAATTAAATATTTCGCGCATATCAAGAGAATTGAATATGCCGCGAGATATAAGCGGGGAAAGTTCTTCTTCGCGCATAATTAATTTATCGCGCCTTCTTGCGCTGCCCCCTTTTCCCCTTCCCCCTGGATGTGTGACGCCGCGATAATTCGAGTTATGTCATAAATCCCACAGCGCAAATCGAATAGTCTTCTACGCACGAGCGTCTTCCGCTTCGTGTATCTCGCGCAGGTGAGTCCTGAGAACAAATTCGGTGCCGCGTCTCGAAAGCGGCATTCCCGGTACTCGTTTCTCGTCGTACTCGACGCTTCTGAATCGTTAAATCGCATTACAGAGAGTTTACGGCAGACTTATCTTCAATAGATGAAACAAGCTACAGAGTATGTCTCTTCGATCTGCTGCTATCTGCACGGCTTCTGCGACTTCCGCGAGATAAGACTTAGATATTTTCGACCCAGTTACTTGATAACGTTACGTATTTATTGGCTATGATTAAGAATTTTANCCCCCCCCCGAGCGAGATCATTCTAACGTGCAAGTCCGATTGATATTTATGATATTTTGTAGGAGAAACCGATTTAAAAGTTTGATATCTGACGTCTTTCATTAAAGACTTTACGCAATACATCATCCAAGGGACGTTCCTTTGTAGATAAAATTGAGAGGCTGAGAGAGCGGAAAAGACAGGATTAATGTGTATCTTCGGCTTTTCGCGGATAAGAGTCCGTCGACTCCATTATTGTCAATAAATTATTATTGTCATGGCGATTCTCACGTCACGTGCTCGATTGCGAAGGACGACGATCGCGGCAATATCGCGAGGTATTCGCGAGCGATCGGGACGCCGACACCACCCGATTTTCGAGAATTCGACATTAACTGGAGAACGTCGCGCTCCACGCATCGTCACCGAACTATGCTAAATTACTGGCCGAATGCCACGGATCGCCGATCGATCGGAATTCTTCAGGCTCCGTCTTCGTTAAAAAAAAGAAGCTTCAAGTTCCTATCGAATTTTTGTTGCGCCGCCCGCGCTCCCATTGCAAGAACTGTAATGATTCGGCGTTTCATTGAGTCCCCACGTGACTGGGCTAAAAATAGTCGAGACAACAAAATGATCCGATAACGGGATATCTGCTTCTCGTGTTCAACGTGTCGCTCGGGCGCGTTAATCTTGACGCTTTGTTTGAAACCGATGCCTATTCTTAGCGCTGCTAATCTTCTGCTTCGGCTTATCGATGCGAAAATGATATTAACGCCGTGGTCGATTTCAAATCTGTGTCGCACGATATATCGCCCGCCGCGTGAACGTATCGCGAGCGCGCCGCTGCGTAAACAGCTAATCTGTTACGTGCATTTTTCAAATCCTCGTCTCGGCCTCAAATTCCTCGGAGCGNCCCCTCCCCCCCCCCTCCATCGTTGCCACCTATCGCGTTATCGCGCCGGAAGCGCGAAATTACACGGCAAATTTACGTTTAATGGCAGTTGAACGACTATCTTAGGAACATGTCTACGACAAGCGTCGACGGAGACGAGAGATGAGCTATAAAGGGGAAGTAAGAAGATTCGATCTATGTGATAATGAGGCTATTCCCCGGTACACGGACGTGCCATGTAACATCGATCCACCCATTTTAGTCGCATCGACGCCTCCGACGCCTTCCAGCCCGAACGAACGAACTCGTACGTTCGTTTTCACATCACTCGGTTGCTTTTTACCGTCGTTGGGATTTTCGGACGATGTAGCGTGCCATGCCTTCTCGACAGCTCGGACCGATCGTTTATCACGGCATTCTCCGTGGATGGTGTCTGAGGCTCTCTCGAATCGGTTTTTACTCGCGACTGACTCGGCGATTGTTTAAGATCGGGTCTCCACCTCGTTAAGCGGTGAAACTTTATTTATTTCTCTCTCTCTCTTTCTCTTTTTCTCTCCCTCTATCTCGCCGCTTAAATCTAAAGGGTACCTAAAAACGGGCGGACGAAAAGTTCGCCGTTGCGCTCCATCAAACTCGGGCGCGCTTTCGGTAACGATATCCCCGGCTAATCGAAAGCGCCTCGACCGCCGCGAAATTCCGGCTGGGAGCGCGCGCACATCGACATCTTTACGTCCGGCTTACGATGCGGTCGCATAATGGGGCGAACTTTACCCCTTTGTATCGCGTGACTCTTGTTAGTCGTTACCGGCGATACGCACGGCGACGAGTTAACTATAAGCGACGAGCAGTCCCTTAATGAGAATCCGAGTGGGATCAACCCGTAATAACGCAACGGCGTCGTTTCGCGCGCGGCTATGCACATTCTGCGCGAACAAAATAATATATTTCGTTCTCGCTCGCGAAGTAACGCATTAATATGACAGTACGCGTGCATGTAGGCTCATGCGGTATGTGAATAAATAACGGCGTACGCGCGCGTAAATTTATATTTGACGATGCCAGATTAATGGAATGTTTCATCGCATATTTGCCATGCGGAATATGTACGCCGGTAATAAACGGCATATCTATAAATTGGAAGAGCGAAGAACGGAAAAGAGAATTTTACTGTGGCGGCACTCGGAAAAAGAAACTTCGTTCCTCTCGGTACCGTCGCCGATAGCTTTTGTTGCGCTTATTGATTCGATCAAAAAGCTCGCTTGGACCTAAGTGGTGTTACGTACACGCAACGCGGGCAACAATGCCGCCAGAGCGCCAGCGAAAGATCTTAGATGACGATATTGATGAATCATTTGTTTTTATCGGGGATACAATAAAATGACGTTTGACCGAAAAACGGACTTTGTGCGCACTTTCCGATTGACCTAATAATTCTTTTATACAATCAGGTTGTCGAATTGTTTTAGGACCAACTATTTTTCCTTGATTGTATTTCAAAATAAATTGATCGACCCGATACAAAAGATAAATTCATTTCCCAGTTAAAAAAATGTGAAAAAGATCAATTCCTGATTTAAAAAAATAATCCGTGATTTAACGAGTGTCGACAGACTGCGGGACTTTGCTGAATTCAATAATTTACATCGAGATCTCCGCGCGCCGAATTATATTCCGACAAGTCTTGGCTCGGCGAGACGTGTACGCGCATTGCGCCAATTAAAGGCGCGCATTCGACTCGTCGTAAAAAGTGGATTACGACTTTGGTCGGATAAATGTTTATATCTCGCTTGGCATGTTGCGGTGCAACGATCCGGGTAGCCACGGAAAATGCAATGCTCGTATATCTTGTCGGGCAGAGTTCCTCGACAAACGATCCATTTTGCGCGACACTATTGATCAGTTTTCTAACCATTCCTAAATCCTGCTTACTTCTCGCTTAATTATGAAATAATCTTAAATATTTATGCACGAGTCAGTCGTCGAGAGAACGATAGTAAGCGAGCCGTTTCATTTCTGAAAGAGAGGTGCAGATGATTACCAAAGTGAAACATGAAGCTGAAAGCGGATTTCTTTTCGCGGATCATAAAAATGTACTGAGAATCGGCAAAGTGGAAGCAGACCTCAATTATTTCCGACTTATGCGGTCGTGCAGTAAGTTGCCGCGATATACTTAAACAATGTTTCTACTCGCGGGAGATAAATTATTTGCTCTAAGGAAGACCTTCGAGCGCAGAAGGAAGAAGAAACTGAAGAGAGGAAACGGCGCTCTCGCGTGATCCTTTCCGTTTAACGAGAGCGGGCGTTTATTTTTAACAGCGGTTCTTTTTCCTCTTTTTGCACAATATTCTCCGCTTATATGAAATTCGGGGCAGCTTTACGAGTCGGGCGTCGCGATATGCAGGTAGAAATGAAACGCGCCCGCGGGAAATTCGTCGGCGTGCGGAAGATTTTGCGGATTTGCCCAGGATTTTATAACTTTTCAGTTATACGACACGGCGATTTATCTTGGCGATATTTTCAACACAAAGCGGCGAAGTTCATTGTGACGAGAGGATGGGTTCTTAAACCGACAAGTTCCGCATGTAAAAGCGTTCGGCGAGGTAGGGAGTGACTTTGAAACGTCGGCGACGTATTCCGCTTCGGAGCGAAATGGTGTGTGATCGAAATTTTCTCCGTTCTCCCCTTCTCTCGCCGATTCATACACATCCACCTGACTTCCGCATTCGGCGCATTCAGGTTCGCGTTAAGCCGGGATGAAGATGTCGAAGCGGGATACACGTGAGGATGATGATTATAAATCGCTGAGGTTAAACACAATATAATCGCGGCGATGTTTATCATGCAGGTAGACAGAATATCAGAATTATATATATATATATCGGTGCGAAGGCTACTAATACGAAGACAAATGTCAATATGAGCCGTCTTTCCGATCTTTTTTAATTATCGAACGCCTTTTTCCGTTCGCTTTTTCCTCTTTCTTTCAGTAAAGCAAGCACATCGGCGGATAATTACCTGTAAATCAATCGTGTTTTCAAACGCGATGTAAAAGACGACCGATGTAAAGTTTGTCATCAAACGGTTATAAAGAAATACAAGGTACTCTGCAAATACGGCAACGAATATTTGCTTTGATTCATAGGGACCGGATGTGTACATACACACGCCGTATCTACGTGTAACGGACTGCAAATGTAATTGAACCGAACGTATATCTCAAAGTGCTTCGGCCGCAATAATATTTATATAGATCTTGACGTGCTGTCTGCCCACCCTCCTGCTCGCCCCCCTCCCTCCTCTCCTTCCATCGCATCCCGCCCTCACACATTCGCACTGACCTATAGGCGAGAAATCGTTCTTTTTTTCTTTTTATTTCAGTCGTGGTGATGTGTGCTAATTCAACGACCATCCGGGAAATATTGCTGGCTGCCGAGGAGCTCGGAATGGTGGACTCGGGGGAGTACGTGTTCTTCTCCATAGAGCTCTCCTCCAGGTGAGCAAAGTAAACTCGGAGTTTCTACCGCGAGAAGTAATTGCGTATGTTATCCGTTATGGGGTGAGTAGTACGACGTTGCGAAAGTTTTCGAAGCGCCGAATGAAAAGCGGTAATAAATAGGCGTGTAACACGCCTCCGCGAACGCGCGTCCGAATGCATGAGACGATTACATGCTACTTAGCTAATTAATAATTGTTGTGCTAAAAACCAAATTATGCAGGCAGATCTTATTACGGAGATCATGTGACCCAGGAGAGACGATATCGAATAGAACTTAATATTACTGCATATGTAAAAATGACTGTTGCAATGCCCACATCACGTCACTCATTTGATATCCAGAATACGCCAGATATCTTACTGAAGACATACGGGTGCCTGCTGAGGATGTTAGTGACATATTTCTCGGCTTCTAGTTCTGACGATGAGCTACCGAGCGAATATCATGAAAGGAATGAAACTGCTTTCGGCAGAGACTCCAAAGAGAATCTGAAATTACTCAATTCTTAATATTTCTATTATTATCTATAAAATGGTATCCAATTGATAACTGTACGCGGTCGGCCCAAAATGGACGTAGTTCTATGATACGTGAGAACTCGAAATTTCGTTTCCTCTAACCAGAACGCGTTTTGTTGTCCATTGTCACGTAAATCCAACGAAACACATTTTTCAGTGCAAATTCCTATTACGCGTGGTATTTCACGCGAGACATGCGAATATCGAAAGTGGATCTCGAGCGGTATCACGCTTGATTTAACGACGCGATTGTGAATTCAGGCTCGTTATTCGGGAAAGTTCGCGCTATAATGGCGCGCAGGGGATTACACAAAGCAAGTTATAGCCGCGCGAAATCTGTAGGTGTACGCGGGTCATATGTCAAAAACTGGGGCATAAGCAAGGTACCTGTACAATAGCGCGTAGTCGGGGACACTAAAGCCATTTTAATTGAAACGAATGTGCAGTCGCTGGAACACAGCACGGCTCCGTACAGGAGGGAAAATTGGCATGAAACACGTCGCGTCCGTCCTGTCTTCGGTAACTATGGGAGGGCGCGCGAGGGGGAAGGAAAAGGACGGATAAAAAGGGATTAAAATTGGATCCGACGATGCTGAACGTTTTTGTAATGAACCGAGACGCTTGTTTCGCGTACGAAATGATTGTTTCCCTGTCTACGAAATAAGAATATGTATTTTAACCGCATTACGGTACGATTCGGCTGAATCGCGAATCACTGTCCGTTTCTTTTCCCTGGAGATTTATTTTCACGTGACACGATAATTCATGCGCGGTAGAAATTTACGTAAACATTTCCTCCGTGTTTCTATATTACGTTTTTTATCGTTCTTTACTGCAGTTAGGTTATACAGACGCGGAATAAATTTTCCGGCGTTGATTCAACCGTTTAAGCCAAATATGTAGGGAATTCGGAAGCAGTTTCCACGGTTGGTTTAACTTAGTTGGTTTTGAATAATATGCTAATGTTGGCCGAGCACAATATATAATATGGTTAGAATCGGACGATTGTATTCGCCTTGCTTGTTCTCTCTCTCTCTCTCTCTCTCTCTTTCTTTCCCTTTCTCTCGCGCGCGCGCCTTATTTCACGCTGCAACGTACCAAATTTGGGTCCATTTAAGCCATCAACTTAATTTACTCGTCGCCGCGCCGTCCGCGCAGTCGTTTAGTCGTTTCGCGTTAGATCGCGAAGCAGTTTGTTGCCGGTACATCCGGCTCATCGATCCCGGATAAACTGCGTTTACGTACCTATCGTGCCGTGTGTACAAAGGGGGCAGGTATTGTACAATCACGTTGTTTAACGAGGCCTTGAAGAGCGTCGCCCCGGGAAATTGCTAATCTCAGGACGTCGTGCGCGTAATACGTGATTCTGCGCGGTCGTAAGTTTCTTACGATCGCGTTCCCGAACGAGTTCCCGTTCTACGGACGATGTTAGCCACGACGGTTCTCCATCCGCAGCCGGAATCGGAATGGGAGGGACGAGGGATCTTGAATTTTAACGATCTCGACGGTACACTTCGCGCATTATGGCGGTTCGTTACGTTTTATCATAGGCAGATACTCGCTGCTGAAAAACAAGGCTGTTACGTTAGATATTCCGTTATATTTTCCCTCGTCTCTCCCTTTCCTTTCCTCCGTATCTATCTTTCTCTCTATCTCAGCTTCTCTCTCTTTCTCTCTCTCTCTCTCTCTCTATCCTAATAAAGCGCATTGTGCGATTTCGGGTCGAGTGAAATTCAATCCATGGTATTGGAAACCTCAAACCGCGAGCCTTCATTTAGATTATCGAGCCGGGATAGACGTCCCGTTGATCTATTATTGGTATTTGCACAAAACTATCGGTATCGCTTCGGTTTCACCTGACCGGCGGGGGGATGACGAAAGCAAACTCTCGTGCGCGAATTTGTCGAAATCGCGAACCCCTTCGAGACAACAACGAGATCCGACCTGATTTGAGACTAGCGCGAGCGATTGAAAAAAGGACACGCAGTGAAAAACGAGGTAGTGGCTTAACTATGTCCTGTGTACTCCAAGCGGTGGTCGGGGCGAGCGACTTGAACGGTAATTGGAATTTTCACTCAATTCAGAGTCACCGGTGAGATTAATTGGCCGACCTTCCGATAACAACCAGCTTGTCGCGGATGATGAATACCGCGCAAAGTACGTCTTTCAAAATTGCGTTCATTAAGCAAAGAGCCACCAGTTACCTGCTTTCCGGCGGCTTTCTCCGTCTTGGACTATAATCGAATCTTCGACATCCCCGTCACGTATTAGAAGGTCGAGGAATCCGCAGAATACGCTGGAACCGGAGAATTTCCTTGCGCGACTCGAAATTACTTCGGAACTGCGCCGGATTTATTTGCTCGACTTAAACTCGGAAGTGAGCGTGCAGGATAGCGCGGAACAAGGAATAAACCCGCCGACGTCGATGAAGACTCCCACGGTGATGTTACTATGGCATTCTTCCGGTAACGTCATCTTGGTTAATCGCATCCCTCGCTTGGAGAGAGAGAGAGAAGGAGAGGATTTCAATTTCTCCAGATAAACTGTCGCCTTTTTGTAACTTGAGCCTTCAGTTCGTTCACGTTGTTGGGTGCCCGCGTATTTTATATATCCCAATTATATCGTAACGATCGGCTGTCGTAAAGTAAAAGTTACGATCTCAGGCTATGGTGTACGGAGCCAGCTGCCGAAAAGCTATTCGGTCGCGATATGCTTCAACTGATAAAGATAAAACGATCCTCGTGCGTCTGTATGGAGAAATGGATTCATTAGAAATAGATATATCTGTACGATCCCGCCCACCAATTTCGAACGTCACTTCGAAAATACACGTCAAATGCGTTTGCCACCCTCAAACTAGCCGTTGGATTCCCCGACGGTGGGCTGTGTTATTACATTGTCAACGTCGCTCAGCCGGCGAATCCGTTCTCTCTGGAACGTCACGCGTCCTCGAACCTTTATCCGACGAAATCGGCGTGTTTCAGCGACAACAATTCCAAGGAGCCATGGAGGGTCGAAGACGACACCGACGAGAGAAACGAGAAAGCCCGAAAAGCTTACCAGGCCTTGCTCACGGTGACGGCGCGCACGCCCGACAACCTGGAGTACCTCAACTTCTCGCGCGAGGTTAAATCCTTGGCGCAAAGCAAATACAACTTCACCTTCGGCAACAGCTCGGTCTCCACCTTCGTGACGGCGTTTTACGACGCCGTGCTGCTTTATGCCCTCGCCCTTAAGGAGAGCCTGCCGAAGAAGCCGGGTGAGGTCAACCTAGACGGCGGTAATCTGACCCGGAGAATGTGGGGAAAGAGTTTCAAGGGTAAACTTCAGTCTTTCCCCTTTATATCCCCGCCTACATGTCCGAGGTCCCGCGGAAATGACGCCGAGAGGAACGTCGGAATCGATCGGAAAGGACAATCCCTCTCGTAGAATCTCGCACGTCTCGTGCAGAACGTATTTCTCGATGGCGTCGGACCTCGGTCATGTCACGATTAATCGCATTTATAGGAATCTCCGGAGCGACCGCGACGTTGGTGGAATCTTTACCGTCGTCGCGTGTTCGCGCGGGAGGTGCACAGGAGGGTCGTTAGCGAGGCGTGCGCTTTGAATTCTCGGGGGAAGTTTGCAGCGAGCACTTTTATCAGAGGGGGGGAAAAAACGCGTTACGTGTTTTTATCGGCGATATTTATCGCGGTGCATCGCGTTACATCGCGCTGACGGATGCGGTCGCGCTCGTAAATCCCAGTCGGCGAAACTGATACTCGAATCCGCGAAACAACGAGGATTGATCAGCGACGAGGGAGAGATAACCGGTGTTTTTGTCGCCCGCGCGCGCCGAGAGCCAGAAGTGCCCTTGTTAATTAGATGTGTTTCGACCGGTCAAATAATTAATTATCCCGGCGTATCGTCACTCGCGAGGATCTGTCACTGATACCGTCGCGACCTTTCCGCCTCCTGTAACTAATGGAAATCGATCGATTTATACGCTCCCACCGGTTCACCTTTCTCTCGCTCGTGTCTCGCCCGAATGACTCGCGATAATTTCAGATATGCCTGTTTTTAAATTACACCAGCACACTCGACTCTTCGCTGACAGTTATTTCTCGCTTAGTTCGGCGGACTAGGTCTGCGAGACCCGGAAACTTTTTCGATAGAACTTACTTAAATCTTTCTCTTATCTTGTGTATATTCTTATTTAAAATCTAGCGCACTTATCCACACACAGTATACAGATATTATATTCTTGAGTGTACAAAAAGATAATTTTGTCGCAATATTTATTATTTAAATAGATGATTTAAAGTATGAGAGCAAACCAATGTATTGGTTCTACACAGAAAGAAGTGAAAAGATCTGACATGCTTTAAGAAAAGAATTCTATTTATTCTGTGGAATAATTCAAGATACGAGAATTTCGTGCAATTCAAGATTCAACAACTATAGGATCTTAATTTTTCGTTCGGGTCAGTTTGACCCATGAGTGCCAAACTAAGCCTGATTCGCAGCAATTTTTCCACCTGATTCTTTAAATTTTTCTCAAAGTACTTTAACGATTTTGCTTCCTCGACGACCCTTGAAGCCAGCTGCAGTTTTCTCGGGACGTGTTATACGCTATTTCGTCCTGCCTGCTATTCTTGATTTTTCTCAGGAAAGCTTATAGCCGATATAGCTGAGATCAACGGAATGTTAGATCGCCAGTTTCCTTTGTATTCCAATATCTCGTGCTTCTCGTTCCGGCGCATCTTCCTTGCACGTTCTCGCGGAGTGTTGCACGTTTATAGGTCGTCACGAATCGTAGCCGCCGCGACAATTTTCCGTCTCGCGAAGCGAAATTCTTCGGGAACAAAGAATTGCGTAATCACGCGTAATCGGCGCCGCCGACAATCTCGATTTCTCACCGATGTGATTACGTTGTGATACGCCCGCAAATATGCAATGATAATTCGCGCTCGCGCGAATTACGATTAATTTTCAGGAATAACCGGAGACGTGAATATCGACGAGAACGGCGACAGAATTGCGGATTACTCTCTGTTGGATATGGACCCGGAAACTTCGAAATTCGAGGTAAGATGTCTACGTGTCTGCGTAGGAACGAAGTAACGTTATCCGGTGTCTTATTGACGGGCGGAACGTCACGCAACTCCCGGACGCATCGCACGATGTTAACGCATTCAGCATATCGAGTTAAGACCGAATACAAGCTCTCACGGCCATTATCATCTCTCCATATCGCGTCGTTTCGCCCTGACGTACACATTGTGCGTTGATCACCGACTCGCCCCGCTCTGCCGCTTTTCCACCTTATACAACGCGCGAAACAATTGCCCGCAGATCGTGGCCAATTATTACGGCGCGAATAAAACACTGGAGTATATCCCTGGGAAGCAAATTCACTGGGCCGGTGGTCGTTTAGAACCGCCTCCGGATACGCCTACTTGTGGATTCGACGGCTCGTTATGTCCTGATAATTGTGAGTTGATAATATCTCCTTGCTCAACGCGCGCGTACACACGCACACACAGAAGCGCTCGATCGATTGCGCGATGACAATGACTACAAAGAGATATCCGCGCGAGCGTTTATCACATCGTTTGTTAATATTAATATCGTTTAACAGTCAGCCAGACAGGTTTTGAATATCGCTGTCTGCGAGAGCCCCCTTTGCACAGTCGCGCCCAGTTGTCATAATTCTGAGTTTTCCCCAGCATGAGAAATCACCCCCGACGCGCTGCCTCGAAGAGAGAGAAGCCACGATACTTGCTTTCACTTAAATTACTAATGTTCGACAGCTCTTCCGGGGTACGCTATTCTCTCCATCGTATTGATGAGCTCCATCGTGGTCGTTTTCATCGTCGGCTCGGTATTCGTTTATCGGTAAGTGTAATTCGCTTTCGACCGAAATTTCCTCACACGTGTCTCTTTGCGCGAGCGCGCCCGTCGCTGTTTGATCGCCGACGGAATACCGTAGGTGACCCGTCGAATTGTCGCGAAATGAATTTCGGATGTCGAGAGAAGCGGGCGTCCCCCGCGAACGCACACCTCTCGCCAAGAGGGGAGAAAATGATGCCGTAGTGCTGAGTCGATGTCACGCGCGCGCCTGTACTCGAACGAAGACCGCGGCGAATAACGATTTTCATTTCGAGCACCGCCGACCGCGCGTCCTTCGTTTAAATTATATGATGCTTTAATGGCCACTCTCGCTTTAATCGGGCAGAATTAGCGAAATTGTTTCCCACCGGGTATTATTTCCCATCGTTCGGCGCGAAACTTCTTATTGAGCGCGTCAGCGTAGGCGCTGACGCGAATACATTAATTCGTCGGAACGTTTCACGGGCCGGCGCGGCCGATATTTTCGCGAATTAAATCGGCCGTTGATGCCGAATGGAACCGGGCTAAATTGAAAGTAATCCGTGCCTTCGGGATGCGCGAGAGGCCGAAGCGAGCTAATTAGCGTAAGTTGGCGATTATGAAATTTTTTAACACGTCGTTTCTGCCCTTCTCGCTTCCTCCTCGTCCTCACTTCGCTTCGTTTCGCACACGAGGAGGTGATCTCGATAATCTACGAGTAGCACTCACTAAGTGCACGTATACATGTTCGGGATGTGGAGCTGCTGCAGCTTCTCGAGTAGGGTTGAAAGCGAGTGGTGGAAGAAGAGGCTGAAGAAAGGTGAAGCGACGAGTAGACGCGGCCGAAGCGGGACACTTGTCCGCGGTGAAATTTCTCGGATGCTGCGGGTTAATCGATTTATATCGTCTGTCGACTCCGTGTTACACTATTGCCCCTAGTCTTTCTCTTTTTCTCTCTCTCTCTCTCTCTCTCTTTCTTTTCCTCCTTTCCCTTTCGGCTCCATCTCGTCGGTTTCAGGGAATTTCAGCCGTTCCGCAGCGCGTTATTTTTCTCCTATTTCCCGAGAAGACGTAAGTCAATTACAGCGTTACGACGCGATCTTAAACATTCGGATTACGCGAAAAGAAACACAGGCAGAGGAATGCAGCGCTCCTGGGTGAATTAGAAAGCATCCGATGATCCGGTAGATCATGCCGCGGTAATTATCGCCGTCCTTCGAGTTTATTGCGCGGCTCGTTACATTGTAACTCGACTTTACACGCGCCGTATCTTGCCGCGGGATCTTAATCGGATAATGCGCGAATGCACCGTTTTACGACTCGCTTTTAGGACACGTTAAAATCCACGCGCACCGATGAGAGGAATCGTTCCCCGGCGACGCGCCAGTCACTTCGATCGCTTCGATCGTCGATCGTTCCGAGCTCTTCCGAGCGATATCTTCGAAGACTCTTATACCGAAATCTTTTCAACCGGAATATCTTGGGCCACGAGCCCGATAATGAAGCACGAGTGAAGTTATTTGTGTTTTCCACCGAGGCCGATCCAATTTATGCGATATTACTGAGAACGTCGGACAAGTAAGTGATAAATTGATTTTATATCTCGCGGCACGTGTACGTATTCGCTATAATCACTATCTTCCGAGTCGGAGGATCGGATCAGCCCCGCGTTATTCAGCTCGTATTGCTCGAATGGAAATTTTGATATTACTTCGACGCTCTTAACTCCAGCTAATCACGTTTCGGTCAGCTCGACTTTATCGCTCTATCATTTTCATTCTAATTAATATTTTTAAGCTTGTAACGCGGGAATTGGAAACACAGAGTCTGAATAAGACGTTTATCGTATCAGGTCAAGAAAATGATTTGAGTTTAGGCTAAATTTATTGTTACAAAGTGATTAATTGTCTATTTTGCTGCTTTAGCTCCTACTATGTCGTAGAATGAAAAGGTTAACGTAAAGCTCCAATTTCGTAGCTGTCTCTCGCGCGTCGCCGGGAAAACGCCCCTTCGTACGTAAACATACATGCAGTTCGCGACTCGCGACCTCAAGTGACCGTGCGCGGCCGAATTACGTCGCGCGTGCTCGTTACGAAGGAAATTATACATCATAGAGAAGAGCGTACTCCAGTCCTGAAAGTCAAACACCGCGCCTTCGGCACACGTGGAACACGAGGATGAAATTATCGCGCGCGTAAATACAATACACTCCCGGCGACGTGGCTTGCGTTTGTCAGACGGAGCCTGCCCGCGTCTCGATGATTCGGTATCAAAATTCGGGATCGAGCATTCGAGGGGGGAATTTCGACGGGAAAAAACAACAGGAAGCGATAGAACTTTTCGCGTGGTATCGCTATTAGATAATTATCGGTGAGAACGAAACACCGGCATAACGGATATCGGATAACAGAGAGCGCGCGCGCGCGCGCGAGAGAAAGAGAGAGACGGCGAGTTCGGATTTCGATGCTATCGGATGCTCGACGCTGCTGTGTGTTCACGCGGCAACGATCCGCTTTTTTTTTTCCTCCTCTCGCGAAAAATCTGCGTAAGATATACGTTACCAGCGTGCGCACAGCGGAGAATCGCATCGAGAATCGAACGATTCGCCGGATGCTACACATCATCGCGTCGGCTTCTCACAGCTACGACGGACGATTGCGCTTTTCTCGTTCCGCCTCGCTATTCGCGCGAGCGTGACTGCGCGCACGATTGCCGGCAACTTTCGACGGATATATATGCACGGGTGTGTGTGTACACATGTGTTACGTGTGTATCGGTTGAATTTAGTTGGAGAATTTCCGAACCCAAAGCCGCACGGAGGACCTTTATACGCGGAATAGTATCTCGCGCGGGACAGATAGGCATGTAGTTATGAGATACACCGCTGCGTAATTACCTCTCGCGTCGCTCTACGCACGCACGCACGCACACACACACACACATACACATATGTATACGCATCAATGACGACCTGCGAACTTGTGCGCTTCGTGTAAGCATTCCTCTAATACAAATTCACGTTCATAGGTATCGCTGGGGACGAGCCGCGTCGGGATTGCCGTGTATCATATAAGTGTATCGACCTGATTAATTGCATCTTTGCAGGTCGGGGTAGGTGCGTCGCGAAAATATTCCCGTTACGTCCGCCGCGTTACATATGCGACATGGTAATTGCCATTGATAAAAAGATCTCGTTAATTAGCGAGAGAAAAAACGGGAGAGAGAGATAGGTAGAGAGAGGGGGGAGGGAAAGAGAGAGAGAGAGAGAGAGAGCGCGATCCTTTGTCGAGGGGGAGAAATAATGTCGACGTCTGGAATTAATTCGCGGCACGTACGCTTAAGTGCGCGGTTTATCACACAGCTGTAGGAAATATTGCGCAAATTTCGCGACGCTCTTCCGCTCTCGCCGCCGATTCTCGCGACAACTCCGAAGAACGATAACGCATGTCGTCTCCTTTTGCAGGCGCTTCAGATTGGAAGCTGAAATTGCCTCTATGACGTGGAAGGTGCATTGGGACGACGTGATGGTATTGTCGAACGTGAAAACAAGGGGCTCTATGTACTCGCTGATCGCTAATAAGTTTCGCGGCAGCCAACTGGTAAATAGATAAGAAATGCGATTTCCGCGCAATCGTTGCGTAAGACTCTTCACGCTGTCTCGTTGTTATATTGCGCGGCAATGATGACTCGATCGTCTGGAATTTCGAAGTGTAACTCGCGAGCAGACGTCGGATTGAGAACGTTGCGAGAGATTAGTTACGACGGATAAGGAAACAAAAGCTATAATCGCATTTTCATTCGAGCATTCCTCCCGGTGACACTTAAAGATATAAACGATTGTATCTTGAAAGAAACTTTGGAAATAATCAATTAATCTTCGATCTGTCCCGTAGCTCTATTATATGTAATAAATTATTAATAATATTGAATAAAACAGAAAGAGGGTCTCGTACTACTTGAAAATAAAAAAAGTACGTCTGACTTTATCGTTGAGTCGCGCTACGATCTCGACTTCTCGTTTGAAGATAGTGGCGACTCGTAGCGGAGAATTTGGAACTAACAGAGCCGCAAATAAAGGGTTTGTGATTGTAAGGGGTCTTACTTCACTACTTACTTTCTTTTGATAAGTGAAGTGATAAGTGAAGTTTATCAACTTGTAAGAAAAATTGTCTAATTTGTATTTGAAAGTTCTTCTTTTTCACGAGCTTATACTAAACGAAAAGAATCGTGTCCGACTCCAAAAATTCGAATTCCATTTAGCTAAGACTCAAACCATGCTTTTAGCGACGCTTTGTGCAGCACCGTTAGATGGTACAAGGCAATATGTGTTGGCTAATTTTTTATTTCAAGGTTCGGATTATTTCGAGACTCAACATCGAATTAGAGAATTTTTTATTTTAAATAATGCATCTCCAAGAGTCAAGACTCTGATTTTCAAATAATACGAGTGAACAGCAAGTCGCGCGAGGGACTTCTTATTTTTAATTATTATTGATTTCGTTAGAAGTTATCCTATTAACGTGTTTATTACTGTTCCTTTGTATAGCGTTGGAGTATAAAAGTAATGAGAAAAAATTTATTGTAATTAGATGAAACTTCATATTTGACTTTCTTACGTACTTATTTCAACGGCGATCACTGACTGGACGATTCGTATAAATTTCATTACTAGCTTTCGCTTTGCGTCTATATTGCCTCATCTTAATCTTAACAATAGAATCTTTGACCAATTTGTAGCCGAACTTCGTTTAATTAAAACGTCGATCGATAGTTCCCGAGTTGTAAATGACTACGACTGAAGAGCTTCTCGCGAACAAAGTTTCAATAGTACAATTAAATAACGCGAGAGAGTCTCTATGCCTTTAAATTAAGGGTGTCCTAAAACATTTAATCTCTTCTCTCAAAATTTTTCTTAAACGATTAACGATCAACTTCAAACTTGCTTGGTGTAACTTGCGGTTTAGTGCCGTGTCCATCATGGATTTGCTTCTGACAATTAATGACGGCACTAATCCGGCAGCCAGATCAAGCATTTCTGCACACCGGAGAAATCTAAAATATCAATTCCAAAATTGTCAGAGAATCGATTTTCTAAATTATACTTTTAGCAGATCTCTCTGTGCATAACATTGAGGTAACTTTGTCGATCCGTTGGCGACGCGAGCGATTTTTTAAAGGAAGATTTGCCCTTGTTTCAGACGATATACTCCGAGGATAACATGAGCATGCCAGACGGCGTTGACAAACATAACGTGTATGTGCCGACAGGTTTATACAAGGTCAGACAACGTTTCCGTTTCTATTTGATTCATTTGTATCGTACGATTGACGTTTCAATTCCGACGCACGTGCGTCGCCTTATCAATCAATCGTTGGGCAACTAACTTTTGGAACTTAACCGCCGCAATATGACACATTTGTGCGCATATATCACGAGCGATATAAATCATTTCCCGAGTTATTTTCCCGGCGGCGATCCGATAATGCGGACGATAAGCTGCGAGTGATTTCGTTTCAGAATTCGAAAGTGGCGATAAAAGAGCTACCGCGGAACAAGGTGGAGATCTCGAGGCCTCTGCTGCTGGAATTAAAGCGGGTGAGTGGCTGACTTGGCAAACGACATGTTTCATTTCCATCTCGTTGAATCCGTCGTGTGTCAACGCGTTTAATTCGCCTCGGCGAGTTAAACCTGCCTAAAAGGAAGGAAGACGCGCTTCGACGATATCTCTGTCGATAACGGAGACAAATCGCGTCTATTCCCGCATAGTTTCTTCCCTAACCGGCCGGTGTTGCATGCAATAGCGTATAAATCATATGAGCGGTGATGTTGATGACTTTCGCAGATGAAGGACCTCCAACACGATCATCTAGTACGATTTTACGGTGCTTGCCTTGAGCCGCCAGTCTGTTGCCTACTGACCGAATACTGCCCCAAAGGATCCCTTCAGGTAAATTTCGCGTCCCGATTCTCCGATATTTTGTCGAGACGCGCAAGTAAATTCGTATAAATCAATATATATATGGAGTGTTCCGCGAACAAACCGACAAACTTCGCCAGCATATTTGAGAGGTCATTCTGAACGGAAAATGTTATATAAACGATGGATCAATTCAGCTTTGTTATCGAGATATGACCTCACTTGGTCACTTGATCCATCCTTTTTTTAAATTTTTTTCATGGGATTGCATAAAATCGAGTATTTATATGGAAAGCCTGATATGCGTGAGCAGTTGATAATAAACATCAATGAAGCTGCTGTTAGTATTAGCAAGCTGCTGATATTACGTGGATATGGAAGCACATCTCTTTGCATTTACAGAGGCACGAAGTGCTCATTTGGAACGATACGTGTAAATATTACAATATGTCAATATGAAATGCCATTTCACACAATTTCGAATAATTAAGCAAAAGTTAAATAGCTCGGAACGCTTCTGATTATCTCCGGTTTATATCAATACATCTCCCCTATCTCGATAACGGAGCTGAATTAATAATCCATCGTTCGTATAACGTTTTTTCTTCAGAATGACCTCCCAAATATGCTGGCGAAGTTTGCCGATTTATTCGCGGAACACTCTGCATACAGAGTGTATCTGAATTCCATTGACAAACTTACAGGACACTTTGTGCTGAGAGCTAAGCAAAAAAAGAGTGTCTCGGTAAACATACGTTCGCAAAAGCTTGCTTTTTGAGGTACAGTCTTCAGAAGAGAAGATGACAACGATGTAGAGTTAAGATACGCCCTGTATAATTTATACGCTCAGAACACACTGCAATGCGCAATTTGAACGTCCGGTCGAGATCCCGTATTCCACATAACACCTTAATCCTTCGCTGTTGAGCAGGATATACTAGAGAACGACCAGATAAAGCTCGATCACGTGTTCAAAAGATCCCTGATACACGATATCGTCCGCGGCATGGCTTATCTTCATACGTCGGAGGTGAAGAGCCACGGTAATCTCAAGTCCTCGAACTGCGTCGTCGATTCGCGATTCGTCCTGAAAATCGCCGACTTTGGTTTGCATGAGCTCCGGAGATCGAGCGCGACGGAGACGGACATGGACAAGAATAGCTACGCCTACTGGAGAAGTACGTGTCCACGAATTGATTATGCACACCGATGTCGCCCAACGTGCGACGTTATTTTTCTAAGAGTCTCGCAGTCACCCTGTGAAATGCCTTTCTTTCTCCGCGTGAAAATGCGCGAGCGAGGGGGGGGGGGGAGAGAGGGAGGTAGTTCAATGTAAACCGTGCGGAAAACTCGTGCTTGCGAAAACGCTACCGCGCTGCCGATGGGTAGTTTCACCGCGTGCGTACACACATACAGAGAAAATGTTTGTTCTGCCGACGATCTGTAGTGATTTAATTTGTGCGGCAGCACGAGCCGACGGGAGCGAGCGGGAGGAATCGAAGCGCGCGATCCGATTTCGATCTTTCAGAGCGGGAAATTTCGCGTGTTCGCAGAACAGCTGTGGACAGCTCCGGAGTTGCTGAGGATGGAGAGACGACCGCCCGAGGGCACTCAGAAAGGCGACGTGTACAGCTTCGCTATAATCGTGCACGAGATCGTGATGCGCCAAGGTCCGTTCTATCTGGGGGACAATAACGACCTCTCTCCTAAGGGTGAGTCTTTAGCCTCGATCCGAATGTAATCAACGACAACGTGTAATTGGTTGTTAGCGTTTCGGCAACTGAAACATTCCGCGAATTCGCCGAGCGCGTTACGCGCTTCTCGGTACGCGTAACTTGAATGGTTGTTAACTCAACGACTAGGAATGCAAAGTTCAAAGTCACGCGGCAACTCCGGTCCCCGTTACCTGTGGGAAAACAGTGACGAGCGACGTGTGATGAATCGACGACCGATGAATCCAGTTTTCTCTCGGTGAAAAACTCCACTTTTCAACGGCGCAATTTATCGCCGGGTCGGAGGGACTTTTATTCCGCGCCGTCGGTGAGTGAAAAAGCGCGGCCGACCTGCCGGCGTTGAGTCGCTCTACTTGAAAATAAAAGCCTCTCCGACGCTCCGCGTACGGAAGCGTACTGTTTGAAAAGAAAATATCGGAATCGACGAGAAACTACAACACGTGCGAAGGCGTGAAGTTAGCTAAACCGCCGCTTTCCATGTTTTCGCAATCGATCGATCTCGAACGAGCTTTTCTGGCCGCTGATAAGCGCAGCTGCGTTCACCGTTTTACCGGCCGTCGAGCCGGTATCATCGCTCACTTGAGAGCTTTCCGATGAGAGCGAGACTCCCCTGAACCCGACGACGGGCTTGCAAGCGGTTAATCGACGGATGGCTCCCTCTCGAGAGGGAGAAAAACTCGCCGGCAATCCTCCGTGCCGCCACCGAGAACTCGAGTGTCATCGCTCGGCGGGTATCAATTCCACGTTGGTCAAGGGCCATCCAAAGCCTTACCGTCGCGACCGGTAACTCAGTTCTCTCGCAAGCCCTCGCAAGCTCTCCCCGAGACCGGATCGATCGCAGGACGGAATGTGTTCGGTGCCGGAGCGGCGGCCGAAAGCTCAGTCGAAGCTTTCACGCGTCCAGGAACGCACATGGCTTTCGCGCGCGCTCCGCCGATTCCTCTCGATATCGCCGACTCTCTTTCCCCCTTCTCACCCTAGTTCGCGTGTTCGCACATAAACACACAGCCTCGACACGTGAATTCAGCGGGCGTCACTTATGCCCGCGTTCACCGCATAATAACGGCTACCGAGTCGTAGGTATCGTTGTTTAAGAAAAGCCGGAAGAGAAATCTTTCTCGCCCAACAAACGGCCGACGGCAATGTGCGTGCATACGACGTTGCGTGCGCGCGCGTATCTCTGTGTATGTGTATGCGTGTGTATGCGTGCTCTTTCTTTCCACACTCCTTGTTTTCTTTCTCTTTTATTCGAACGCAATGCAATCACACGCTGGCGGATCGCGCGATTTATCCGGCGTTAATCATCCCCGGCGATGGTACGTCGATTTAACGTGCGAAAACAAAGTTCGCCGCGCGGGTCGACGCACCTTCGCGTAATATGCGAGCGAGGTTTACGAGAGCGCGGAAGTAATTACCGCGCTGCATCGCGGTATGCCGAGAGATCGCGTGCGGAAGTAGAATTCTCGGCGATTGTGTTGGAGAAAAAGGGGTCCCTGACCGTGTTAGCAGCCTCCCGCTGGAGGAGACGTAAATCTCTGACTGCGTTCTCTCTTTCTCTTCCTCAGCGGAGGAAGCAGATTCAAGGAAGTGTTGGGGGAACGTCTGGACGGATATACGTTCCCCTAACTGTATTAGAGGGTCCCCTATTAGAGGAAAAAAGAAAGTGCTCGATCGTGTCGAAATGGTCGCCTCGTTAGGGGAAATAAACCACCGCGATTGTAAGGAGCGAAGATTCCCTCTCACCGTTTTACGGGCTTCCCGACGTCGGTCTGTCTTGCACTACTTGGCGGACCAGCCGTTGACTCGCGTCGCTGATAGAGTTCGACTTCGCGTCACGAGGATCGCCTCGCGACTGCCGCGCGCAATGCGATCTGATTTCTTCGACGAAGAGAAATTCGTCGGTGGGATCGGCCAGAGGAAAAGTTCGGCCGCAGCAGGCATAGTAATTTCGACGAGAGTGCATTGCGTAATCGATCGGACGGCTCGGGTAATAGTTTCGCGTTCCCGTGTACGCTGCGTGCATTTTCAGCACGGCCGTGCACGCCGCGCGGAGCGAGTCTCTCGCCTGCGCTCCTTCTTATTTCCGCCTCTATTTTTCTGAGAAACTGCCTCCCCTCCCTCTCCCTCTCTCTCTCTGTACCGATGTCGAGTGTCGTTTTTGCCGAGATAGAAACTCTCCGTTTATTATGGAGCGTCGACTCTGCTCGCACCGCGATCGCAACATTGTGCAGAAGCGTTCTTTTCGTCGCGTTTCGTGGCGTTCTGGCGTTCTTGCTTTCCTCGTGACACTTGTTAGCCTTCCCGAAGTTTCTCGCGCGATGGCTACTGTTTACACGGTGAAGAACACACTTCCAAGGATTCCACGCGGAAAGATCTCATCTCTTTTTCACGACGGAGAGAAATACATAAATAAATGACCAGAGCTTGACCGATGACTTTTGCGAAAGCGCATCTGCTCGATGTTACCTCTTTATTTACGCGTGGGAGTCTTTAATACGAAAGGATAAAAGTGCCACCAAGTAATCCTTGTGTTCCGAACATTCAGTTTTCATCGCGTGGGAATCGAACTGAACGAGAAGAATATATAGGAATTAAGGGATCATAGGTCGCGATACGTGATAATTACCACGTCCGACGGCGACATTCGCATCGGCAGAAACACCCAACGTGATCTTATCGCGAATATATTCACTCAGGCATCGGGATTCGCCGGTTTGATATTCGCGGGCGAAATCCCGGATGGAAAGCGGCTCTCGCGCTAATTTACTCAGCGGCGAAATCGGGGTTACGAGGCTCGCGGCCCGCGGTCATTAATTCCGCGAGGCGTTTTTCGGTAGCCGACAAAGCGACACGGGATAAACATTTTCCTATCCCTCGGGCGGCCTGTCACTCAACGATCTGTGCGACTCGTGGAAAATGCGGCGTGTCGCGCGACACGAGAATCGTGGCGACGTTGGTGGCGGTGCTGGTGGCGATAGTCGCGATGTTACCGGTGGTGGTGATGGTGATGGTGGTGGTGGTGGCGGCATTAAATCCGGCGTATACAGTAGGGCAAAGTTCAAAGGGGTCGTTGGGGTGAAGGCAAAGACCCGTAGTGGACCCGACCGGAACGGGTGACACGAACTCGAGTGTTCCTTAATGCGGCGAAATCCCGCTAAGAAAAGAGAGAGAGGCGACGACGGGCCACTACTTAGACCTTATCAAAAATATTGTTCGAACAACCTTCCCATGACTTCCGGCTGTTTTATTGGCCATTGGCGCGAAATGTGAAGAATGATTTTCTCTCCCTCGCTGGTTCGTGACTCGGCGAAGCGGTTCGCGTGAATTTGCTCGCGGTTTCGTTCGCTCTTGACGCTGAAAGCACACGTTGACTCGCGGCAGACCCGACTTTTAATTGTCTTCGACTTTCGCTCTCACTTCCCCATTTAAGCGAGAGGGTTGCCGATGTATTCCTCAAAGTTTCGGGAGCACGTCGGAGTTGGTGGTAGAGGTCGGAACGATCGGACGGGGATTACGTAACGCGCTTCTACGACGGGAAATTACGCGCGGAAATCGATGGCGTGATTCGCGGGGAAATTTCGGAAGCGACGACCCCGTCTTGCGAATCCGGACGAAAACAGGGTCGTCGGTCGTAAAATGAGGAGGCACGAACGTCGAAAGTGCCGTCGCGGCACGGGAAAGAAATCAAAGTCGGATACGACGGTTCCAAGGTTACGGGAGACGTAACTTTCTGCTCGAGTCTCGTCGAATAAGTCGACTGTGATGTCGTTACACGCGAGTTAAACTTTAAGACGTCCATCGCGCCGCTCGTTTCATCATCGAGCGCGTAACCCGGAGAGCTCTCAGGCGATAGCTTTATTAATCGGGATTCTACAGCGTCCGACTTCCGTCGGATTAGAAACGAAAGTGACACTCCATCGAGGAATCCAGCGATCGTGATTTTCCTTCGATATTAACCCGCCTTTTCCAAAGAGCGTAGCAAATGTCCCCTTCAATCTCTGACCGGACACACGCCGCAATGATCGGGAAGCACTTCCCGTCAGCCGATTCCCGCCGGTCGAGTACAAACCAACGGCCGATCATCGGCGAGTTATCCGCTTCGCGAGCGAATTTGCGTCAGGCTGTACGTCAGAGCCGGGCGGCGAACCGTGAAATTCGACGACCGCTCGGTAAGACCGGATATTCCGGAAATAAAATCGCCAGGGTACACACGTACATACACATCGATGCGAAACGGAAGCACAGTCGCGCGCGCGCGCTCCCGACGACGAGATCGCGCCGCGTAAAGGAGTGAAAGCGAGGGGAGGCGAAGGGAAAGACGCGATATCGGGGGCGGTAAATTTTCAAGGGCTGTCCGGCGAGGCAGTTGGGCTCTGCTTGGATCGACGTCCGGGGCGCACGGAGACGAGGACGGGATGGCAGAGAGGAGTAACGCCTCCAGCACGAGCAGTCTCACCCTACCGCCGATGCCGGGAACGAGCCCCGACGGCGGGGCCAGCCCTAGGAGGGCGGTCAGTCCCTTGCTCGAGATCCGCAGGCCTCACTGCACCCTCAACTGCGAATTCTGCAACGTCTACCTCGAGGACATCTACAGGCACAGTACGTCTCTCGCGCGCGATCCGTCCTTGGCGCCACGTTGCGGTGGCGCTCGCGTCTTCTACTCTGGGATTTCGATACGCGGCAATGAATTGTGCCTGCCTCGAAAGCGCGAGATCGTAAAGATCGTGAGGAGCATCCACCCACCCGCTCGCTCACTCTCTCGAGGACGAATTCGTCCGCGGGCGACACTCGATATTAATCCCGGGCGAAATTACACGCTCTTGTAACGTAACGCAGGTCCTCGCGGCCTCGGTTCGTGTTCCGTCGCGCGAGAGAGAGTTCTAGGTGTGTATTGTAAATCGGTGTGTACGTATCGGCCTCACCGTGGTCACATATGTCGCTAATTACGGTCGATAGCGACGTCTAATACGCTCGCCGAAAATGCTTCGCACTTTTTTTACTCCCCTCCCCCGCTTTTTTTTTTCCTTTTGCCTTCGTTATTTTTAATGAACACCGGTATCGGTTTCTCGCGTGGACGTGTTAGCTCGTTAGTACTTTCACGGACACGTCGGAAATAAAGCTTCGATATCGGCTCGGGACGTGTATTGTTGTCACTGTTATTAGAATTATAACTGCGTAATTATAGTAACGCGTGTGTTATGTTATTTGTATTTTGCCAGTGTTCGTGATACTTGGTGTTTCTCGCAAATATGTTTGACTTCCTGTTTCACGCAATTTTCTTATTCTAGCTGACACCCTTTTTTCTTAGATTAGACGTTTTAAATCTGTATAAATAATTCCGCACTGTCGCAGCTCCCGCAACTGCGACCTTTCCTAACTGGTGATCAATGCGATTTGTCCAAATACCACATGCACTACGTAATGTGACGCTTTGCGGCGTCAAAATTCATCACTCATCATTTCGGTGATATGAAATTCAGTGATGTCCAGTCTCATCCACCAGGTCCACCGATGAGAGACTCATTGCTGCATCTCGACCGCGTTGCATCCGTCCAATCTCCTTAACATCCAGCCGTTGTCCCACGTCGATCGTTCTTCATTCTATTCATTTCACTTTACCGCTCCGCACTCACGACCGCTAATCGTTTTAACGATTTAACGCTCAACGATTCGATTATTTAACGATTTAACGATTTAGCGATTTAACGAAAGGTGCACGACGAATTTCAGCGCTTCGAAAATAAACTCGCGGGTCGCGAGTCGATCATTACGGCGCTTTCAACAATGTTGAGAGAGAAAATGAAGATATCTCGTTTCGCGAACGATTAAATTCGGGGAAAAAGGAAGTCCTTTCGCAAGAATTCTGCGTAACTGTTGATTCTAGATCGAAATTCTGATTTTGATTCCGATCGAAATGACATTACAACTCGTGACGCGTGAAATATTCAGGAAATGGCGATCGCCGTGATTGCTAGATATTCCGCGAGAAATCGCGAATTCCGCGTATAGTCGAACAATTCTGACGCGCAATTTTAATGCGCAATCCTGGCGCGCGATTGCAGCACGCAATCGTGGCGCACAATTTCAACGTGCATTTCTCATGCGTGTTACGCCGCTTGAAACAATTAAGGGATCACGTCGATGGAACAACGATAGAATGAATGGTTCCATCGGATATTTCGGTATTTTGAATCAAGATTACAGATTAGAAATTTGAAGCAGATATTAAGTGAATTTGGTATCTTTAAAAAGGAAATATTCGATATTTCAAATGTTCGATAACTCCGAGAAAACCCATTTTCGTAGTAAGTGCTTTGCTACCACTTTTTTGTTTTGTAACGACAAAAATATTGTCGTTGGTGCCAAAGACGACTATAATTTCTAATGAGATTAATAATTTTTTTTCTCTCAATGTACATGTAAAAATACTACAAGCCAAATAAATCGTATTAATTTTTTTAGACACACCAATCATGAATAAATCCATCGCCTAAAATCTTGATTTTTGACTCCGATTGTCGGAAAGTCAGAATCAGCCACATTCCGTTACAATTCTGGAACCAAAAAATATCGTCGTCGATTAGACACAAAACTTAACGGCTTGAGAAGGAAAATACTCGTGAATACGAGCATGTTAACCACTCGCGATTTTTCTAACTTAACGATTTTCACTTGCACACGTATATCCCAGTTTTCGATCGCGAATTGTTTAATGCATGAGCACGGGAAGTTTGTAAACCTACTTTTTAGCTGATCCCGCTCGGCTCGATCCTCCGGTGCGGCATCCGCATGTTCTAAAACTGCATCTCCTGGGAATCGCACCGATCGTGTCGCCAGAAACTCCGCCGGATCTAAAACAAAAAGCGGGTCTTTCGGTTAGTTATATTGATAAAAGTCAACATATGAAGAATACAGAGACTCGATATAGCGTATATTTCTTTGAAACAAATAAAAATCAAAGGTAGTGGATCGAGATTCGAGGATGTTGCCGCTGCTCGAGACTCTATCCTAGCGCGACGATTGCACGTGCGAAATAACATAAAGCGTCTTCGCGTGCGATTCGATCGGTTCGGATAAATCGGGAATCACGCGTGACGTTTCCCGATTGTTTAACCTCGCGTCGAAGACTCTTATGATTGATCGACACTTGCGTGCATATATTATTATTATTCCCGAGGCTACGTGACTTCCAGCCGGAATGAGAAGCTCTCCGTAAAGCACCGCTGCGTTATTTATTTATTCGTTCATTTAATTAAGGAACCTGACGGAAACGCCATACGGATTCGTTTATAACCGACGGTACTCTCCCTTTTGGGCATTCAGGCAATGCGACGTACATATCTGATAGCATACGATACGCAGGGATCGAACTAGAATTCTATACATGGATCGATTCTATACATGGACTAGCAGCTACCTCGAAGATACTTCCTTCCTTCCTTCCCTCCCTCCTTCCCTTCTATTATCGAATATCATACAAAATGAAATCCCACATGTAATTCCGACGTCTCATTCTATTATGCGTTACGTTATCAGAACTTTTGCGCACAGACGTGGGCGAATATGCTAGATGAAATGTTAAAATATGACAAAGTAAAACAGGCAGCGTTCAATGTGGAGAACGATACTTTCGCGTAAAAGAATTCGATCCTATTAAAAGCTACGTAATTTTTCGGAATCGTGAATTACGTACGGTTCTATTTTCGCTTAGATGCGAGAGCGGACGGTAGGAAGTTCGCCCTGTCACCGTTATTATCGATATATTCACGTTACCTACAATCCCTTTGGCTGTTTCCCTCAATTCTCTTTTTACGTCAACGTGACGTTTACGCAAGAGAACCATTTATAATTAATCCCGCGACTCTATGGAACGGGTATATTAAGGTATACCTGTATACATCGGCGCGGAATCCGGGAGCAAATACCATGAATGCGTTCATTCTGTTCTTGTGTAATTTCCGCTCGTCATGAAATCGGCGTGTGCACGCGACCGGTGAATCGCAAATTCCATTATCGGATCATCGTTACTTTTCACGATACGTTCCCTGATCGCTGACTTCACACGACTAACCCTTGTTAGTTAGCTCCGTGTTCATTCGCCTGCGGCATGCAATACTCGCGAAAAAAATAAGCTCACCCTTGACACGGAAACCAAGAGATGAAATTATATCGTGAAAGCAGAGAGGATGAAAGAGATCGCGAGAATTCAGTGAACGTAAATAGAAAGAGAATCAGTTAAGTGTTCCTCTTTAACACGTTCGCAATCTAACCCATGGCTTATTTGAAAAACTCTCTCCACGGGCTATTTTCAATTTTTCCCACGCGATTCTGTAAAACGCGTAAAACCCGTTTGATTTTTCCCACGAATGGACGCGGAGTGAAAAATGATCGCTGCCACACATACGTGACGCTGACAGCAACGTGTTAAATCAAATCGACAATGTTCAATAAAGCTGAGCCTGACACGAGAATCGTCACGGACGTATGACGCTGGTGGCGAGCGTGTTAAAGGAGAGTTTGCCGCATTACGGCGCGTTATTAGGGCGCGTGAGGCGTGCCGTGTCGCAAAAATGTACAAGAGACGGGCGCATACGTACGCATACGATGCGGTAAGTTATCGATACACGCGGCATTGTGCCCGAGAAGGTGAAATGACGAAAAGTCTGGTTCGCAGCTACGGTCATTTCTCGCATTCTACGGCGGCGAGAGCGACAGGCGAATTAAGGATGCAGTCCCGCGCTGTCTCGGGCGAGACTTGTCCGACCAGACGCGGGCTACTTTCACTGCGCCGCGGAAGGAACGCGCGATGTTGCGCGCGGACGCTCCAATTCGCGCGGTTACAATTACGCTGGAATCTTTCGCGGCGTTAGGCCGATTGTCTTTCAACACGTTACACGTTGCCACGTCTGTACTCGTACCGCGGTAACACACCGCGATCGATAACTCCTGCCGGTTCGACGGCACACAGAATATTTTCCGCGCCCTTTATCAAACGATTTTTCCACCCTGCTCTTTGAACTTTCATGTCAACGTGTCTCACTCTTGTTTCAGAAATAGTCGAGGGCGTCAGAAGAGGCGGCGGCTCACCCCTCAGGCCTGTAATCGACGAGGCTACCGTGGTGGAAGAAGAGGTAAAATTTAAAATATGTTTCAAATATGTTTGAATATTTGACAGTTCCGTTAGACTGGATTTACGCTTAGTGTAGTAAACATCTTTAACCTTTGGCTTTAACATGTTCTCTGCCGGACGGTTTTTCGATTATTTTCTGTTTACGCTGCCTGGGTCGCATGCGCTTCACGTTATCAAGATTAGTTTTGCTTGTGACATATACGTTATAATATTTATATGCGCAGAAATCAGGAATTAGGAAGGAAAATGACGTCCAAGACGCGCCGCAAAATAAAGAAATAGTTGGCTTAAAAAATTTGTGTGCATTTGCACAGTTTATCGTCAAATAAAGAAAGAAAGCTTTTCGTCTTTAATATCGTCAATATTTAACATTAAAATGCTATATTATCTTTAATGAAAATAATACGTATGTGAACTGTGCTTCGAACAAAATATTTATGATTACAAAAGCATATCGCGATGTATTGTGCAACATATTAAACGTAATTCTTCACAATCATTACAGAATGCAACTACTTTTATGAAATTTCCCGCAGTTATATCGGATTTTCTCAACATTATTTTCATAGCAAGCTTTGCAAAGTTGACTTATAAAAGTGAATTAAAAAAAAAATAAATGAATTAAAAATATAACTATCACGCCGCACTGCCGCTCCAACGATGTGATAAATGCATGATATTCCGATATCAATGTATGATCATACGAAATGTTTAACGATAAGATTTATTCAAATAACGAAAATATGAAACACACACAGTCTAAACGGGAAGTTTAACGTGGAGCGAATACGCAGCAGCGAGCGTATTACGCGCCAAATTACCAACGTAATTCCCAGCGGGAAGCGTTTCCAACGCTACCAAACGTCGCGATTCCTAAAAATTTATGCGTTGTTGCGACTGTTATTTTAACAACGTAAGGAACATCTTTTGTCAGAGGAATTACGTTACATTCTATTTTTTCGAATGAAAGGCTGAAAGCTTATATTGTATCTATTGTAGGTCCGGACTTACTCGTGCGTTTATATTCGCATGGCGACCGTTGATTGCTCCCGGTGAAAGCCGGGATTCTCACTGCGAGAGCGACGAATTTTCGAGACTTTTTCGACGTTACTCTTTTCCGCAGGTCGCCACTCTAATGAGACGATGCTGGGCGCAAGATTCCGCGGACAGACCGGATTTTCCGGCGCTGAAGCAGACCATCCGTAAACTCAATAAGTGAGTAATTTCTTCCTGCGAATTACCCAGCTCTCCTCCCGGCGCGGCCATAATTTTCTACGATTTACAGCGGGTCGGAGGCGCGTTTTTAATTACGATCGAGTCGAAACGCCGACAACGTCACGTACGAACGTCGCGTAATTCGTCCGCGAGCTCAGAGCGGGGCCTCGAGCAAATTTTAACGATCCGCTCTCTCTCTCTCTCTCTCTCTCTCTTTCCCTCTCATTAAGCTAAAAGCTCCAAGCGTCCAACCGTGAGCGTGCAGCGGATATCGAAGCCGCGATAAAAAAAAGCGCGTATATCGTCCTTTAGAACGCCGATAAACCTTGAGCAGTGGGTGAAACGATCCCGCGAGCGCGCCGCCGTAAAACGCCGGAGTAACGCTCGAACTATCAGGAGAATGCATTAACCGCGACATCGAGGTATTGTCCGTGTAACGTTATTTCCGTCTCGGTGTTCGCGCATTATCTCGGGATTCTCTCGGCCGATTTATGTAAAAACGCCGTCCGCCGGCGGAGATGACGGGGAACTCTCTCTTTACCGAGCGACAGGTCGCGTGCGACGATATCGTGAACAATTACGCGAGAACATTAAGGTAGCCGCATAACCGCGTGATATCCGCGCGCGCGAGGAGAGACGCGCGATTCGGGTCGGACGAATCGAGCGGAGCTTGACTCCCATACACGGCGATATCGCCGGGAACGACGTTATACGTATTCAGCAGGGCGAATTGCAAAGGCCATTGTGCCGGCATAAAGCGCGGGAGCGCGAAGGTGCGACGACGAGTGCAACGAGTTCGTGCCGCGCGATATCTCCGCGCGAGTAATCCTTTCTCCACTCTTGGCGCAGGAAGCGGGCAGCCCGCTCTCTTCGCCCGGATATTGGCATAGCTCTCGACCTTCCGGTCTTTCCGCTACGGTCTCGCGCACGGAGGAATCCGAAGGGTGTCCGGGCGAACGCGCGCGCGCGCTGTGGGCGCGGTAATGCAGTAGATCGGTAACTTGGAGCGCGTGAGAGACAGAATGCCTTCCGGCCGTTCCTCTTCGCCGCGCGGTAAAGCCGAGAAATAGGAATGGGGAGGACGGGCCGACGAAGAAAGAGCCGCGTCACCGGCGATCGATCATCGGGAATCACCGGAGAGCGCGGGATCCCTCCGGAGAAAATCGGCCCCGGCTCTCCTCCCGCGAATTTATATACAAGTCGCGCGACCCAACGATCCACGAGATTATCTTCCCCAGGAGAGGATGTATAAAGCGTCAGGACGCAGGCGCCTATCGTCCTTCCGGCGGAGAGATGGGTCGCTTGAAAATTCCCGATCGTTGTCTCCCCGTTCCCGGAGATTTCCCCGAGATTCTCGCGGCCGTGAGAACGGGATGAGGTCGATTCGCCTTGCATAATTTTATAGACGTAATTCTTCTCACCTCGTTTCCGCGCGGTAAGCGACGGAACCGAGGACTTTCCATTCGGGACGGAATGGCGATTCGATCGACGCCCGTTCGATACCTCCGGACGGATGGTTGTTTCGACCGACGACGCGGCTCGTCGCCGCGTTTGATCGAGAGTCGGCCCGATCTCATTTAACTTTGACGTCGTTTTATCGTCGCGCCGCGCGCTCTCGACAATTTTTATTTTCATCGCCGACCGCGACAGCGCGGATCTGATTCGTACCGCCCCGACCGCTGCCCCGCGTCGATCGATGCTGCGTTGTCAAATATCCCCGTTTCGCTCGATATGAATTCCCCATTCGTCGCAACATCATATTTATCTTAGATTCCTTCGACTATGTACACACGTTATAAATGGAAAGGAGTTTTTACGGGACTAAAAATCGCGGGAAGATAGGACGGCCCTTTAGGAGTTTAATCGCGACTGCTGTACTTTGGCGGAAATTTCGTACACTTTACGAGCAATTACTGAACTATTTATTAATTTCTGTCTAGTAACTGAAGAGTAAAGAGTAAAACTGCCTCGGAATCAAGATATAACCGCTTTTCCTGCAGTTGCCGCGCACAAAAGACGTGCAGAATCTGCACCCATTTACTAAACGAAAACGGAATGATAAACGGAGGGAAAACTATTCGATTCATTGCTAAGCAAGCTTGCTGCTCATGAAATAGGCAATTTTGTCTCAGAACGTGGAAGCTTAGGCGTAACACTAACACAAATTTACAACTGTTTGCGCGACGCATCGCACAAACGTGCTGCAGGCGCGGAAAGCGTGAAGCGAACGCAGGGAGATTGTTCGGGAATGGAGGGCGCCTACGCGCCCTTTTGAATTGATATTTGAGAAGCCAGTTATCTCTAGCGAAGTCAAGCATCGCGTGTTTCGCAACGGTTGGCAAAGTTCCGCGAGGACGCAGAGAACGCGAGCCTGGAAGACCGGGCTGATATGCGGACGGCCGAATGAAATACATGCGCCGGCAATATACGCTACATTCTCCTATAGATTCGTTAACGCTGAGTTAGCTATCGCGTTTCGTCCTTGTTTCATTGTTCCCCTCCCTTTTTCACTTCCATCATATTTATCGCCCGTTCCGCCGTCCGGCGTTCGCGCGGTTCCCCAGAAAAGTTTTCTATTACATTCGTTCACCTCGTTTCGCGAGAATTTCCATCTCGCGACGATTTCGCGCTAATACCGGAGAGCCGTGAAGCCGAATGCAGCGTATTCGATTGAAATGCCCCAGCACGCATGCGAATGGACATCGGTGTAAAGGCGATCGGGTATGTATGTAGCGTGAGGGAAGCATTGAACGGCCACGCGGTATTCAATGCGCAGCGAGCGGTGTGATTGGCAGCGGCAGATTAAAGCGGACGATAGCGTCGTCGCGATTCTCTCTCTCATCAGGAGACTGAATTCGCCGCCGATAATCGTCGGCATCGTCGGCATCGTCGCCCGTGCGAATTTTTGCCGAGGTCCGTTCATTACGTTAAAGAGAACTTCCACCGTGTGCGTTTTTTTATTCGTATCGAGGCCAGAGAGAAATTCACCGTTACCAAATGAGGATCCCGGCAAAGAAGCGTTTGGAGGGTCCTTTGATCGGCACATCGGAAATTATTTGAAGCAGATGAAAAGACACAAGAACGACGTCCCGCTACGTCGCCGGTACTCGTGTGATACGACCCGCGTATATTTTATAAATATATATATATATATATATATATATATATATATATATATGTATTTCTCGCCTGCGCTCCTCGCGTATCCGCCGGTGCGTCATCGTTCTCCTTTGATTTCGCTCGCGCGAGTTATTAAATGACGCGACGAAAATAGGCAGAAATAAAGGAGAAAGAATAGTGCGAGATATGGAAGAGGTTTCCGTGGTTCCCGAAAAAAAAAAAAGATAAAACGGAAATGAAGATTGGTGCGACAAGAGAGCGGTAAAGGATAGATAAACCGAGGGGGTGAAAAAAACCGAAAAAGGAATTGCGGTTAAAGAGAAAAGAGCGTTCTCACGGGGGTAAAAGTGAGAGGAAACCCGGGCGAGAAGAAACGAGCGTCATCGATTACGTAGAACGGAATTTCTGTCAAGCTTGTTATGCGCCGCGTTAAAACAGGGCGCGAAGAGTTCGAAAGATGAGTCGTAACGTTCGCGTAAACACGTGCATCTGCTCGCGACGATGGTCTTCGTCTTCTCACCTGAAAAGTACCTTTGAAAAGTTACGCGATATTCTCTCTTTCGAAAGAACATGCGCTTTAATAGCCTTCTAGGATTCACTTTCTATCCCGGGACCTTAAGAAATTCAGAATTTAATTTCCACTCACGAGACCTTTAAAATGGAGAGATTATCTCCTACGGAACGAGTCTTAGGCTTTTATATAGGACCCTCGTACTAGTATTACATTATAAATCACGTTATATTCTATGATAGGTGCGGGACAACGCGCGCGAGGAATGTTTAATAATCCATAACAAAGAACTTTACTGCCGTAAGATGTCGTCTCTTGTATTTTCACCGGCTATAAAAATCGGCCGGGAAGATGCCTCATAAAAATATTTTATCCACGAAATATGTCGTGTGTGCGTGCGCGTATATATATATATATATATATCACCGTTCGAGAGAGGTACAGATTTTTTCTGCAATAAAGTTAAATAAAAACTTTTTGTAAATCTTCAGATATTCAATCTGACGCTAGAAATGGGTCAATGAGGGCCTCAGACGCGAATGTATGGGCTTAAGTAAACAAAAATACGAGCGTTACGCCGGGAGCGTTCGTATATAAAAAGAAACCAAACATTTCGAACCTTTTCCTGAGTCTATCTCGATGGAGATGAACGGGACAATAACTTGTTTCTGTTGCGTGTACAAGAGCGTCCGATGTTACGTTTGTTACTTTTCCCTTATTTATATTTGTTACTATTCGCGTATTCTCATTGGCTCATTTATAAAAAATATACTTTATGTATCAAGGTGGATTCACCTACGAATATATCAAATCGATTTTTCCGGAGCGAGAATTCTCTCGGTCGCGTTAACGATTTACTTTATAATGTGCGAAACTAAAAAATTGTTTTTTTAAATTATATCGGGGGAGTGCGGAAAGCAATTATTTTTTATGAGAGAAGTTGCCTTTGTACGAAACTCGTCTGCCAGGGAAACTGAAAAATAAAATATTGTTCGTTCCACGTACATATCCGCGTTATTAGACCGTTTCAATAATTGAATAACACGCTGGCCATTATTCACAAATGCGAAGTCCCTATGGACTTCGTTATATAGACCGATGTATTTAAAGAGGAGCGATTGATTGCTTAACACGATCTTTCATTTCACATATTTCGTCGTTTTATTACTCATTTATCTCGTAACCATGTCGTTCCTCTAATCTACTTCTATCCCTTTATTCGTGGAATACATCTCGAAACGTATTATCGCCCGGAATGTATCATAAAGCAAAAAAAGGTTTCAAGAAACACAAATCCGCGCGACTAACCATTTTCAAGATATTCCCCTTTGTTCTATAAAATACGTTCTTTTTACCGTTACACGTACCTTGAAATGGTTAATATCCAGGGGATCCACTAAAAAGGCTGCTTCTCGCTTGGTTGCCGTCTTGTCTGCACAGAGCCCTTGGATATCTAAACATTTATCCATCCACATGCCAATGACCAGGTATGATTCTTTGGACAGGTGGTGAAATATATCGACGTTGAGGTTTGAATATGCGTTGAACACCGTTGATTATCGGTGAATCGCGAAGCCGATATTTCAAACGACGACAACCACGAGAGACACTAACCCGAGGCATTAAATCAGCACGCTAAACAGTTTCCACTCAAAGCTCCCAAGTTCTGTTCAATCCGCACAGCACGACGCTAATCCTCGCACGAGCTTTTTCTTTCGTGTCTCTACGTCGACTCGTTCGCGAGTTACGACCCTTCAAACTTTCGCTAGCGTGAACGCCGCACACACTAGCGCGCTGCGTCCTTCGCGCGAATCTACGGGTGAATGACCGCGTGGTGGAGCGATCGTGTGGTGGGGGGAGAGGGCCACGTAACGGGGGACCACGTGCTCGAGCGGCCAGCTGTTCACGTAGGAACAGTCGGCGCGGTAGTGGGGGCAAGTCCGCGTTACGTAACACGACACGCGTGAAGCGTAAACAAATGCACCATTCGTACGCCCGAAGCTTTGAGGGGAAAGGCGGCGAACGTCAAAGACGTTGAACGGTACGATGTAACTGTCGATTCCTTCGCTTCTCGAAGTCGTAAAGATTCGCGGAAACGTGCATTGTAAAGCTGGCGCGCTTCCGAGAAACATGTGTGCATTCGGAAATATCAGTCGTATCGCGAAACGCGTTACCACAGAGATAAGACGCGCAAAATCCCGGTAAGTCAGTCACGATACTAACATACAAAATTGTTTATATTTGAAAAACAATTGTGTTTTCGCTCTTCCGCTCAGTACGGTGCACACTATCCACCACATGGATGCCGAATACTTTCTTCGATACCCCATGTACAGATTAAGATCCCTCTAATATGCTATTTTAACAGTCGCCTATTTTATTCGCCACTTCGAAATACGCAGCCTGCATATTTCCCAGCGGGAAATTCCCCTTATGACTTTTACTAGCATTCGAGGTTTTTTGTTTCCGTTATCGCGAGACGACGTTTCGATTAACGAATTTCAATACTCGCGGGAGTCTCTTTCTCTCACCGTGCTGTCGATTGTCAGCGGCGAGGGCTTCGTTTTAGAGTAACGTCGGGAATTTCCGCTGGGGAATTCATTTCGGAGAATGGCGCATCAATCTCGCCAACGCTAACACGATTGCCGGCACCTCTTTGAAAGACAGTATCTATATTAATAGATGCCATAGTACGCACATCCACGTAAATGTGCATTCTGCGCGCTCGGAGATACCAGGCCCGGTATTACGCTGGCGCACGTGTGCGCATCGTTGGCACGTGTCCGTGCGCTGCACAGCTACTCGTGAACTAGATCGAGCGAGATAATTACGTTTGATACTTCGTAAGGGAATTACCCAAACAGGACTATGCGGAAGCTGGCTGCCGTTGACGTTTAAGGGTTGTAAAGTGAAACGCAAGCTCGGCGCGTTCCCCCAACAGCTCTGAGGACGCGTTCGCGAGATGCATAATGAAGTTATTATCGTAGACACAAAGGGGGGCATAACTTCTGCGCTCGTCGTCTTATGAGTCGCCACTTAAAAAATTATTACAAAAGAATCCCGCGGTGATTGCGTTATCTGCAGCCGTGTGCAACTTCACGGTATCGCTCGCGGCTCTCCTCTTGCTTAACCGTGTCTTCTAAATATCGTTCTCACATTCACCGTCGTTTTATTATCCGAGGTATTTACCCGCGTAATCTGAAGTCAGTCGAAAGATCCGATGTAAAGCCCGGGAAACATTTCGGCCGCGGGGAATACTGCTCGAGAGATGTTCCGCCCGGTGAATTACGTGACCGCGTCACAACGAGCTGGCGAAGCAATTTCCTTGTTATTTTACTCACGAACTACGAGAGACGGGGTGGGAATTTTCTCGTTCTTCGATTCGCTCGCTCGCGAAAATTCGTCTAGCTTTCAGCGCGCTATGCGTAATTTGGGACGTATAACAACGTTTGCCTCGTCAGCCGCGCGCGCACGCTTGTCACTTTTGCCCTCCGGACATTATGTCGCTTAATCGCGTAATGTGGCTTTCCCGATAACTCCGTCGCCTGATATACCGATCCGATGCGTTTCCGGTATCGGAAATTGATTTTCGAACGATATGATTGAAAAGTAGCCGGGAATGTTGTTTCCCGTGAACGAAATACGGAATAAGTCGCTTCTGAAGTGAACAGGAAGATCACCGAGAAAGCGGTTACGTTTGCTTGGAATGACCGACGAGAATAACATTAAAGAAGAAAGGAAAAATTCCGCTCGTGTACGGTATTTTCGAAGGTAACGTTGCGTAACGTTTGAGAAAACTCGGCGAATTTATTCAAGATCTCGGAAAACTTGCGGCGAACAAGAGGGAATGTTGCGATAACGCCGTGAAGAGAGACCGAGCGCAAAGATGCTGGCGGCGGACTCAGCAACATGAATAATTAATGTTCAGCAAATTAGCTTGTCGACTCGTCGCGCTTGGATCCCCTACTTTTATAATTATTATATAATTAAACTCGGTGCGCGCAACGTTTCATACGCAAACGTTGAACCAGGATATGCAGGGACACTTTGGCGTCCTTATAATTCCACATATGTAAATACCGACCGTTATATGTGATTAGCGTTTGTAATGCGAGATTATATTATTATTAAATATACGAACATTGGTGGGATAATAAATAATTTTCATTAATTGCCAGTTCAGTTAATTTATTCAGTCGAGACGCTTTCGCCGTTAATCGGAAGAGAAGATTCTCTATCATTCACTATCATTTTGAAATCAAATCCTTTCTTTCGTGGCACCCGAGTCGAAATTTCGATGCTACTCTGACTATGCTTTTAAGGATATAATTTGCGCCTACATGGACTGCTTATAGGCTAATAAAAATCTATTTTGATAATACCGACGCTTTTTAACTTCTCTTTTGAACCTTCAATTTCACAGATTGAATTCTAACGCCACCTTCAACGGCCTATTTTGATACTAAAACAGCGAAAGCAAAAAATTAAGACTTTAGTACCAAAATAAGGGTTATTTGCCAAGATTTAACATAAGGCCAATCTTTTCGACTCGGGTCGTTACGTGTCTAAAAACACCATAGATGTATATTTGTTACACATCTGTAAGGCAGCTTTATCGGCGTTGCGGGCTCATTGTTAATTAGGCCCTGCCCGATTCGCGGGAACAATTGTCTTTGATAGCGGACTAATCGATCTTATTGGTTCTCGGGCCTCGGGGAATGCCTACCGCATTCCGTTAAAGCCGCTGAAATTAAACGAAGCCGCGAAAGCACGGAAACGTTATCGATCTTCTCTCGCTTTGGGGCGGCCGCTCCAATCTTCCGATATTGGACGAACCGCTAATTTGCAATGAAGAGCGCGTGTTACTGCACAGATAGAAAGTCGATTTATACATTTGTTCGGAAATCCGCGTGACGACTATGAACGCTGCAGAACGGTCCGATGTACTCTATCGCGTCTGTCTTCTCTTTCGGTTTCACAATGATTACTGTACGAGCCACTCACGTTGAGAACGGCGCGAGACCGGGTATTAGTGGCTTCGAAACGTCATGAATTTCAATGTCACTTTCAAAACGTCAACAGATATAAACTGACGTGTATGCGATATTGTACGGGTTGAAATTTCGCTTCGAAGATCAGCCCTGGAAATTCCACCGAACTTGTTCAATGAGGAACTTCCAGATATCCCGGGAATGGAACTTTTGATTCTACATTGATCCTACAGATTCCACGCAATTTGAAGAATAATTAGAAACAATCTCAAGACGTAATATTTTACGGTTTACATATGAATGTCAGGATTTTGACTCGGGATCTTCCTTTATTTCCGATGAGTTTGTTAAATGTTCGAGAACATCGGAAAAATCGGGAAAATCGGAAAAATGTAATAAATAATTAGACGCACCTGGATATGCGCATCCAGCATCCTAATTTTAGGCTGCTCCACTTCGAACAATACACGTTAGAAAAAAAAAATAGTTTGTTGAAAACAAGTGAAGACAAATTATTGTCTTCTGCATATCTTTTCTTACCGAGGTTAAACTTGAAAAAAAAAAACCTTTTCAATTTTCGCCTGAAAATCGCGCTATATTTCGAATGCATTAAATATAACCATTAAATGTGTTACGAATGCAAACAGAATGTAGAACCACACGTATCCATATTTACGAATTACTCTAATTAATATGACGTCCTATGGTCTTTATTCTACTCCTCTCTGCTATCAGAGACTGTTACGCAAGCTAATAGACCCCTCTCCTCTCGTGGCGTGACATAATTGTTGAATGGCCTTTACAAAACAAAAAGCCAAATATCTCGATGTCGATTAATTAGCAGTTTATTACGCGATTAAACTACATAATTCCGGAAGGTAAACGCGATGCATGTATGCGCAGCTTATGACGCAAATGTTGTCGTACATCACAAATTACGCATAGCGCGCTGAAAGCGAAGTGAACTTTCGTGAGCAAACCAATTCAACATTATGTGGTCATTGTTAATATTGTTAATATAATTAAACATTATGTAGTCGTTGTTAATACTGTTAATACTGTTTAGTTTTTGCTAATTAAGCACAATCGCACAATCCTGATTCTTTTATTATTAATATTAGTATGAACTCTTGACGAGCAATTATACCTGTTGATTCGGTTTCTTTAATTTAGATAATTCCTTAATTCCTTAATTTAGATAATTCCTGCCTTTGCTTTGGGAACAGATCACGTGCGCGACGCGCATCGGTGGGAAACATTTCTATCGAGGTCTCAATGTGGCCAAAATTCGCTTGGAAAGTCGGTAGCTGACGTTTGACATCGAGCAAATGATATCGATATTTTACACGTCCCTTCCTATTATCCTTGAAATAGGTGTTCTATTGTGTCAGGTTATCCTGATGACTCAAGAGGAATTCCCCGGCTGTCGAAAGCTCTTCCGTTCATTCTTCCGCAAGAATAAGCGGAGAAATCTCAGCGTCCCGAAGCGATGCAGTCTTCGACGCCGGCGTTAGTATTTTTATCGGCAAAACGATAATCAATTATCCTTCATCGCTGGGTGGAGCTTCAAATCGCGGAGATTTATGTTCGCGTTGCTTCGCTTGACGTATCGGTAATGAAAATGTATTCTTGCTTTCTTATTTTCATTACCATCAAATACTACAGGCGCGCGCTATCTCACGCCGTTGATCCCTAAATCCTTTCCAAATAACCTCGAGCTGTTAAATTACAACCTTCGAGCGGCGACTTCTCCCCGCGCTCTTTTCCACGCGCCCTTCTTCCGTTAAGATTGTTATTAAATTTATCTTTTTCTCTACATCAACATGCCAATTATTACTAAATTCAATTCAGTTAAAACTGCTCCTTAATGATAATATCAAGGAAAAACTGAGATAAAAATGAGAAAAGCCGTGAGGAGCGCCTCTCGGCCTTTTTTGTTATTAAATTATTTCTCTCCAACATTAAAATACCATCCGCTAAGATTAATTTAATTTCGCAATTACTCCAAGTGCTATTGTGCTTCATCAAGCTCGACGCTTGTTACTTATCGCTACCCACCATCATCTACTTAATGCGTCTCTGCAATGTCTTGTTAACGTTTTTTTCATCAGACTCGCTCCAGAAACCGAACGAACTTTCTTTTCTCCCGCGCAAAATGTTTCTTAATTCTCATTACGTATTTCGTGGCTGTCCTTTCACACGCGGACTTTCTTCTTTCGTGCGGACTCCTTTGTTCATTCGTTCGATTTCGCGAACGCTGTGACGTTTTTTGCGCGTCAAAGAGAATACTGCCGCATTTAAAAGCGCAACTCGACCATTAATGCCGCGCGAAGCTGCGTATTCCATTTGTTGAGATGTTATTCCTAGAAAGAACACTTCCACGGCTGCGCCTCCTTTTATCATTTCCCCACGTAATTCTCATCTCGCTAAGAAACTCCGAGTTCTCTTCCGAAATAAGACGGCGCTCTATTTAGGAATTACGGGGGCTGCATTGAAGTACGTAAATCTCGCTCTGGGAAAAAAAATATAATACACTCTCCGATTTTATAATGCGTGACAGTTAGCAGGCGGAAACGGACTTTTCTTCATTTCCCTCGGAGAACATAAGCCCGAGATGTTGAGACACTGTGCGCTCTCGTCTCCTCGCGAACCACTTCGGGGCAAACGCGAGCGCGAGAAATTCATAATTAGCACGAGGAAAGCTCGGTAATATTTTGAACGAAGCGGTCACCTCGATTGCGGCACACTCGCGGGATTTGATTGTCGCGATATCGCGAGCGGTATCAGCCCTCTCATATCTGTGTGTTGCAGATATGTTGTATGTCCGAGCGCGGTCGCGGCGATTGGATTAATTGTCTTTGCGAGGACCCGGCTGTCTCGATTGTGGTTTATCCTATCTCCCGCGTATATCCGACCGTGGATCGCGGCTTGCTGCGCGGCCGGAACGATATATAGGTCGCGCGTCGCGCGGGTTAAATCGAAGAATTCCTCTCTCCGCGTCAGAGGCGCGATTAATATCCGGATATTGATAACCGATCGCGTCCCGCCGCCACTCTGTTTAATATTTCTCTTTATTATCAATCGGAGAATGCGGCCAGTTGCGAGACGGAATATAGACGCGCGAGAAGACCCGACCCGACTCGATATACGCAGAAATGCCGGGAATCTTCCGGCTCGTATTGAAAGTACAATATGCCACCTACGTTCCCGGCTCTAACTGGCACTTTCGATTGCAATTTTACATCGAAGCCTTCCCCTTCGTTCACTCGAGCGCGACTCGAATATCGTCCGCTTCCCTCCGCTCCGAATAGCGACTGATGTGGAGCACGTTTTCGTACGTTTCAGGGACGCGAGCAGCAACATTCTGGACAATTTGCTGTCCCGCATGGAGCAGTACGCCACGAATTTAGAAACGCTGGTGGAAGAACGCACGGCGGACTACCTCGAGGAGAAACGTAAATGCGAGGAGCTCCTCTACCAGTTGCTGCCGAAGTAAGTCTCACGGAACGCGAATAAAGCAGAGCTATCCTCCGAACGAGATCGTCGTTCCATTAGCCGCGCAAGGTCTCCCACTGAATTCCCTCGAATGCTTTTCGTATCCGCTTCGAGAGAGGACCCGTAAATATTTAAACAACCGTATTACTCGGCTGTTTCGAGCAAATCCGACGCACGGGATTCGATCAATTTCGATGTCCGACATTTATCGTTTATTTTACATCTTTTATCGTAAATCTCTCTCTCTCTCTCTTTTTCTCGCATTCGAGCGTTTCGAAATTGTGAATTTTTCTCGCGCGGAAAATCGCTTATCGAGCTTCGCCGTTGGGGGATTTATTAATCTGACGCCGGGCGTAAAGCGATCGCGCATAAATGTATGCGCGCACTTATCCCACCGGACGTATGGGCATTAAAACCGCTAATTAACGCAAATGAAAACGGTAATGATCAAATGGCTCTTACGCAAAGAAGCAAAAACGCTTCGCGGTAAATGGCGTAAATTAAACGGGGTCGGGAAAATATGCTCGCGTTGCGGCCGCCGCGAAATCGAATACAGCGTAATATGGGAATGAAAATGAATCGGTGGATTTCGTGCGATTTGACCACACGGCGCGGGGGTACGATCGTACGGGCGGTTATTGAGAGTCGGTCAACCTTGAAATTGAAATTGATCCGGGAAGAAAGAGGAAAAAAAATGAGAGAGCGGAGGAAAAAGGAACGAATCCAGGATTCGGCGCGCATTCGCGCGAGAGCGAAAGAGCAACGAGCGAGGAGAAGACGGCCGGGACAATTTCCCGGGGGCGTCATCGGGAAACATAATCCGCGGAACTGCGAGCTGCGTAATTATACGGGCGAGCGTTTTAATTTACTTCGAAGGCCGCAGCGCGACGTGGCAAGGTGCCTCGAAATAATTTCGTCGATCTGCGAGAGCGGCTCGACACACGCCGTCTGCCTCTCATATAATTGTACCGCAGGGGGAGGCTTGTTACCGCAGGGGGCGTAATAAAGCAATCAGAGATTTCGCCGTCCGCTCGAAAATATTACGTATGCTCGCCGACGCTGATTCCGATGAGGATCGATGGCGGGATTATTAATGAATTTTTGGCCTTGCGCCGATCAATCGAGAACCGGCGCCCCCCCCCGGAGAGCAATGTGGCACACGTACAGGGTGTTTCACTTATATTTAGAGCAGTGTGAGAGAGCGAGAGCGTGTCGCGTGAGCTCCGATACTCCGGCGTGCTGCTCTGTATGTAAGCGAAACACCCTGAACATGTACCACGCGCGGCCGAAGATGCTCATTTAAACGAAGGTCCCCCGGGACTGCTATGCGCGGTTAAGAGACGCCGTCTAACTTCTCGAGCGAGCGAGCGAGCGGGCGTGTGTTAAGCCTAACGAAGTTTACGAGTACGGGGCGAAACGGGGAAATTCCGCCGCAAAAACTTCGTCGTCGTCCGTCGTCGTTGGCCCCACCGTCGTGCAACAACGACGTAATTAACGGGAGACCGAGCGGTGATGTTTAATCGATGTCACGTTGCGTCGCACCATCGCGACCTGAGCGCTCGCATTGTCGAGCGATGCGCTTCCTCGGTACTTCATTTGGGGGGGGGGAGGGGAGGGGGGAATTGGCCCCGAGCGAAAACGCGCTCGTTGGCTCGGGATGAAAGAGAGGAAAAATTGTCCGGAGACGATTTTCGCCCCGAAAGACGTTCGTGGCTCCGCCCGTTTCGATCGCCCTCCGTGAAGGACACACTCGTTTGTCTCGCGAGCAGATCAGTGGCGTCCCAGCTGATCCTCGGACAAAGTGTGATCGCCGAGACGTACGACCAGGTGACAATCTACTTCAGCGACATCGTCGGTTTCACCAGCCTGTCGGCCCAGAGCACGCCGCTGCAGGTGGTCGATCTGCTCAACGATCTCTACACGTGCTTCGACTCCATCATCGAGAACTTCGACGTTTACAAGGTGAGTATTGACCCGCTTTTAAGCGACCGAGTCCGAGGAGTGTGATATGGAAATGACACGGCTCCCGGTACAAGAGATGAATATTTTACGTGTAATAAGGTCACACGACGTGCTTCGGGCCACTCGACGATGAACTTTCGCAACACAATGGAACAAAGTATCATAACGCGTGCGATGACGTCACGTTGTCCCAATATCGCGGCTTCTTCCGGCGCGCGGAGTTGTCGTAACGACGCGCGCTTTGTCCCGCTTTTCTCTCTCGCGCGCGCCGGACCATAAGTTTTCCTTTTCGAGAGTACGACTTCTTCAATCAAGAAACTTTCTCTCCCTCTCTCCTACTGTTCTCCCATATTCTCCGGTTATCTTTCCCTCGCGATTTTCCAGCGGTTTCGCCTTCAGGTTAAACGATCATCCGGGATAACGTATCGCTCAACCAACACAAATCGTATTTCTCATCGAGATCCCGAGACCTGATTCTATATTTACGAGATCTGCACGTGGCATCACTTGGGGTAGCCATTCGCGCGATTCCCGAGCCGTTACGGCTGACGTGAGCCACAGCATGGGAGAGAGAGAGAGAGAGAAAGAGAGAGAGAGAGAGAGAAAAGTGTGGTAATTCTATAGGACAAATTGCTCTTGATTCCTTGGAAGATTTCCCACAAATAATACACGATTATTGCCCGTGGATCCGAATCTTCCTCTTGCGCAATACTCACGTGCCGGAATCGCGTCCACGAATGATTACGGTGATCAAATACGAGAGTCGTCATGTACGGTACATAAATTTGCGAATGTGTAAAATCGCCGTGATAAAATTCAGCGGCGGTGATAAATTTGTTTGTGTATGCGAGTACAGTGGAACACGTCCGTTAGTAGTAGTACGATCGATAAAGCGTGGTATTCTATTTCCGGTAGTCTTAGTTTTAATTTAAAATACGATCCCCGGTGTAGCGCGCGATAGCTATTTGATCACCATAATTATATACTTAAATATACCCCTCTGAAAAACATAGCTCTAGTTTCGCTGGAGTCCATTAATTTCCTCTAATTACGGATTAAACTCTCTCTCTCTCTCTCTCTCTCTTTTGTTTTTTTCACTTTAAAACTTTTTCTCCTCTCTACATTCACTTTTTAACACGTTGAATACCGGTACTGAGCGTAAACTTTTGCTTACTGTTTATGCTTCCGTTAAAGCTTCTACCTTTATTCAACGGGCAAAGACGACTTCGTTTAAAACGAGATGAATTTGCAAATTTCGAGGAAAATATTTTTCACCAGAATTCACTGCAATTAACGTTCTATTGATATTAGACGCGTCAGCAACGTTTCTTCGAACAGTCTCCATTGTCGTTTTATAATTATATTGACATTGATTAGTAGAACTTTTTCGAAAGCAGCGGCAGTTCGAGAAACACGACGGTTCTCGTTTATCGTCCCTACAGTATTTTCGCTCGTGTCGGTTCTACGTTGACTATATTGCTTAATCCGTTTACCCCTCTTCGATATTGCGAACTTTTTGAGGCCCCGGTGTCCTTGTTAAACGTACAGGCGACGTTTCCACGGACTTTCCTCTACTCGACACCTTTTTCCCTCGTAATTAATCTATTTAATCCAAATGGAACACACAGCGGACGACGATAAATAAATTTAACACGAACACTTTTCTACGTTGTCCTTAAGCCTCTCTCTTTCTCTCTCTCGTCATATTAGATCCCATGATCGAGAACACGTCGGCACGCAATTTTTCTCGATTCTGCTCCAGGTGGAAACGATAGGGGATGCCTACATGGTCGTGTCGGGATTACCAGTGAGGAACGGCATGAATCACGCCAGAGAGATTGCGAGGATGAGTTTAGCTCTCAGGGATACGGTAATGACGTTCAGCATTCGACACAGACCGAAGGAACAATTGAAGCTTCGGATTGGCATGCACACCGGTGAGCCACCGATATTTTTCTCCGATCGCGAGACGTGAAAAAAGATTCGTTCCGACGCGATTCTCCCCCTCCGGCCTTGCGCCGACTATCCTGTAACCGAAACGTTAGCTTACGAAGGTGAAATATCTTCTTTGATTTGTCGTTTCGCGAAGTCACCTGGTGGCTCCCCCTTGAAGAATTACGGTATCCGACGCTTTGCGGAACGGTCGTATAAATCGAGTCCGCTTTACGCCGCATTACGGATCGATTTTACGCTCGCTTGCTGCGAAGGTCGGGAACACGAGTTCCAGATTAGTATCGCGACGGCGGCGACGAAGGCGAATTAAATCAAATAATTAAAGTGCCTCGGAGCAACTTCCAGTTGGAAAATTTCTTTCCATGGGAATTCGCTCTCGCGCCTTCGCGAGCGCCGCACGGATCGATGCCCGCTGGAATTGATCCGCGGAAATTGGACCGTTGGAAAAGCAGAAAGCCACATATCGTTATGAAAGGATAAATGGCCGCGCCTGCCGATTAACGACGCTATTCTTTCGTTCTCGCTTCCATCCCCGTCTCATTAATCTTTCTCGTGCAGATAAATTCATGGGCGTGCTGACCCTCGCAAGTCACCCTCGGGCTGTTACGTGACGCGAGAACTTCTGGACAGTATCTCGTCCCGTTTCCATTTCCCGCTACAATTTTTCTCGGGTTTGCGTTGCCGGTGTCACGTCCGGCGTGACACCGAAGCGACGTCCTTTGAGATCACGTGGAACTTAGATTACTCCCGTGTCCTCACTCCGGCTCAATCGGGAGAAGCTCTACTCCGGCCGCTTAGTACGCACACCGACCGCTTTATCGTATAATTGATAAAACTAATTACTTTTTAAAGTAAAACCAGGCGCGTTCTCTCGTCGTTATTCGCGAATTTAAGGAAGTTCTACGGCTCAGTGTCGTATTTTTAGTAGCGTATTAACGAGGTCACTCGTAAATTTAGTACTTATCAAGCAAAATTACGTTTCCCTCTTATACATTTGTTTCACCACTTAAATAATAAATGTTAATTTGATTACGAAGTTGAAGTAGGCATATATATACACCCAATATTACAAATACGAAAATATTGTTTCTTTATTTTTCTTATTAACGTTACATTTATGCATCACTTGATCTAATAAAGATGTACCGATAATACAAAAAAGAGATATATATATATATAGTCTTTATTATCACAGTAGTTTTTCATTCAGATCTTATTTTCATTTCATCAGAAGAGGATTAAAAATAGAAATTACAAATAGCACGCTAGTCTCACGAAATACGATGCAAAAAGTGTCAACTTTAGTTACAAATAACCTTCGACCCAGATCCTGAATTGCCGTCGGACTTTCGACGTCGCTTTTAAACGCGATAGATCAATTCGCAATTATTTCATAATTTTTTCCATTACTTGAAGAGATGCGTGACACATTTAATTGTAGCGGCCGGCCGTACGCGCGTCTGCTTGCAGGACCATGCGTGGCCGGCGTCGTAGGCCTCAAGATGCCGAGATACTGCCTGTTCGGCGACACCGTCAACACAGCCTCCAGAATGGAGAGTAATGGAGAAGGTAATTAACAGCACAGTCGCAACTCTCGGGTAGGAACGTCGTCATCGTCTTACGACGGTGGCGACGCGGAAGCGGAAGATCCGGGGGAGGGGGTTACGAGGTTACAGACGGGCGTTTAATTAAAGGGTAGAGGTAAAGACGCGCGCGCGCGGCAAGGGCAAGGTCGCTTAAAAGGAATTCGACCCTGTTTGAAATCCGTTTCTGCCGGGGCCGCGCGGTAAGCTCATTTCCAATCCACGGCCGCTTCGTTATCGATCCCAGCCGCCGGTCGTTTTAATCTCCTCGCGCGATCATCGAGGAAATACCGGAGCCGCCTAAAACTATCGATCGATGTGTCCCCTCGGGCACTGTGTCACCCGTGGTATCGATTTTCGGTAACAAGGTTGGAAATTAGACGCGTGCTCCGCCGTGCGCGGATCACGGTCGAGGTCTAATTAGGAAACGAAAGGCGAAGATCGCGGAGCGGTTTCGGCTGTTTACTCACGGCGGGGCCGCGACACGCGTGCAATTTGGCGCGCCTCGTTTATTGGCACGCTTATACGGGGTGCGCACGCGAGTGTGTATGTGTGTGTCGATGAATGTCGCGTGGGTGGTTTCCCCTCGCCGCGGATCCAGATGGCGGAGATGGCAAGGACGCGACGCAAGGCGCCACGCGGCTGTTTATCGAGTCTCCTCCGTGGCTCTCTCGTCGTTCTCCGAGCTACGGGCTTATGTAGCAGCCGCGTTAAAGTTTCCGCGTGACGGATCGCGGACGGACGATTGCGTTTCGGCCGATTCGGGAACGCTCGATCACGTAGCGCGCGTGACACCGCGGCGATCCGCCGCGCTACACGTCGCGAGCCGCGCGTTGCCGAGTGTCCGGGGGATTAAACGTCCATCTGGGAAACGGAGCGTACGCCGGGACGTTCTGTTTACAACGGCCAATGGGAGAGACGGGCGCGTTTTACACGTTCTCTCGTGTCTTCGTCGAGAGATCGGCAAAGTTGACGATTGAATTAAGCGGAACGACGCGTCGATTATCCTCCTCTCGAGAACGGGCGAGCGCGCATCACCGATGCCGTCGGACGCGCGCGGTTTGCACTTCGTCAGTCATCCTCTTATCGACGCACTACACGAAAACACGTTTCGCACGTGAGATAATTGGCGTATCGCTGTGCACAATTGATCCATCACGCGGAATGCGCGTACTTAATCAATTAACTCGTCCCGTTCGCTCCCAGCGCAGAAAATGTATTATGCGATATATAATTGGCACATTACACTGCATTATTAATCCGTCCTGATGAAATTACGCAATTGATTTACGACGTGAAGACCGCCTCGCTATCGATCGTCGAGGCATAGCGCAACCTCGTTCTCGCATCATTCTCTTTCTCTCTCTCTCTCTCTCTCTCACTCGGCGCATCTCACTGCCCTTCCCCCTCTCTGTCACTCGCTCTTTCTCTCTCTTTCTCCCCTAGGAAACGCAATCAGGTGGCTCCAGAAATAGAGGAGGATCATACGAAAATTACGTATATCGGATTAGCATATTCGCGATCGCTCGCTCTAGCCGCCGGCCGTAATCGAACTTGCGCACTCAGTTGCCGACGACGGAAGTTCCGATCGACGCGCGTAACTTTATTATCGCTTTAAATTCCATTAAAAGTTTCCCCGGGCGACTCGCTCGTAAGACGGCGCGATAGCGCGATTTATTCGTGTTAGGCGGGACGATCGGCCCGTAGGTAAATTTATACTTCTTCCTCTTCCCTCCCCTTTCTCTCTCTTCTTTCACCAAGTTATCCTTTCACCACCTTATCGTTTAGTAGATCCTCGTAATTGCAACTTCTCACAAGAAAGCTTTTCCATTTCTTTCCCTTTGTTCCTGTCAAGGTTGTCGCGAGACGAGCTCGTTGTCGAGGAGTCGGGACTGCGCCGAGATCTTCGACGATCAACCCCCCCCCCCTCGTGTCCCGCAAAAAGGGATGGCAAAGGGCTCACCGAACCGCTTCTTGCGAGCCCGCGTCAGACACGCGCACCTCCAACGCCGAGTTAATTGATAGTCAAGGCGCGAGGTTCACGTGTCAAAGGGCTTTAAATTTGCCGACGACCCTTCCCCGCGCGTCGCCTTGACGTTGCTCGTTCGCGTCAAAATAAATCGAGCCGAGCTACTTCTATAAAGGTCACGTCGGGGCGCAGAATTAATGAGAGCTGTAGAACGACGGTTCTCGGCTTCTCGTCGTAGGGACAGTGGCGGGATCCTCGCTGCTGGTCTCGCCGACTGCGAACGCGAATTATACATACGCTCGGGCACGAGTAAAAAGTACATTCGTAATAAAGTGGGCGCGCGGGGACTTCAATCTGGGAGAGAACGCGTGCGCTCTCGTGTATGTTAATCCGGCGAAAAGCTTACTTATTCCGCGCAGATCGGCGTGGTTCTACCGCCGTTTTTAAAATTTTCGACGCACATCACTCCCCGCGGGAGAGACGGACGCGTATATAACGGGTTGGCCTTATACCTGTACCTACGTACTCGTGCTGATGGTGTTTACTCGGCGCTCACGAAACGTGTACTTTGGAGAGTGAGCGTTGAGGAAGATGTAAAATGACGAAATCACCCGGGCGACCGTCACCGTCGGGCGGCCACCGTCGGAGTGACACGTGAATCCCGAATTATTCAACGACCAGAGAGAACGGCTTTTGTTGTTTTTATTGCAAAGAACGATCCGCTATTCCCTGCTGTCCTCTCGCTCCTCGTTCCCTGAGAGCACTCGGCGACGCACGCGACTCACCGGTGCTTCACGCTCTTCGCGAGAGAAGCGGCGACAATGCGCGTTTAACTATGCGAGCTGCAGGCTACACTATTCTCGGGTATCGGTGGAAAAGTCCGATCGCAGAACGTGAAAGCGTGCGCGGGACGAGAGCGTTTTCACAAACGCGTATATCCTCGTAACGCGGAGAACGACCGGCGAAACGATCGCGTTCGCATCGCAGCTACAAGGGATTCACGGCGGTTGTGCGTCGCGGTTTAACCCGCACTCCGCAAAGCAACGCGCTCTGTAACAGGAAGCGGCGGGATCAAAGGGAGTTTATTCGCGTTACACTCGCGCCACTTTGCGGAAGGCCCGCCCTTGCCCGTGTGCATTTCAGTCTTGACGAAATTACGTTTCTCCTTTTCTCCCTTTTCTTCGCCCCTTCTTTACCCCTTTTCCCGTCCACTGCTTGTCAAGTGTCACGTTTCAGTAATAGAAGCGGCCGGCGATCAAACTGGCGTATAAGCGCAATGGGATGTCGGGGTGTTTCGTGAATTCAAGTCATGTAATATTGTCTCTCTCTCTCTCTCTCTCTTAGGTTTTGTTATGAATTCTAGTTACGAAACGATTATAAATTCACGTGGCGTTTTCCGAGGACCAGTGATCGCGGCCTGTTCTTTCCTCTCGTAACTGATTGAATTGGTGCAGTTAGTCACAAAAAGGTGGCGACATTTTTTTTTAAATTTCGGAACGCATCCCGTGTCCAATAGGGGGATTTGTTTGTCAATAAATCTCGGGGGATGTATGTTCCTAGTGGATACGAGACTTGTCGCGAAAAGGGAATGTTGCAACCTTCCTGTGGCCGACCTATACACCCATACACACATCGGCATCGGAAAGCAACGTTTGCAATTAAAGAGAACAGCTGTTACTCACCCTTTAACGGGGCTATTCTCCGTGACATTAATCCTAATAATGTGAAAGAAGCGACGCCGTTTAGCGTTATAAGGAGGGTTTACGGAATCGTGCGTAAAAAGACTCGTTTTCCCTGTTCTTTTTTCTGCGACAGCTTTAATGATCCACGTCAGCCCGAAGACGAAGGAGATCTTGGACACTTTCGGCACGTTCGATCTCGTGTGCAGGGGAGAGGTCACACTGAAGGTAAGCCCTCGGCCGACACTCGAACTTTCGCTTCGACGCTCGCTCGATCCCGCGAGCTCACTTCGCGCAATTCGCCGTCTGTCTTGGAAGATGAACGTGGAGATGAGGTCGTCGCGAATGTGACGGTCGGTGTAGAAAATCGCGCATCGAGCGAGGGTTGAGTAGTCCGTTTCTGCTTTTCTCTCTCTTTCTCTCTCTGTCGTACCACAAACGTCACGGCGAGTGACGGGAGTGGCGGCGACGGAAAGGTGGCTCTCGTTTACCCTGATTGGGATTGGCATTTCGCGGCGGGAAGAAGAACGTCCGGGTAATCATTACGCGCGCGCGCGCGCGCCGGTTATGATCCTGTTCGTTCGATCTCGCGAGATATTCAGCTCGAATTGTTCTGGCCGCGCGTTTTTCCTCCGAGACAAACGATATGGCGAGCACACGATGACACGCGAGCTTTATATTCCGCTGCGTTCTCGGCGACGTAATGGTTACGACGACGACGGGTGTTTACATAATCGAAGCAACCCGTCGTTGTATCTTCGTGATCGCTCGAGTCGCTCCATTCCACGATAATCACGACGCAATCATTCGCAATTCTTCTCCAAGCTGATTGATTCATTTCGCCCGATTAATTATAGCCGAACGTACTTGATGTAAATTCGTCTCACGTCCCTCGTCGTGCGTCAATTGTGCGTATTAATTATTGCGTTGAGCGATTCGGTGGATCCGAATGACGATTTTTGTTTCGTTTCGTTTCTTTTGTTTTTATTCGTTCAATTTCGACGCTGTCCGCAAGATTTCATTTCGGTTTCTCCGCAGAGTGGATAACGTGGGCGATGTTCTCTCGACAAAGCCCTCGAAACTTCGACAATCGAGTTTGCAGCTCCGACGCGGATAGACCATGCGATAATTACGATGCTGTTATTTACGGTTCTTCTCTGATATGATTAACTTCGCGTTACGGCCGAACGCACTTAATTTAAATTCGTCTCATATCGTGTCAAGTACTACCTCGAGCGACTCGGTAGATCGAAATGACGAATTTTTCCCGTTTCTTATTACTATTATTTTTTTAAATTCACTTTCGCGATGTTATTTCACGAAATTTCATTTGAATTTCCCCTCAAAGCGTATAACGCAGGCGGTGTTTCTTCAACACAAAGAACACCGCTGTCCCAACTTCTACAATTTTGCTTACAACTCCGGCGTGGGTAGATCGCGCGATAATTACGACGGCGAATCATTTGCAGTTCTTCCCCAATCTGATTAATTTTGCATCACGCCCGAACATATTTAATATAAATCCGTCTCGCGTTATTGTATCAAATATTACTGCGCGTCGAGAGATTTAGTAAATCCGAATGACGAACATTTTCCGTTTCTTTTTTTTTTATCTTTCAATCCAATTTCGACGTTGTCGCGCGAAATTTTATTTGGGTTTCTCGCCGGAGCGCGTAACGTGGGCGGTTTTCCTTCAACAAAGAACACTGCTCTCCCAATTTCGACGATTGCGCTTACAATTCGAGTACGAGTAGACCACACGATAATCGCGACGCAATTATTTGCGGTTCTTCTTCGATCTGCTTGATTAATTTCGCGTTATGGTCGAACGTATTTCATATAAATTCGCCTCACGTGTCGTCGTGTCAAATATCGCTGTGCGTTGAACGATTCGACAGATCTAAATGATCTGAATTATTCCCGTTCTTCCCGTTCCTTTTTTTCATTCAGTTTCGACGTTTCCCCGCGAAAATTTTCAATTTCTATTTCAGTTTCTCCCCCCGGAGCGTAAGCGGTGTTCCCTCGACAAAGTACACAGCTCCGCCAACTTCGGCAATTGCGCTTGCAACTCCGGCGCGGGTAGATCGTGCGATTGCATTGTGCCGAGCGTGTCGCCGAATTTCCATAAGCTCATCGCACGTATCCGACGTATTCGGCGATGTCGCGGTAACTGCGAACGTTATGCCCTCGGTGACACTCGCTTAATACACAGGGTTCATCGTTTCGCGGCGCTGTATTGTCCCCAGACGCGGTGCGTTTCTGTTTCCCCGGAAGAGAACGATTCGCGTTTAATCTAGCGAAGACTATTTCCCGCCTCGCCGAAATTAGCGCCGCTCGACGAGACGCGACGACGATAAGACCCTTCTATTGCGTTCGATTGCGTGCTAATTTTCGCGACGATAACTACGGGCATTATGCGTGGTCGGAGATTATGCGATCGGCTTATACCATTCGGATGCGCGTTTGTCGTCGGATCGACGTCGCTGAATTGAGATTGAGGCTAATTCCTACTATACAGTCAAAGCACGTTCAGAATGGAGTCGCATAGATTTTCCACGTCATTCATACTCCCCGATCATCTGTCAATCCGACAACCTTCCGTCAGTCTTGCAGTATCATCCGTGTCAATACATGGTTTTAAAATGTTTCTCAAATTCTCGCTTATTAAAATCGCTTTAATTTTGGATGGGAAAGGACAGAACGTGGAAATATTGAAAAAAAAAACGGACATTTTTGAATACATCAGATATACTGAAAAACCGGAAAGTAGGAGAAGAATTCGTAAAATTACATCCGGAACTTATAGATGACGAAGCACAATTTTTTTACTATTTTAAATATACGTATATATTATATTTTTTAAGTAAATATCTCTCGTCCATCTTGAACGAGGAAGATAAGTTCCCCTTCATGGCTGAGCCTCTATTGACCGTTTCGCATTCTCACTCGATGATCACAAGAGGATCACCACGGTCGTGCCGCGATCCAGACTTCTTCCGAAGAATCGTCGCGATCCCGTGACCGTCGCTCGACTTGGCCGTGACCGACAACGTGAATGCAAACGCGAAGAAACATTGAATTCAACGGAATCGATATCTGACCGGACTACGACACGATCGTGACCGATAATGCGATAACGCTCGCATTAAATCGTCTGTAGGTCGACTGGCTACACCTGCCACTGTGAATGCCGTGATCGACGGAGGCGTCGATGGGGCGATTGAATCGTTTACCGTGCAATTCGGGTCAAAGTTCAGCGGTCGCGAGCGGTCGGGCGGGGATGGCCGAGCGGGATCGCAACGTTATGCAGTTAATTAGCAAGATAACACCGGTAGAAATTCGCTCGCGTGCACGCGTATCGTCGAACTCGCCGGGCGGGATTAAAATTCAGAGCTCCGCTGGACAATACATACGCCGCGGCTGATTTGAATATTCAGGAGCGTGCGTGAACGAAAGGTGGGCGCGCGCGCGCCACACGGCGCGATCGTTTTCGTGCAAGGGGACGATGGGAAAATTTTCGTTCGTGTTACAGTCGAGTTTCACCGGCCGGAAGGTGATATCGATTCGATCCTCGTAATCATGCACATCGCACAGCCCGACCGCGGGTTTTAATTATCAATTACCGCGGCTCGCGTCCGATTGAAGTACCGACGTCGATATAATCTCCCGCTTTCGGCAACGTTCGCAGGGCAAAGGCACCATGACCACTTACTGGCTGATGGGCGAGAAGCCGATCAACAACAACGTGCAGCAAACGAATCCCACGACGACGATCGGTCAGATATCGTCCCCGCAGGACCAGCTCGCCGTCGGCACGCAGGTCCCGACGACGCAGGTACCGGCGAAGCAACAAGAGCAACGGGTTCCCACCGCTGTCCAGCAGCACAAACATCAGGGTCACTCGGACCTTGAAGTCTCCGGCGGCTGGCCAGACGCCCAATCGATCCAATCGAGGAATCAGGAGCCACGACCGGGTCAGCAGAGGCCGCAGGAACCGCAGCAGCCGGGTTTAACGACGCAACCGCGAAGTCAAGCGGCCAATCGCCGCTCCGAGTCGCCGGTCCCGAGCCAGATCCAGCAGCAGAAAGCCGCGGCTAATCCCGCCTGCGGTCTATCCGTGACCGGGAACGGAGCACCCAAGTCCGTGTCGTCCCGCGGCGTGGTCGCGACCCCGATCGGCAACTCGTCGCCGTCCCGCAGCAGCGCGAACAATCCCATGCACCAGGTCTACCCCGCGGCCGAGAGCATGCCCAATCACACCGAGAGCGGCCCCAACGCGCCGCTTCTTCTGCCCGCTGGCGCGGTGCCCAGAGTTTAGCTCTCTTAAAGCGTCCGTCTGCCAGCCGAGTCCGCCTTGCCAGTTGCCGAAGGATGACCATTTCGAGGAGCAGCGATCGTCACTGAAGAGCCAGACTTGCTCGAGATCGGGACGACGAGCTCGTGAAATTTCGACTCCTCGCGTCCCGGCAGGTATCGCCGAGGCGAGCTCACGAACACATCGCGACAGAGCCCCGTTTGCTCGACTTGTGACCACCGACGGAAGGAAACTCAGACGCTGGTTCAAGTAACCAACCGATCGTCTCTGTCGCTTTCTAGGGAGTTACCTTCGTTAAATTAGGGAGTCGATCGGCCGGTGGAGAGGTATGTTTCGAGTTACGCGCAAGACCGACTGAATATACCCTACTGAAACAGTATTCGCATCGTTAGTGGTAGCTGTTAGCTGGCAAGGCGCGACCTCGCGGAGCCGAGGACCGACCACAAGTTTGCTGAAAGTGATCTCTTCCTACAAGGTATTATGGAACCAACGTCTACCGATTAGGATAATTTAGGACAATTTAGGAGCACCGCCGTACGAGCCCATCGCGTCTCCCCATCTCTTCANCCCCCCCCCGATTTCCTCCCCCTCTCGCGAACGAGCGAGCGATGATCGCGCGAAACTTCGCTTTCTCCATCACCCGCGTGGCGGGAAATTGTTCTCGCTGGCGCAGCAAGTCGTTTCTTATTACAGTGACAGCGAAAGAGAGCACTGAAACATCCATTTAGTCGACTCGAACGAAATTCGATCGGGATATGCTCTGGTAAATCTTTCGGTTGTGAGAAGCAAAATTCGGTTCTCTGAAGTTCCTTGGAAACTAAAACTTTTTTCATCTTCGTTTCGGAGATCGAAACCTTTGATTCAGAGAAGCAAATTTTGACTCTCACACACGGACAGAAATAATTTCGCTATTGTAGCCAAACTTCGTAGCGAATCGTTGCGATCGCGATAAAAATCTAGTTAGGCACAATCAGCAATTAATACTCCCGATTGAAAGTCTTTCTGCCGTCGTTCTAGCAACAGACAATTCGCTGCGCCAGCAAATTTTCCCCCGTGTAAGAATCCGTCGGTTCGTTTCCCTTCGATATCCTTCGCTCGATAGTTGAAGCGGACCTCGTCGGTCGCGTGCCTTCTCTCTTTCTTTCTCCTTACGTACACGACCGACGACGCACTTTTGCCGAGAGTACTTATCTCGTCTCCTGTATATGGACACAGTATTATACACCGGTCGCGTATGCACTCTCGCGCGTTTTATTTATTCGAGCCGAAGCGGTCGTCGCGTCGCTCGTTTGTGCGCGCGCGCGCGGTTTCCGCGAGATTCATTCGCAGCGGTATGTAATCACGTAACGGGCTTAGCTTCGGCAAGTTTTCCGTGCTGTCCGCGGCCGATACCGGTCTCCGTTGAACGCCACGCGCCGATTCGGTGGAAATTCGCGAACGTAGGCGGATCCGGCCTTCTTTTCTTTCCCCGAAGGAACTCGGAGAGTCCCATCGACACGTTCTATAAACTCCGGTTAGCTGAGCGACATTTCCTCCCTCCCTCCCTCCGTGTCGCGTCACCGAGACCACCGCTTAGAGAAATAAGACGAAATGGTATGCCGAAGGTAGAGCTTATATCGACGTTAATGAAGTCGACCGTGATAAAACGACTCGCGTGTGCGTGACCGTGAAAATACGCAAAAAGCCAATTTCCTCGGCCAATTGCGTTATACCTCTTTTACACGGAGATGTGGAGCGCAATCTTCTCTAGCGTATCTTCCGCCAAAAAATATGTCCGCTCGTCTCTCTCTCCGCTTACCGTCTCCTCCCTACTTTCGCCTGCGATCGCGAATCACGAATACACACGAGCTGTAGGTCGGCCACAATGTTTCTCGTTGCACGCCCAAACATGACAAATGTTATCGGTCGCGATACGCGCGTGCTCGCGCGACACGGAATTACGTACCTACACACACACACACACACATACGTAAGGTGTTATATATTAATATACAAAGAGAGGAAAAAAACAGAGAGATATATATGTATACACACAGGTATATGTGTATATGTTTACGAAAATAGATTATATATATATATATATATATATGTATATGGCTGCGAGAAAAAAACAAGTTACCGTAGCTACGTCGATGTTTAGGGCCACTCGTGGCGAACGGAGGCTGGGCCTCTCGGCGAGTCCACGAGGTGTCTGGAAAATAGTATATCGTGCGAGTGCGACACGTACGGCCGTGTGCAAATACACGTACTTGCGTACGGAAGAGCGGGTATACGCACGTGCGGTGGCGGTGGTGCGTAACACGTGTTTCGCGTACGGAACGAACGCTGCAAGTGGCTTGATTATTTGCCGCGGTTACCCCGTCGGGAACGTTACGACGCGGTGGCGCGGCGGGAGCACGCGTACACCGGATGCGACGCATCACGCGAAGAGTGAACTTTCTATCTGTGTCAATCTCTCTTTTAATGATGTACCAATCAATACATATACACACGCATATATATTCCGTAAAAGAAAATAAAGTTTAATCGTTTTCAAGTTCGTCGCAGACGACTCACGGCGCCCTACGTCGCGCGGTGAAAAGGGAAGATGACCCGTCGGAAGGGAAAAGTGCTGCGTTCAAGTAAACAGTCGTTAAGAAGTGTCGGAGTGATGATTTTATTTGGATGAAATACTACTTGAGTGTCGGATTGAATCCTCTAATAAAAGATTTACTTCAATACACTTTAGCAAATATTTACTTGTACGCGGCACTTTTTTCCTTCAATGTACACCTGCCTGCCGGGCCTCTCCCAATTGCCCCCTTATATCTATTTGATTGTTGCACTTTCAGTTGACAGGTCGTCGAAGGAATCGTCTCGTCGGACGGTCGCGCATCTCTCACGAAATCTCCTCGCGCGTATAAAAGTAGAAAAATCTTTGGCACTAGAGAGCGGCGGCGAGACGTAGCGCGACGCTCAGAATACGGCGTTCGCGAATATCCAGTCGAGGTAAGAGCTCACACGGGTGTATATTCCCGGGAATCCAGGATCACCGCAGCGAATCCCCCAGGATACAATCCCGATGTTGACCCACCTGCCGTTACCGAGCTGATGTAGCAACGGGCCACCCGAGTCTCCCTGGGAAGGAAAAAGACCGCTCGGTAAGACGCGCGCGGGAGTGTTCGCCGTTCAACGTCCATTTGCGCGGCGTCCTAAAGTATCGATATCGATTTTCTCGCTGGAGGGCAAAAGAATCGCATTTGCGCGCCACGTTAAACGAACGATCGGTCGTCTCACCTGACAGGCGTCGCGACCTCCCTCGTAAGCACCCGCGCATAACGTGGTACCCGTGATCTGTTGGGTGAAGCTGCGAACGCACCTCTCCTGAGGCCACACCGGCACCCCGACTTCCATCAGCACGGTACTGGCGGGTCCCCCGTAATACTGCGTGCCCCAGCCTACGGATGCGAACGACTTTAGCGGAGATTTTACTCTCTCGTTTCCCGCGCGTTTCACTCTCTCCGTTCGTCGGTTTACGGGTGAACGCGGAAAGGTATGTGGATAAAAAAGTCGAGACCGGTAACGACGGCGCTCTTGTTCTCGAAGGTCTGCTGAATGGGCGGCAGGCAGACGGGCCAGATGTAGCTGTTGAACGTGGTGGGTCGGTGGATCTTAATGATGGCGATGTCGTTCTCGTAAGTGGTGTACACAAAATCCCGGTGCACTCGTATCTCCGACACCATAAAGTCCAACGCTCGCGTCTCGTCCGGCTTGGTGAAATCGTACTCGCCGAGTCTCACGGTGATGTCGCGCGGCTTGTACCTAAAACGACGGCGAGAACGCGAGATAACTGTATGCCCGTGTCGTTGGCGTCGTGTGTAACTGTAATTTCGTGGTTACGACAAACGGGCCGCGCGCGTTAGACTCGGCCGGACGGCGATACGACGCCACCGACACGCCGAAATCATTATAAAGTCCGAGCGCGGCCGCCGGCGCGCACGACCGCAGGAATGTGTGTGCGTGTGTTCTTCCGCGCCGGCCGAATTGTAAAAGTCGCCGAACGCCTCCGAACTCGCGGACATAATCGAATGTATCGGTGCACAGGTAGCAGACATATTGTTCGCTACTTCGAAATCGTCATAGAAATAATGTTCGACTCTTCCTTGGCACATTGATTTCTCGCCGCTCAATTTGGCACGCTGGCTGTGCGAAATTGTTCACTCTTCCCTGGCACACTTATTTTTTGCCGCTTAGTTTGGCACACTCTCTGAGACTCCATACAACTTTTCTGATATATCCTTTCTCAAATATCCACACGGTGGAAATATCGCGGTGAAAATGATTACAAAATTCTGTCACGCTGACCGAAATTATTATGCGTGTCGTAGTCTTTGGTGATTTATACAATGAAGTGCATCACTAAACATTACAACATACATCATAATAGTCATAATTCTTCGCTTCGGTCACCCACGAGTGCCAGAGTAGAGTTAATTCATGCTACTTCGGACGCGATTTCCAACCGTCGTGGACGAATACATCGAAGGGCTTACCTGTAGACGCAATGCGCGGCGGTGAGCACGTGTCTATCTGTGATCAACACACCCCCGCAGTACTGAATCGCGCCTTGCCTGAGAAGAGCGGCCATCCACGGCCATTCCTTCGGGTCAGCCGGTCGGCCACCCACGATTCTGGTCTTCATCTTTGTGGTCATGCCGCATCCTCTGGGTTTCCGCGGTTTCCTCGTCTCCTCGTCCGTACCGTCTCGCTTCGAAGTCGCGTCGTTGCCCGACACCTTGTCATCGGCAGGTGGCCCGCTCTCGCCTGCGGTCCCGTCCCACTCCTCTTCGTCGTCGTCGATATCTGAGAGAGAAACGGAGAATTCGAAGTACACGTGGCGAACTTTTACCCATGCAAACACGCGGATACTTGGTATTCGAGAGCCAGCACGGTACTCGGTACCGGCACCGACAGATGCTTATCATGAAAGTACGCGCGTGTACGTTCCCTCCATCGGGACCGGTCGGGTTAACTGATAAAGGCACACGTACACGTGCACTTGCCGCGAAGTTTGCACCAACGGATTAACAATGTGCGGTCTCTCGCGTGCGGTTATGTAATTGAGAGACACTTTTCAACCGTTACCCCACGTTATCCGGCTTGCGATCGATCGCACGTTTCGCGGAAGCCGCGGTAGGGGAGCTATAATAATTATTCGTGATTTCGCTAATTTGTATATACGTATAGAAATGAAATTGGAATATAGAACAGAGAAGCACGGACTTGCTATCGCCGGTAACACGCTGGCCAAATCATCGTTGAAGGTTTTATCCGCTCGCACTGTCACCGCGCTGTCCGGGCAACATACGCCGATGTACCTGCGATGAAAAGTACGTTAATATCGGGGAGATTGATGAGCAAGCTACATTGTTGTTGGCTTACGTCTGCTCGATTATGCACATATAATTCACAAATCGTTCAAAGTTCGAGCGGAACTCCTCAAGGACGCATCCGCTGAAATGTTTACAATGGCCGTTCCGATTGCCAGGCGCGATGCAAGCCTGATATGTTTTCTAGAAATAATAAACCGTTAGTACATATATATACATTTGTCAAACATCTGTTAAGTTTCAAATTTATCCGAGATTTTACGTTAAATTTACCAGTCTTTGGCCTGTAAATTTTCTGATAACGTTCCGCGATAACGCACCTGTTTAGTTAAAGTTCCGGGGCCAAGATTGACGAGTCGTTTGCCTCGAAGGTACGGGTGGGAGACGTTTTCCGAAAATCGAGGCAGATCTGAATCTCCGAAACGTGCTCGCCATGTCTGATCTTCGAGTCTCGCCGGATCTGAAAGATACAGCGCGAATCGCATACATTGCGGGCACATCGCACTCGTGCGTGAATATATGTGTGACACGCAACGAAATTTAATGAGGACCATCGAGGAGGATAGAGCATCCGGGTGATAAACTTATCGGTTCTACATTAATTTGGTTGTTTCCGTCGAAAGAACGCGCCTTCGGAAGCTCCCGAAACGCAGAGACGCAGGAACGACGCTTGATTTATTATTTAGTCGCTATGTATCGTCACGATGTCATCCATTACGTCTGTTTTTAGTAATTTGCATTTGCGGATACAAGATATATACGTTGAAAAATGTAGCAATCAAGAGAAACACAAATCTTAATGTATTATGTGATAAGATAGATGAATGAGTTCTTCTTAAAACGAAGAATTTAAAGAAGTATTATTATATTAGTTTATGTCGAGAAACATCGCGGATCTATTTGTCGTATGAGTTATCGATCGAAGTAGTTATATGAATTACATATTTCTGTCTCGAAAAAAATAAAAACGCTGATGAAAGTAACAAGAAAATTCACATGTTTCAACAAATTACTTTGGCTTTGTAAAGTGAGAATTTTATTTCAACTCGAGAAACACATAACATTTTGATGAATTATATCACTATTTCTATCCATTTCGTTCATTTTTTTTTTATTTGAATATTTTTCTCGATATTACAAGAAAGGCTGAGATATTGTGTTTGTTATAAAATAACGCTCACCTGCGATAATCTCGAAGTTAGTGACGGGTAGACAGTGGCAACATTGGTAGATGCACAACGAACAGAATAACACAAATCGAGAGATATTCGTGTAGGTCCACATTGAAATTAGCGTCGTCTCCGACTGTCGTTGTATGATAATAGCGGAACCGCAACTGTGACGGTGACTTTTTAGCTAGGACGGTCTCGCTGGTCGAGAACGTACAATGACTTCGAAATACAGAAAACCGTAGCTTATATACACACTCCTGCGTCGTATGGAACCCTGCGAGCACTTCTTCAAGCTGGATGCCTTCCATCAGGTGCAGTGACGCATGCGACGCGTGTTACTCTTACGAACCATACACACAGAAAAATATGTATTACATTCAAGTAAATATTACTTGTTTCGAATATTTCATAAGTTTATATACCCGCAAGTATATCATAGGTTCATCATAATCTCAAATTTATTCGAAATATATTCTGAACTCTCGTAAGTTTAGTATTTCGATCGAGAATATCACATTAAAACTAAAACTTCGGTTTTCTTATTCCAATTAACTGAATTTCACTTTATTCCTCGATAAAGTTTATAATATGATTGAAAAGAAACAAATTCTGTTTTTAAGCCAACGATAATAAGCTTTTCCGATGTTTGTGATGAGTATATTTTAATACTATTATCAAGGAAATATTCTTTGTTCAAGATAACCATTACTTGAAAGGAGAGAAATAAACTGAGTAATTGCTTTTCTTCGCAGTACAAGTAATATTTTTCTCTGTGCAGGATAATGAAAAACGCTCGCGTTGCGATTACCATTATTTCACTCTGCCATCATTGGATGTATAATAAATTAATTATCCAGTTTGCATCGTGTATTGCGTTACGTGCAACGTGCTCGGCATGAGAAGCAATCGCTTAATTGAAGAAAGCTCGCAATAAGAAACAATTTGCAAAATCAACCAATTTCGATGAAATTGCTCACTGTACAATCTGCACAATGGACGTTTGATTGAAATTCATTCGTTATTCGATACATTATCGTGCGATATATTTCGGCATTTTTCACGCGTTAGCCTTTTAGATTGGCTATCAGAGATATCTTTATGCACGTCGCACACATCCATCCAGTTAAACGATCAATCCGAAACAAACGTATCAATTCAACGTCGCTCTCGACCGCGATCATTCAATGAACCCATTACGTTAACGCCGCGTAATCGTCAGAAAGACTAAGGCTGCGGATCCGGAGTCGGTCAGGAGCCATTTGGGGGAAGAGAAGAAGCCGGGAGAAAATTACGCACGACCTGTCCGAACAAAGGTTAATTCATGCGAATACTTGCCGCATACACTTGTCGAAGCGAGGAGTAATGGACGGCCGGTAACTTGAGAAATATTCGATTCCGTTCGACGTTTCATTAAACGCTCGACACGCTGACTCCGTATGGAGGCAGCGTCGCGGGACTCGCTTTGAGAGCCGAAGAAGAGGAATAGCGGGATCGTGTCTAGAGCGTAAAGAAGAGTGAGAACGAGTCGAAGATGGACGAGAGGAGAGTCCCGACGGGAGGAGGGAGGGAGGAGAACAGGAGAGAGATAGAGAATGAAGAAACGAGTATATCCCCCCCGTCCTCTCTTTCTCTTTCTTGCTTTCTCGAGCAACCGACGGATAAGTCCAGTGGTCTTCCGTCTTCGTTTCTAAATGCGATACTCGAGAAAACGGACGTCACCCACATACCTGTTCAGGCCATTGGCTTCGTCCAGGCGGACGTACGCATGTGCGTGCCCACCTCTACGGTCACGCGAGACTTACACGCACGAGTGTCGCGTGAGAAGCAAGCTATAATTTTTTACCTTCCCTTTTTCGCTCCTGAAACTGTTCGATGCTCAGTAAAGGAATTTTCATATCGCGGATTTTGCGAGCTGATCGTTCCATCTCTTTGGTCTCCGTCTTCGTATTTTGCATCGCACACGCTCCACATCTTATCCGGACAGGTAGAATTCAAGCGAACGCGTCTTTACCGGGACGCTTGGCATTTAATGCGAGTACGAATGCGGATCGTTTGAAAGTTTCCCGGCGACTTCCACGTGTCCTCCCGTTGAAGGGAACACAAAGCTGCGATTGAGAAGCGCGCGCGCATCGCAGCGTTTTACGCATGTCGGCTATTTATTTATGCACGCGTCATTGATCGCTCCGAATGAGACGTAACTCGAAGTCGACCGTGCTGATAACGGGTCACGCTCGTTCCATGATTTACTTTTTTCTCGAGTCGAGAAAAAAGCGAATCTCTTATACGACAGACAGGCGGTGAGGAAACCAAGCATTATTTATAAACTAGGCAGCGATCATGCGATGTTTTTCCTTTCATAGTGCAAAATATTTTGTTCTTCTGTTAAAATCGGCCTTTGTTAAAACTTTTCTGTTACATTTTTTACACGTCGATGTATCATTTTAACATATTGTGTTTATTGTTTTATTGTTCTATTCTAAAACATGTGTATTTTATCGCGTTGAGTCGATATCTAACATGTGTAAGTGTGAAAATATTTTATACTTTAGCACCGATTAATATATTATGGACATTAATTTCGTATTAATTTTTGACATAATATTTGTGTTATTTCTCAACATATTCACCTTATGTTAAATTAACATAAAAATTTGAATGGGGCATGTGAAATGTATCAGAATTAATACAAAACTTTTTACTGTGTGAGCGCGAAAACGTGAAAAGTGACATTTCCAAATATTTTCGAATTCGAAAATTACACTTTTTATGAGTTTGTTCTCCAGAGGGGAAAATTCACGATTGACCTTGACCGTTTCAGAAACACGAGATACGCGGAATAATTATCGCGCTCGCCGTATTTTACCATTTTCCCAGGGTATTTTATCGTTTCGATTCACATGAGAAATTAAGCAGTCAGTGGCAACGAACCGTGCGACATAGACTCGAACGAAAGCGTGTCGCGAAGGACGAGAGATCAAATTCGTACTTTCTCGTTCTGAGAGAGAGAGAAGCGATGTCCACGGCTCGCACTCGAAGCATCTCGTGAGACAGCTTTTCGACGCACCGTTCAAAAGATGCGCACGCTTTCTATGCTTATTCCCTACATTACAGATTCAACGCGTAGCTACGCAGAAGGCGTACTCGACTGCTCGTCTTCGCTGTCGGCGAGAGCTCGTCGCCGGTCGCTCTTTGCATTGTAAGTTTAACAGTAAATTCGTCACGTCACTCGCGACTCCGAAACCTGCCTGCGGCGTTGCACCGAAAAGGCGGTTATCTCTCGGTTATCGTCTTTCGCTGCGGAAATTTCGCCTTACATGACGACGACTTTACGTTCGCGGCCGAACACGACGCGTGACGGACGATTTCGCACGCGGCCAGATGACCCAGCGATATTTTGGAGTGTTTTCGCAGAGGATGGAACCGTCTTCGTTCGCTGTAAGACTCTATGAGAAACTGAGGGCGGAAATCCAGATATCAAGTATCGAGGTTACGCCTCAGCGGGAAATTGTCGTCACCCACATGCTCGACACGTCTCACCTCCAGATGTCCCGTAAACTCGCATCTCCATACAGGACCGAGAACGTGGATCTTCATCTTGATCCGCTCGCGAGCAAGATTAGTTTGCCGCCTCTCGCAATCGCGGGTGTTCGGCTGAAGATGGATGCGCCCGAAGGGAACGCGTTCGCGCGCGACGTAATACTCGGGCAATTTTATTCATCGTGTCGGCGTTTTCGAATTATCGACTGAAGACGTGAATTTCCTCGTGTGTTTTGCGAGGACGAGCGAATGAAGATATTAATTAATTACGAGGGAGAAACACTCCGTGCCGCCGTCGATTGACCGGTCAGGTTCAGGCGGATGTCGAAGGACACGTTAAAAATAACACACGGGGCATCTTAACCGCGGTGACAACCCGATTCCTCGGCGTCACGTATCGACCTTGCGACCTTTTTCCTCGGATATTCGATCGTCGGGGACGCTTACGTAGCTCGATACGATAGCCACCGTGACGAGAAGCGAGAGATGCAAAGTGTACGTACGCGTCGCCTAAGTGGGAGAGAGCAACGAAAGAGGAGGGAAAGCGAGAGAGATCGAAGGAGAAATAAGGAGAGAGAGAGAGAGGGGGAGAGAGATAGAAAGAGACGACGCGAAATCCGGTGAGATCGCGATTGGGGGCAACCCCGGGGCATTTCCATTTAAGGTACCCCGTACATATCCCCCTTCTGCTCCGCGTGTCACTTTGGCACGCATAATCGCGAGACACTTTGCGCGCCGCCAGACGCGTTCCCGCTTCTTCCACACGATATATTTTCGTTTTTTCCCATTTTTATCCCCGGAAAGAATACAATCCCGATCGAAATGATAAGCCGGATGCAAGCTCCTCAGAAAGCTCGAGATAACTCTCCACGAACTACCTTGGGCTGTTTATTCTTCTAAAGTGTATTACCACTGAGGAGCAGTCAATAGTCACTAGTGATCATAGTTATAAGTATAGCACTGTAAATTAGTAAAATTTCGGAAACGACAGGCTCGTTTATCCATCCAGGCTGTCGACCGTGGATTCGCACGAGGCGCAGCGATATCATTGAGACGGCCGCACGATAATTGCTACTTCTGTACAAGCTAAATGACTGATAAGCGGAGATCAAATCGTTGACGGGTAATCGCGAAAGCCCGGATCGATGGCGCGTGCTGAAAGTTGACTGCGAGGTATCACGAAACGTCTTCGTCGGCGTGAGAGACTCGCAATCGAGAAATTCCAGCGAACCGCGCCGAAACACCGGCGGATTAAAGGGCAGAATGGAAGATAGAATAATAAACGAGAAGGAGGCAAACGCTAACGAGATTTGGATCCCTACCTGTCACGTCGTATTCACGGTCCTGGCTCGAGTGGCAACTAAACGCGAACTAAAACCGAAGGTTAACAAGGTGAGGGATCACTTTAGATTTCGTATGAGAAACGCTCGCGTTGTATTTCGAAATAGTCCGCTCCAATGCACTCCTTAATTAGACAGCGAAAAAATACGCAGCGAGAGACGGACGTGAATAAAAAAGTACGTTAAGAAAATCACATCTTCAACATTACAAATAGGAATATATCTGTTTCGAGAAAGTTTGATTCTGCATTTATTATATAAATTCCGTCGAACTTGAAGAATCAACGGAGAATCGTCAAATATAATGTTATGCAGCTATTGTCTTACTCTGATGCTACAAATAATTATTTACTTTCTTTTTCCATATTGTAATGCCAAGATGTTCATTAAAATCGGAAATATTCTATAAAAGATTCGATATACCTGGAAATATATCGCTGTCCACGTTTCGTCCTGGTTTTTCGATTGAACATCATGCCGCCGGCTGTTCCGTCGTGGCATTCCGGATACTCTCTTCGTGGCATTGACATTGACACTCGCGTAGGTAAAACGATTCGATCGCAGAAATGTATGTTAATTAACGCGATGCTGACTAGAATCCGATTAAATATTTCAAAAGCCGGCGGAATATTTGAATAATTCGATGAGAATTTCAATTAGCGCACCGAAACACGTATCTCGGTTATCCGTCGGCTCGATTCGTAATAACACTTAGTCGAGGACTTTTCCACAACACGCGATAGTACCAAAACAATCGGCAAAAGGTCTACGTCATCTCCTGTCGGTCGCCAGCCGTCGTCGCTCGATGCTGAATGGCCGAGGTATGACAACAATCAACACTCTAAAAACACTCAGGATCTTTGAGACGGTCGAACTTACCTGCGGGAGAGACGCATATTTTTCCGAGAGTGTTTCCATTACGTTTCGAGACGGCGAACGACACGCATACCATAGAGTAAGTATCGGTGCATTGGTTATCATTACTGTCGGACGATTGAAATATTTCACGGCCTTTGAAATATTTAGTCGAGCTCTCTCCGACGTCGTGCTAATTAATACACGTGTTTCATCGATCGAATCGTTGTATCTACGTGTATCATTGCCAGTGTATTAGCGCCACGATGGAGCAGACAAGATGCTAAATCTAGAAGCCAAGATACAGGATGTCAGGACGCGAGCAGTTATTTCTAGATATGCTAAATTATTTTTTATACCAAGTATTTCTGATTTTAACGGACATCCAGCGAACTTACGGAGAATAAAGAGACACCTCAACGCTGTTTTGTTCATTTCTATTTACCTTTGTTATTTTTTCAAATTTATATCTTTATTGACATGCAGTCTTATTGAACGTACAAATGTCATTTTTGCTTTTACAATTCATTCCTCTTTACATTTTTAAATCCTCAAATCCTATTAAAATTTTCCACGTCGATAACAAAAATAATAAAAAAAAAGATTGTGAATAAATAAATTTTATCGCTTCTTTTTCACTGTTTACCCTTATTAATTATCTCATATTTGCTTATCGCACATACCTGCAGTTGAATAAATTATATGATATATTTCATGATTGAAATTAAAAATAAACATTAAATACAAGTAGAATATTGAAATAATCAAATATCACATAATTCTGAAACAGGTCTTTCCTTAAGTTTCAACACGGAGAAAACGACAGTAAATAATAATTTGTAGTATCAAAATAAGACAATAGCCGCACGATATTTTTTTAACGATTCTCTACAGGTCCCTCAAGTTCTTGCGTGGTTAATATGGAACATGGTTAATGCGGAATCTAGAAATTCGACTCGGGTAATCAGGACTATGTACGAAATTAAGTTTCATCCCTCTGAAGTTCGCAACGGCGAAACTTCGTTGTTTGGGATTCACACTCGTTTGTCGGTTCGAAAACTGCTTTTACTAAACTCACACTGTAGCCGGAGGTTATTTTCGCCGGTGAACTTTACTTATGACAGCTACGATAAGGACGGCGAAGGGAAAGCCAAAGGCGCTGTAAACAAAAATATCGCTTAAATGTCGAGTACGTGCTCAGAAATAGGGGTCCATAAAGAAGTTAGGTGATAAGCCATAAAATCGTAGCCGTTCGGCGAATGTACTGCTATCTGCAAGTTTATAATTCCATTGTGGCATCGCAGATAAGGATGTACACCGTGGAAAGTGGTGACACCCCTGAGATTACGTCTTTTTCTAGGAGAAAAAAAAAAGAAATAGCAATTTGTCTCCTGACTCCGTGAGCTTGCTCCGTCGGTTTCCGCATGGTGTCCCCGGTATTCCGCAATTTTTCCGCCAATACTCGTCTCGCGTCGACACACACGCATGGCCGCTCTCCGAGACACTTACCTGAACCGTACCGCGCATAGAAAAACGTCTGCTTTCCATTCGTCCGAAAGCTAACAATATATCGAAACGTGCACTTCGAAGCGACGACACTAACAATTTCCTCGCCGCAGGAAGACGTCGTGAAAGTTTCCTTAATCTTCCGCAAATTAAATTCTCACGCGAATACGAATGTAATTATTATTACGAGGCAAGTGCGGCCGATCGAAGTGATACGGCGGTGATTTCGTGGGTATTTACGGTCGGCGACAATCTCGTAAATCGCGGAACAGCGGCGAGACGCGGACTCGATCGAACGTGTATTAATTTCGTGCGCGGGAGAAAGCTCATAGGCCCACGGCGTTATACCTATTAGTGCCTAATGAGCAAAACCGCCCCGGTCACGCTGCGGAAACGCAGGTGAGGCGAATCGGGAAAGCGCGATCGAAGTTAACCGGAGGGCCCCCGTAGGACTCGCCGCCTCGTAAATTAACGAAGCGTCGAAGCGGTAATACCGGCTATAATTCGCGAGGAGTTACGAAGCAAACGGTCGCACTGGGTCGCGTCGCCGTGCGCCTCGAAATGGCATAATTGGTATATAAAGTAGAAATTAAGTTGGTAGTGCGCGGAGCGCGCGCCACGCCACTGAGTGAAACTCCTCGTGGCGAGGGCTCGCGAAAAGAGTCGGCCGCGCGAGGCGTCCCCGTCGCGGCGGAACCATATCGGGGTTATTACCTTGTATTTTCGTCGGCGCGCGCGTGTATTTTCCGCGCGGCGCATTTAAATTACGACCACTATAAAGTCCGCAGGCGGTCGATGATAAAACCGCGAAAAATACGGCCGAGTGTGTACGCGCCTTCGATAATAGCGACAGTGTTAATAAGCGCCGGGAGAAATATCGGTGGCGATTATCGGATGGGCGAATAAGGCGCAACCAATAAGCGCGAGGGGATACGCGATAACTAACGTTCGCGTATAGTCGATAATTTTTGCGAAAACACTCGGATCGCCCTACTTCGAGATTGATTCCAGTTTTTTAAGCGATTCCGGAGTCCGCGCTAAGGAACTGGTCGGAGAAGCGGCGGATCGGGTGATTATTATTTCTCCCTTTTCCCCGTTTCTTATCGTCGTCCGTCGTTTATTACGCGATGGAATCATCTGGAATATCTATAACGTGTAATCGAACCTCCTTTCAGGTCCACTTCGATATATTCTGGTCATTGTCAGATTAAAAAAAGAAAGAGGTAGCGTCTTTGATTTTGATTATTTCATGGTGTACACAATGTGACAACTTTTTTTTTAATATTCTATTGTCACACACACACACACATTGGACAATAGATGCACGCTTTATCAATTATTTCTTTCTAATGAATTTTTGAAGCTCCTCCCCTTACAGAAAAGTATTACTGGCTATGACGAATTGACCAGCGATAAATAGCAGCGTTCTCGTACGAGTAATAAAATTACTCAGCAGCAATAATTTATAACTGACCAATTTATTACAGCCAGTAATACTTTCCTGTAAGGGTCGGTGTAATCTTAGCCACACGGAAAATATCATTTTGCCGGCACAACAGGTTGTTAGTTACTATATGGACAACAAGAAGATTTGTTACACGGGAGAAATAATTTTATTGTTACAGTAAAACTGTTGTAATGACAGCGCTAAAATTTAGTTGGCATAACTAAATTATTTTGCTGTCTATATATCCAACAAATAACAATTAATACTCTTAACAAATCTTTTTGCTGTCCGAACAAATTTTTGTTGTTGTCCCTGTAATAATTAACAATTTGCTGGGCCAGCGAAATATTTTTCTCCGCGTAAGAAACTAATATAATTTCGGGGAATAAACGATATTTATCTTTATTCGTGGTAATCGCGGTATCAGATACATTATTCCGTATCTACAGCATCGAAAACCGAAGTCGCTGAAATTACGCCTCCTCAGATTGCCGGGTCTCACTTCGAGTCCAATTTTCTCTTCGGCGAAATGCGTTCGTGCGTGATCCAAAAAGCGCCAAGTCGACTAGAGGCGGAGAAAGAGAGAGGGAGATGAAGAGAGAAAGTGCGAGAGAGGAAGAGGAGCGCCAGGGCTGCTGCACCCTCGTAAAGTAACGAAGCGTCGAAGCGCCGTAACGCGCCGCATAATTTTCGATGAGTTACGAGACGCGCGCCCATGCCCGCTGCCGCAGCTCGTAGCGCTGCAATTGGCATATAAAGTAGAAATTAATATAGCGACGGACGCGCGCGAGTCCCGATGAAATTCCGAAAAAAATTCGCATCTGGCGGCCGCAGGGCGGGAGGAGGGCGGAGGACCGGAGGAAAAAAAGGGGGACACAAACCGCGCGCGCTGTTATTACCTTCGAGGCCGAATCGCCTACCTCGCGTTCGCACGCACGCACGCGCGAGTGGGAGCGCGTGTGCGTGTGCGGGGGGACATATAAATATCCTTACCGGTATCCCCGTAGTAATTAGCGCCGTTATCGAGGCGCTTGAATGTAAAAAGCTTCGTGGAATGAAGATGTCTGGCCGGCGATCGTCAGGGTGCTCGCGCGCGCGAGCATCTCGTAATTGTAGCAACGATAGGGTAACGTTCGAATCGACGTAAGTGGAAAATTACTAACGAGTAAACAGAGACGAGATTAACGAGAGATCTCAGATTATTCCTATTTAGTTAGGACAGGCGCTACGCGTTATTCAATCGCGAAACGCGCTCCTAATTACTTACGCTACGTTATATAATTAAATATTCAGATATTAATTGCGGAAGTAAGTGACGGTAATTTCCGAGGGCGTTCGTATCGAGGAAGGAACCAGTGCGTTTCGAAACGTCCAATCTCGGCGAGAAGAGAAATTTCCCCTTGGACTTTTTCTCTCTCCGTAAATCAAGATGCCTCCGCGACTCGTCCTCCTCCTCCACTTACCTTCTCGATGTTTCCGCCGCCGGTCAGAAGACGTCTTCCGCGGCCTTCCGGCGATTACGATCTGTAACGATGTATTTCGGGAGACCCTGTGTCACAGGGCCTGACAAATTAGCGTCCTAACGAGAGGCTTCCATCCTGAAGATTTCATCTGGCCGGGCCCTCGCCCGGTCTCGCGGCGGTCATGCATTTTAATGACTTACCGTGAAANCAGTCGCGGCAGCGAAGAAACGCGGAATCGCGGGATTTCCGCGAGCTTGATTTTATCGCGAGCGACGTCGATTATTCGCGATCGAATACGCGCAGGTCTTACCTCGGGAAAGACGTCTCGCACGAACCGGGCGAAAGGATAACCATTTCGTACGTCGCCGGAGGATACCCGGTCGTCCGATCCCGCGGTTACTACCTGAACGCACCGTCGACCGTTCCACTTCTCGTTCTCGGGTGAAACGCTAATCACACGCCACTTGCCGCGTATTTATATTCCCGGAGACTATGCGTTAGGTAACATCAGACGTCCGGCGGGAAATTACGCCGACGTGATTGACCGAGGCATGCGATGCCCGAGCGGTGTCAAAGACGGACGAACTTCGACGGCTACTCGCGGCGCACCTCCCGAATCGACCCACGTGGAAATGATATTGTAATCGTCTGCGTTTTCTCTCGGAACGTCTGCCCGGCCGAGAAAGCGCGAGGAGGCTCGTTAGACGCGCATTTGGCGGGACACTTGGGACCACGCTGAGTTTTTTACGCACTTCAGGAGTAATCAAATTTCAAGGGCCAGCTTGATGTTCGACGGTCTCCCACCTCCCTTACTCCCACGCGTTAGGCCGTGGTCACGCGTAGACAATGATCCCACATCCATCCATTAAAAATAAGAAAAAAAGAAGCCGGCCGGTCGATCTCGCACGTATCGAAACTCATGTGGGTGTATCCTTCGCCGAGGCGGCGTGTAGGGGAGTCTCGTATTACGTATCCCTTTGTATGCGCATGTAAATCTACCGGCAATGGCGTAGAATCGGAAGGCGAAAGGGGAGAAAGCAGGAGGGAAGAGTGTGTCATCCTCGTGAGCTTACCTATACGTCGACTTTCGTTTTTGCGCCGGTTCGCGCGATCCGCAAGTGCGTATTTTTCCACATTTCCGGCGTTAGTCTTGCAATTTCCCGTCGCTCCCGCGCGATTTGTTTCGTCAATTAGGATCGGCGGGCACAAAACGCTCGGCTCGCTGATGCCTCGGATTTCGTCTCGCGTTGTTTTCGGAGAATAAAATTCGTCGCGTGGAAAACAGAGTCGTGAAAATTGCAGCGCGACGGGCGGACCCACGATTCCGCTTTACGACAACATGTGAAGGTAATAAACGTGGTTTTTTTTACAGCTTTTAACGATTTTTACGAGCTCGCGAAAGATAAACCCGGCAAATACAATAATAAATGTCACCGACTCGACTGAAATAAGATGTTATTACAGCGGTAGAGAGAGGAGCGCAGAAGTAATAGAAATAATACGTACCTTCCCTTTATCGTTATCGACGAAAGCATTTGTCACGATTATAATTACTAATAATGTCGATAATAAAGAGAGAAAGAGAGTATTTTCCTCGTTGGATGCGAAACGCTTCGGCGCCACTGTGCCACTATGTACATACGTGTACGTCACGTTTGTATCCCATGCGTGTATACATTCTGTATGTGCATCGAAAGCAAGATCGCTATCCCGCCCATCCTCCCTCGAAATTTCGTAGTCGTATATCGTAACAAATGATTCTTTATTGGCCGAGCCTCTTTCCCGTGAAAATTTATGCCCGCTTCTCACTCCCTCTTCATCCGCTTTCCTCGCTCGCGATTGAAACGGTCCTTCGACGTCATGTATTTTTTACAACGATTAAATAACTATACGCGCTACATTAAACGACGTATAACCGATAATTACGAATAATGATAACGCTAGAGAACAAACGGTCACATTGTTAAGCGAATAAAAGCGGGCACAAGTTACGGTGGCAAGAGTAACTTTTACGTCGACCGGGAAGAACTTGATTCACGCTATCGGAATGAAGTTTCAAGCACGTCAACCGAGGAATTCTTCATTACGGCGAGCTTGTTCGACTGAATACACGTAATACGAAACAGCATGAAACATGCGATCGTGAGATACCGCCCGTGATATCGACAGCGCGAAACCGATAACGTCGCGGGGGATATTTTAATCGGGAGTTTAATCACGAAGCGTTACGGGGCCGTAATTAAAAATTCGCCGTGCTCGCTTTGTCGGTTGGTGTAACGCGATAATTGTGCGGCTTTCGCCGCGTAACTCATATTGCAGTCGTTCTTTACGACCGTTTCGCGCTCATCCGATGCGCGGGATAACGATGTTGCGAGAAATGTGCGAAATTGTATACATATATCCTTCTAATTACGTCCTTCTAATTTGCGGATAGTGAAAAAGGAAATCCAATCAAATACTAATCGGCGAAAATTCTACGCTCGTCGTCAATAAGTTGTTCGCGATTAGTAGAGTGATTAGCGTAGATTTAATTTCGTCTTTTGTCTCGTTGTTTTATTCCCGAATTTTCCTCGATAACTTAAGACAAAAGAGTTCTTCATATGATTATTTATACACAATATGAAGTGTAATAATAGTATGTAAGTACGTCATTTCAACAGTCCTGAATGGTTTCAGGCGAGGCACTTGATTTCGTGAGGTCCAGTTTCCAGCAAATCCTCACCTTGGTTTTGGTTTTCGGATTATAATTGGTTTCATTGTGATAAAGCATATTTCCCTCGTATCGTTCCTCGACGTCCCGCACATACGATTCCCCGTCCGGTGTGTGACCGGACACGATCGACCTTGACACGCCGTTTCCACTATTAATTATTATCCTACTGCCAGTGTTACTTATTATCTGGCCGTTTGCATCTGTGAAAAAATTTCCATATAATATGCTAATATTCATCGTTACTCTGATTGCAACCAGCTGTGAAAATATCGCGCGCGACGTTCGCATATCAACGATGTCAAACGACATTCTGTTTGTGCGTATTGTAATGATGAATGCGCTTGAAAATAAACTCGCAGCCACAGGGAGCTCGGGAAATTTCCGTCCCGGAAAAGATTGACTCGGAATTTCACGCTGGTACTTTCGACCTAACCGCCTTTCGATACTAACTGCGGCATTTAATTACGATACAACCGGCGTGATTCGGAGACACACCCCAGTGCACAAAATTGAATCACAATTGCGGGCTAATTGCTTTGAAATTACAATGTCATCAGCTGTCGCGCGGGTGTCCGACTTTGAGCAGGTATTATAAGGCAACTGATTTTTATCGATACTAATCGCCGATAACGCGATTCGATACGCTCGTGGGTATTAACTGCGCGCTAATTGCATAGGTAAACGTTCCTGCGAAATTGCACGTCAGTATCGGATTAACCGACCGATGGAGTGGAAAAAGGCCGCCTTGAGACTCAAGAGAACGCGCATAGTCTTGTACCGTATCTTGGTCGATAGTGAAAGGAAAGCCGGTCACGTGGCGTGCGAAACGATGCGATTTTGGAATCTATGCGTCTCTGTCCGCTCTTCGAACTGTTTATCTCCAATAGCGATAAAGAATACCGGCTAGATTGAAGCTGTTATTATGCAAATATATCGACCCCCCTTTCATTTACGACACGAGGAGGAGGCCACATATTTGCGTATTAAAACGCCGATGCTATCGCGTAGGAAGCACGACAGAGAAATAAATGCGTCCGCGTATCCGGGAATACTGATACGACGCGCAATATTTTTCAAATTATAATCACGCTTCTAAATATTTTTAATGATTTGTCGTCCGAAGCGACGTTAAGAATGACGAAGAAAGTATCGTATCGACAAAAAAAGTAGAAAAATCATAATAAAAGCGATATCGGCACTCGTTAACTTTCTCTCTTGAGTCATTAATTCTGCAAATCTCATTTTTATGCTATCCTAATAAAAGGCTCGACACATGGGGCGACAATTTCGACTCGATCTGTTTGTACAATCGTAATGCGACGGATTACCTCTCGGCAGATTCTGCAGAGTTCTCCTGGCCTCTGCAAGCGCAGGTTCCAATGAAGTGCGCAATGAGTTCTGTACAGTGCGTTGTATGTTAGCTCCCAGATTCCGAGTGTAACTTTCTACCTCAGCGCCGATGTTTTCAGTCATACGTGTCAAATCTCTCGACCAATCATCCCAATCTACGGCGCATGTCCCATGAAAAGCGCTGCAACGTAATCGTACGGGACGCCATTAGATAAATAGCGTTTTATTTATTTGTTCGGGCGTGCGTACGCTACCGCCTATATGCAACTGGATGATTCACGCCCGTCTGCCGCGCAAAATCGCGTACAATGCCGCAGCACGGAGATATAGTTAAATGTTATTATTTACGAGAGCTGCATCATCATACTGCTGAGCACTGAGCGCCTTTAACGAGCGTGCATTTAGTGCTAAATACGGCCGTCTAGCGGTACAGTGATACGAATTAAGGTAACGTTGGGCGCGACCTTCGCGCGAGACGAGTAGAGCTTAAAATTAGATGCGCCATATCAAACGGCCGGCTAGTTAAGCGACTCTTCGTGCTTGATTCGTGAAATCTCGAGGCGCACGCGACCGAACTCTCCTCTGAATGCGACCATTGAGTGTCGGCTGAAATAAAGGCAAAATAGGGCGCGGCGACGTGGACTGACCTGATCAACAGTGCGCCAATCAGTACGACGTGGCCGATTTTCCTCGCCATTCTCGTTCAGTCGCTTCCTTCGGACCTCCGACGGGCCTCAGCGAGAAGGAAGATCTGCGGGAAAAAGTGGAGTCGCGCGCTTTCCCGCACACCGAGCGAGCGAAAGATCCGGTTAGGTCGCGGCACAACAGGTAGGCAGGTATCTCGCGTCTTTATCCGCGCGTGCTCCGACTATCGGCAAGGCGTATTGCACTAACGCCGCTGGCGTTCGCTCTGTCGTGCCCCGCAGTTTCTCTCCACTTATATACACACAGACATTCGTAGGTAGGACGTTATCGGAGCCGCGCGCAATTATGCACGCGTTCGCGATAGTGGCGGCTGCACGAACGAGCGACGGAGAAGGAGAGAGCCGTCTCGCGGAATCGGCGGATAACGTCATAGGTGAGTCGGTGTCGATGATACAGGACGCAAGGGAGTGTCGAGGAATAAAGAATGGGGCCTTGACGGGAAAGTGTTCGCGCCTGGAGTCGAGTTTCTCCCGAATTTCGCCGCGCGCTCGCGAAAGACTAGGACGCGTCGGCCGAGATTTATCGCGACGGCTCTTTTGGGAGCGTTATAATTCCGAGGGTCGATCGCCGCTTTGGAACCGCGGCCGCTCTTGATATATGAGAGATCTCGTTACAATTCTCGTTGCGAAAGGGCAACTTCTCCGTCTTTTCCGATCAGCGAATCAAACGCGCACACGTACTCCTGAGCGTTCGCGTTACAAAGAGCGTTACGTGTACTGACTGCCCGACAAGTTGCGACTTCGAGAATATAACGATTCCAGCTAGTACAATGACATAGGTTAGGTTTTATCGTGAGATCGTGAGATAGTTCATAGCAAAGTAATTCTATTCAGGATAGTAAATCGAAAGTATTTACAGTGAGAGGAAGATTACCTGAGAAAAATGTTTTCAAGTGAAAAAATATGCATTTTTTTTTTATTTGCAGCTTTTCACGAAAGCGGATGTTTATTCTATATTTAGATGAAAGAATTTAGATTTAAGCAGATATGTCATTAGTACCCACCGAATAAATACTTTCATTTTTTACACATTTTTCTCTCAGTGTGTATGTTTTGATTCAATATATATATTGAATCAACGATGCACGATTATGTTCTAATTATTTATTAATGTTTAAATAGTTTTTGTAATTAATTAATTCGTTTAAACGGGAACGAGACCCTTGATGCATAAATTTCGGGACAGAGGAAATTACACAGTAATATCAAAAGAATCTGAGTGACAATCTGAGTGACAAATACAAAAATTATAAATTACTCAGTTAAAGGTGAGAGAGTAACTAATTAAGCTGCTTTTAAAAGGAAGTATTAAAAAAGCAATCGGTCCAGAATGTCGTCAGTTTTCATATTCTGTTCATGCAACAGAACTTGCCATACAATGTGTTAATGTAGAAAAAAAAATTCCCCCTTCCTTTTCCCATTTATTACTTGTAATATTCTCATCGTTTAATCCTTAACGCTCCGTTGGCTCCGCTACGGAGACATTCGTCACTTGTCCCGTAACTCAACAATATGCCTCCAGTTATTGTTTTTCGAGGATATCATTTAAGTGGTAGCGCAAACTGTTTTTCTGGAAAATGGAGATATCTATCATAAATTCATACATTCTCTATAAAGCAACACAACAAAAATGAGAAAGCACTGACGCATTTACAATATCGAAAAAAACGCGCGGAGTGCAAAGAGTTAAAACCGACACCGCCTTGACTGTCGAGGACATCAATCGACCCGAAGAAACACGATCATTTTTGCACGCTCAGATCCGTAGCATCAACGGAATCTACAGAGTCACCGAAATTATACCGGCTTCAATCCCCGGCTCGCCTGAATCATCGTTAAATCATTACACGGTGTCCCCTTTTTATCGTCTTACACGCTCGCTGCGCGCCCTAATCGTTCTAAACAGCGGTAGGTAGCGCGAGGTAACGAGATGCGCGTCGTGAAGCCGATTAAGGATAAACGTAAGAGGATCGGGCCGAGACCGTTGTGAGAAAAAGCACGGGCGATTTATTTCGGATAGACGTCAGCCTTTTCGTTCGCCATAATAACGCGCGTACGTTTCCCAAAGGAGAGGCCTAAAGCTCGGAGAGACGCGCCCTCTCCCTCGGGAGAGTGAGGAATATTTTTATCATACTTCGCGGTCGCGTTTTTATCGGCTATTTTTACACGCCCGCACGAAAACTTTCGAACGGCGAGCGTATATTCTTCTCTCTAACGATAAACCCCCGCGTCTGTAAAAATAGCCGATTAAAATAAGAATGTAAACGCGTTCGCGTACAGATGAATCATGCTCGGTGATTTAAGAGATAATCTGTTTATGCAATGCACGTTAACGGCATAGCGGCATAGCGGATATTCCGTCATCGATTTATCGAATCCATAGAGAATTACGATACAAAGTGCGCGTTTAAATCATTACTCTTACAAAGTGATGGGCTTAATGGATCCTTTTAATCTACTTTTTGCGTGTACCCCGGCGTGTACGCGCGTTGGCGATGATGACTCCGCGAGATTGCGGCGCGCTGGCGCGATCAATCTGTAACAGTACAAAATTTCCCCCATCCGACGCGTAAAACGAAGTTCCGCGAAAATTACTTCCACGGGGGACCAGGCTCTCTAATCGCTAATCTATCCATCACTATCGATATTTTTACTCGGCGGCCTTGTTACACGCTTGCAGACTGCATTACCTTACTAACACGTGTGCATTATCGCTTCTTGCTGCCTGCGTTGTGTCTTAAGTGAAGATGGAATATCCTGACGTTACGTACATTCGATTGGATAATATTAAAGCAATAGCCGTTCCAAGTTCCACGGTAGTTCTTCCTTATAGGGGGGGATCTCGACGCAAAATCGGGACATGTTTTTGACATTTTGTCGAGCTGGCGAAGAGGCACGAGACGAACCTTTGTTCACGGATCTCAGGGCGGCGCCGTAACCGTTCTGATCCGATTTCACGTCCGGACTATGTTTGGCGAAGTACCGAAAACGCTAACACATACCGGTTTCCTTCACCCCACCGTCTTCGGCCTTGCGGACGCGCGGCCTTCCCTGTAATTATTTCTCTCTGCCCCGCGTCCTTTTTTTTTTTGTCGCTTCTCCCCCCGACACGGACCCTCAAGCGGACATTATCCGCATCGCGCGAGGCCTAATAGATTCGAGGATGCTTCTCGTCTCGGGGTTCTAACAGATATTAATCTTCATTACGGACCTGTCTCCGTCTCGTGCGCGATATGTTCCTGAATCGGGCATAAAATTCAGCTAATGATTTTGCATTCTGGTACCGCTAGCCGCGCGTTACCTTCGGTCAAATTTAACACAATATCGCCGTACACGAACGACATCCTCTCCGATCGCAACCCACTCCGAGTAATCAGCCGGAATTATTCGGAAATGAGCGTGAACACAGAACAGAAAAAGAAATTAGTATCAATTCAAGACTTATGTTGTCATGTATGAGCAAGAATATACAATATGAAGAGAAAGCTTGCTCTTAGACACGAAGAAATTCGATATAGTTGAACTAAAAATATATTCGTGTTGCTTCAGAATAATTTTCACGAATAAAGGGGAAGAAATATTGGGAGAAAAGAATTTATACAATTCTTAATTTGAAGATATTCTTTCTATGCAATATTTTGTCCTTTCATAAAAAGTATCCTTAAATGACAAGAATTGAATGATATTTTTAGTGAAACTATGTAAAATCTCTTCATGTAAGCAAGCTTTACCTTCATGCAAGATTTATGGTTTACAATACAACGGTAGACATTGATGTACTCCGCTAATATATATTATAAATATATATATATATTTTTGGAAATATGTCCACACGTTATGAAACACCCCGTATATGAGAATATGATTCTTGAATCGATAATAATTTTTTCCCGCGCGCGTGATTCGTAATTATTGTTAGGCTCTTGAGATTATTATTAGAATTAGAAATTCAGTGAAATCATCGCCACCGGAGATCGGTGAGGTGAAATCATCGTCATCGGCGAGTCTATTCGCATGCTGTCGGCGGCGCGATCGCGCGTAGGCATACGTTCCGTCGACGTTCGTTACGTGCCCGTGTCAAGAAAGGAATACGGTTTAGCGATAAGAGGGCGTAAGGTCATCTCTCGCTACGAAACGCTTAATACGAGAAGCGCGATAATGATTGGCCAGGATTTCGAGACGCGCACCGTAGCGTGAAAGGCGATTTTGAGATAATCGCACCCGCAACGCGCTCCGTTTCACGTACTAATTGTTCGCCATCGGCTCATTTGGCCCACGCCCTTTCTTTATGTTACAATTGCGTAACGGGGCCTGTGCGTCGCAAGCGGGAGCAATTAAGCCAGAGGTATTAACTCTTAAGTGCATAGTGCATCGCGGTAAGCTCTTTCATTGCGTGAATTTCAATCTTCTCTTCCCGAGATGCGTCCGCAAGATCCTCCGCGTCATCTAAGTATGTACGTGTGTATACACTGAGAGAAAAAGTATCTAAAAAATATGAAATATTTATTCGATAAGTACTAATAACATATTTTCACAGGCATAAGTCCTTTTCATTTAAATCCTTTTCAATATAGAGAATAAACAATTGCTCCCGCACATGAGAAGCTACAGATTTAAGAAAATGTATATTATTTGAAAAATTTCTCCTAGTGTAAAAATTTGTATATTAATATAAATAAATATATGTTATCAATGCCCACCGAATGAATGCTTTTTTTTTTATTTCTTATTATTCCTCTCAGTGTATTATCGTGCGATTTTCTGAAGTGTTTAAACGCAAAAATCCGTGCTTCTCTTTCGTTGAATCTTTCCGTTGAATTCGAATTTTATATCATTTCACGTTAAGTTTGTTCACATTTCGAGACTGTAGAGGTGCGTGTGATTACGCGTCGGCACTGTTACATAATTCTACTTGGGCAATCTAAAACTTCGCACGCATATCGACGGCTTGAGACGTTTCTCACGATCATTACCGCTCGCGAATCATGAGCGCCGATACGCGAACAATGACCCGCATTATTCGAATGACACTCGATAAGACATTTAAATCGGCTCACCGGCTCCTCCGCTTCCGTCTAAAACCTTATAGCCGCTAACGAGCGTATTGAAAGTAAGTTGCAGCTACTCGAACTTCCTCCCTTAGTCTATCAAAGCGCAATTTTACGAGCGCTAAGAGTCTCAAAGCGACGGTTCGCTACTCTCAGACGCTTCTTCGCTCCGCTCATTGAATCGTACAAATCGTACGGGACAGACGGGAGTCTCTCACGAAGGGGATGCATAAAAACGCACCTCCGATCGATCACGGCTGCTGATCGGTAATCAACGTGCATTATACGGATGATAAGAAATGAATCGTGCATAGATCATCGAGAAGTACGCTATAAAGCGATTTAGTAGTCCGTTTTAGTACTCTTTGGACTATGGAGAGAGCTCATAGCGAGAATTGCGATCGCCTTGCCTCCTGCGATGGTGTGTACAGGATATCGACAGGATCGTCGAACGCTGACTTGTAAGCTTCCTTTGGTTCCGAATAATTATACGTATGGGAGGCTCCCTTAATTGATTCGTCACGGAGTGAGTCCCAGCACGGAGGAGAGACGCATCCCGCGGGACGCGATTGCAATTTACGCTCGGAGTGAAAGCGGACTGGAGTCGCGCTGCGTTCGACGTTTCCCGTCTCACGGGACTCCGTTGCGCGTTCCTCGGCGGATTACAATCGACGAACTGCTGCGACGTATCTCTCCTTTTGTCTCAGGGCATTCTTCCTAGTATTATTTTCACGTTTGGAAGGGAAAATATTTGTAGAAGAGAAATCACTTTCATCTTTCGTATAAGTTCGGAGAGAACGGTTCGGGAATGGATCGGCGAGAAACTTGTTTTTGTTTCTTCTGAAAACCCTACCGTATCTCGCCCGTACCGGGGATCGCGGGCGTTTTTAGCCGGCGTAAATCCGTGAGGAGTGCTCCGATGAGTGCATCGGCACTTTCACGCGACGCTCCACACGGTTCTCGTAGCGTTTCGGTCGACCACCGGCACGCGGAATAGAGCTATAAAACCCTGGAAAATAACGTAACCGCCGGTCGAGCACTTGATACCGGATTTTATACGCGGACTCGATGGAAGTGGCTCGTGCATCTGGTCGAGGTCTGGAAGAGAGAATGGGAATTGGGAGGATGTAGGAGGATGTTGTTGTTGACCCACGGGGCAGGAACAGGTTTCGAATTCGGATTACGCCGACCCGAAAGCGCTCCACGCAAACAGTTGCCCGACCGCGTCGAGGTGTATACACACACCGTGTGTGTGTGTGTGTGTGCGTGCGCGCGCGCATCGACCCCCCACGCAACCTTCCCATATAGTAAAGGTGCTCCTCCGATTCTCCTTCGTCCTTGAACCCTCCTCTCTCGTCCCTGCCGCTGAGCTCGCTCACGCGAGAACGGCCACGTTGCGTCGACGTATACTACCTCCCCCGGATTCCCTCTCTCTCTCTCTCTCTTTGCCGATAATATATATTCACCTTCGACTCCGGCGAAGCGGGTGCAGGTAGCGGGGAACCTAGATCGTAAACGCGTAATCATCCTGTTCTCGAAATAAGACACATAAGGGCGCGACAGGGAGAAAGAACGAGGCCGGGCGGGGAAAGACGGAGGTGAAGAAGCGGCTCTCTCCTCGATCGGGTCCAGTTCGAGGCGGCTCCGATGCACGAAGGGTTATCGTCCTTGAAGCGAGCCTTGGGACGGGACGTACTCCGTCACGGATGACAGGTCCCTTCTGGTCGCTTATCTCGCTCCTGTTTACCGACGGCGAGGAGATGGAAGGACAGCGCGGAGAACGGCCGCCGCGTCTCCGACGTGGATTCCACTTGAGGAGCGATTTTCAGTCCCCGACGCACCGGAACCATCGGAGTATCGGAGCATCGGACGGCAATGATATTCTTTGTTTCGAGGAACTTCGTCTCGCGCCCGGTTTCGTCCTCCCGCTTTCTCAGATTTCTCGACAGTCGGAAGAGAGCCGTGTTCTCCCGCAACTGTCGGGGATACTCGCCGCTGCTGCTCGGCAGCGACGCGGCTTTTGCATCGTACTCGACGCTCGTCCGTACCCGCGGGAAATTTCTAACGGTGCCGCTCCACGCGTTAGAAATTGTTTACGATTATTACGCGCGAGATCTCCCGCGGAGCAAATGAAACTTCAAATGACGACGATTTTTAAATGAATAAAGAACGTGCGATCGCGCCTTCCCGCCTCTCCTCCGAGATCGAACGGTATCTGAAAGGTAGAACAGGCGTCGATAATATCACGGTAGATATTAAGGCCGCGGGGAGAGTCGGAGGATTCATTTTATTCCGTCCATCTCTCTCTCCCTCTCTCTCTGTCTTTTTTTCTCTCTCCCATTGCACGTATTCACCGCAGCAAAGCGCGATAGCCACACGACGTCGTTTCGCAAATAGATTTATAGATTGACTCGGACGAGTGATATAACGTTGCAACCTGCGTCCACCGAACATCCAGGTCGCCTCCCCTTCGAGTCTCGTGGTCGCCCTTTGAAGAATTTATACGCGAAATAACGCAAATGTCACCGTCGATTCCGCACCGCCAGTCTCACCCTTTCGTTTCAATGTAACGTCAAGTGGCGCCAACTTAGCGGCGCCTGCGCGAACTTTCAAACTAGCCCCACTACCGCGCGCCATAGTGCCGCTCGAGAGGGAGAGAGAGCGAGTGACGCGCGGAGTCCCGCGAGAGCCGTCGTCCGTATCGTACACGTTTCGTGCTCGTCGACGGTGTTTTGACCACCAGTCAGTCTCGCACAGTCGAAATCCCCGGCGTGTTTCAATCGCCCGGCTATCCCCGCGCGCAAATACGTGAATCGTCGTGACGACGCATCGTGTTCCAGTGCGATACGCGGCGTCTTTCTCGCGGTTCGTTCCTACGTAACCGCCGTCAAGTTCAGTCGATTACTCCCGAAGGACGTTTCTATGGATATCCGACGCGTCCCGGAACAGTGACACGCGCGGTCGCTTTCATGGTGCGCCCGGGCGACTTTTGTGTGACATTCGTGTAACCTGACGGCGGGACGCTCGGACACTCGTTCGTATGCGGAGTCGAGACGTTGATGCTCCCATGGAGCTGCAGGATTGCTGATTCCCGACGTCCATTTTCCGGAGCCGGAGGTGAACGACAAAAAACGCGCCAGGTATGTGACGCGTCTGTTTTCGTTGTCACGGCGGGGCTTTTTTCGTTGGACGGCGGACACAGCCGACCAAGCGAGATCTAATTGAGGTTAAGGAGCAACTAGCTCGTCGTGGTGATTCTGTGTCCCGGAGTCGCGCGCGTTGCCACTCAAGTCGAAATTTCGACTCCATTATAAGTCTCGCTGGCACTGATTTGTGGGTCTAATAACGTGCCGTAATAAACTCCATCTTGAATCTGCTGGCGTCCTTCCTTTTGTTCAGCCTTGTTATCGCGCCGGATATAAATTGTCCCGATGCTTTTCAAGATGTAATTACTGTCTTTTCTATCGGTAAATTTTCTTCCTTCTTGCTATTAAATCATCGAATTCTGTTGAAATTCTCTAGGTTAATGAAAAATAACAAGATTATGGAAAAAGAAAGTTTATTTTAGCTATTGATCTCTTTGAGCCCCAACATGAAATAAATAACAGTCAGTAATCAGTTGGCATCGCACAATAATCTTATGATACGAAATATTGAGATTCTGCGTTAACGTAGGATTAAAATTTCGACTCGGACAGGCCGCCGTGATTCTTTGTTTATTTGGGGACGAAAGGTCGAGTTTACACGTGTTCGTCACGAATGACCACAGTCTCGAGCCAAGGTCAGATTTCCTCTTCGCGTAACGTAAACGTGTGTATAACGCTGTATAATGACGTCAGCATTTTCGCACAATTCGTTATATAATATTTGATTCGTAATCGTGTGTTTACGTTTATCGTTTGCGTGATCGATTGTTCAAACGTCACAACGCGAATCAAATACACATTGCAAGTCAGGTTTAACGATTAATTTTTTTTATCTCGATCTATGATAAGATTGTTGTTACCGATTACTGACATTCTTTAACATTATTATCGCGGAAGCACTGACCCCGGTAATACAGTGGGCATTACAGACACGTGTGCGCATTAATAATTCGTATTTTCGTAACTACTCATTATTATCGCAGACATGGAGCAGCTCCGATAATAATATTATTCCAGCAAATGTACCGCGCATCATTTAGAGCCCGACAAAATCATCATCGCCATTTGACTGTGTCGCATCGCAACATTACGAGCCGTATCGACATGCGCGCATGTCATATTTTCACACACGCGATTACAGCGAATAATACGCACGAATAAATACGTGGAGGAAAAAGAAAAAAAAAAAAAGAAGAAACGGAAAGTATCGCCTGTTTCTCATCGCGTACCAGCGCGAGAGACGTTTGTATTCCCTCGTCAACGGCGTTCTTGAGTAAACATTGGAGACGACGGGTGGACCGTTTTTACATACGTCGTATCTTTCATTAGCGCTTTTTTTCTACATCCTTCGGCGTGTTGCCGTTCACGTCGCGCGAGTGCCCGCGCGAGATTCCGTGGCATACCGGGTGTCCGTTGCGGAACGCGCGGGAGAAATCCGAGCGACGATTCTGGTATTTAACGATCCGGTTAGTTCGATCCCCTTGGGTCACTTTGTTTATGCCAACGTATTAGATCCGTTCCGCGTCTCCCTCTCTCTCTCTCTCTCTTTTCCTTGCCTCTTTTTTTCCTTACTTCTATTTCTTCCTCTCTTGGGAGGCTGGAGGAAGGCCGGGCCGCCTTCGGAGAGGTACAAATCACGGACAGCGACAGAGGTCGTAATCCCGAGAGCGGATCGGTAATACGAAGGCACGAGTGGAGCGATATATACATATATTTCTACTACCGTGAGGCGTGGTGATTAGCGCGATAGTAATAACTTTGACGCGTAGTTAGGCGTACTTGATGTTGCGGCCGGACCGCTTCGTTGTCCGTGCGCTTATTACGCGCTATGTACACGCCGTTTTCGAGGTGTGCACCCGCGGTGTTGCGCGCGCGGGATATGTGCGAGAACGGCGAGAATGCCTGTTCCCGTTGGCCGAAGCACGATCGTGTGTTATTCGAAGATCGAGGAACTCGCGGCGGAGTAACGGACGGAGGCGCGTCCGTGTTATCGCTGCTATCCGTGCTAATTTTTCAAGACGCGTCTCGTATCTCGCTCGTTATCGCCGCTAATATCTGGAGTACGCGGAGGGGTCGTGTGGATAGGGACGATACGCGTCGCGCACTTACGAAAGTATGAGTTATCCCCGAGATAAATGATTTGTTTACCATTGTATCGGGCGTGCGATTAATTTAACGCTGGGCTGGGCGGGTAGGATGATAAGTATCGCCGTCGCGATCGTCGATTAGACTTCGGAACGGGCACTGAATAAACCACTTCGAGGCGATCGAAATGTAAGAATTATTACGCTTAAATTCATCTTGATATCGCGCGAGTGAACTAGAAGCCGTTCGCTTCGTTGCCTGCATTATTTATTGATGAAGGAGGGAGCGCGTGTCCAGTGCGCATCGTCGACGAGCACGTCGATCGATCGATACGAGGAAATCGCGAGTCGTTCCCGAAGAGATGTAACCTCCTCACTCTGCGCGACCTATAAAAATTTATATAAAAGTCTAGGGCGCAGCGCGACTCGACTAGGCCATGAATAATTTATCGGAGCGCGTCCCCCGTCGTTTCGTGTCGTCTCTGTTGCCAGAGAAGGAAAGAGAAAGGTAGGAAGAAAGACGGCCGTGCCTTTTACGATCTGAGGCCTGGATTCGGTCCCCTCGGCTCCTCGTGTCGTTGAATAACAATAACAGACGTGGATCGCGTTAATTGGTGCCACAGATTACGGAACGTAATGCAACACGCTTGCCGGACGCGTAGATCGCGTGGACACCGGCAGGCGTAATAAACTCCGCGTTATTAGCCGTAAAAGATACTTTAAGCGTGTGTTTCGCGAAATAACGAATGCACACGAAGCGAATGAGTGGAGTCACTGCCATCCGTGAGGATACTGCACTCGGAATTTAATTATATCGCGTTGATTATTACAAAAAAATTTAATGGATTTAAAGTTTCGCGGGAAGAAGAAAATGCCGTTGAATCGATAAAATGTCCAACACAGCAACGAAATTGGGGTAAGTCTTGAAATATTATGATAATTTTAACGATCCAGGGGACTGAAGTGAGATAATGATTGAAATTCTCCGAATCGTAACTTCACTTGAGTAACTCCATAAGCCTCGCGATTTCGATGTCGTTTCCCTGGAACATCTACGCATTAATCTTACGGTATCTCGCGGATACACACGTCGGACACACGCGAGTCGCGTACAATGAAGCGACCTGACATGAAATTCTCACTGAGATACACCCGCGATCCACGTGCATCTTGTACGAAATGTGCCTGCACGTCGCGTCGCGCTCGGTCCGCGTGTTGCGCTGCTTTAAGCCCGGCTGTCTAAATGTAATGGCCTGTCCGTCCGATGGGCATACGTAACGGCGTGCCAGCAGGGTCGACCAAAAAGACCATAATTTATACGATTCGCGCTTCACGCATCCGTTTATCCGCGAACGCGTATTTCTGCTCACGTGAAGCTCGCTAATCGTGTGGAAAACCCATGGTTTGTAGCGAGTTGGAAGTGCGAAGATACCCCGAACAGTAGTTTGTACAACCATACCGCAACGAAAAATTAGGAGAATAGAATTTGTTGTTCCTTCCGAGCGCTGTGGTTAAACGAGAAGCGAAAAGAAAAACAAGGCGAGACAGAGAGGAGTCTTGTTTGGATATCGCGAGAGATTTTCGTACCATGGACGACCTGCCGACGAAAATGTTCAAGAACCGCTATATCGATGGATGCTGAATCCACCCAGGCAGGTACCCAAACAGGTAACCCAGGTAGAATGGCCTAAAAACGTAAGCTAAGCTTACGCAAGATTGAACGATATCTGAATATATTATAATCGACCTCGATAAAACACGTCGGAAGATGTCGCTTGATCCACGACTGTAATTAGCATTCTTCGTCATATTAGCGCGCTTGTTTAATTTATCGTGCAATTAACGCCGCTACAGATCGATGTGTGTGGTTTCTACAAAATTGAAGCCTGGGAAAATCGATAATAAGATACCGATAAGAGAAAAGAGCGCGAAATGGAACACTCGGGCGGTGTGGGAAGTCGATAAAAGATCCTAATAGACTATTCTATTTGCACGAGCATCATTAAGTGGGTTCCTCGGGTCTTCCGTGGATGGCTCGGAATTAACACGGGTAACTTTACGACGGGATTTCCAACACGGGGACGCGAGTTTCTCAGGACGGTATGACGCGCGCGCTTAACTTTCTGTCGTTGAGGACGTGCCGCGCTAATCGGACGGTGCCATTATCGCGGAAAAAGTAACGGTACGGAAAGCGACGCGACGAGCGGAGAAGTGAGGCGTGTCCGAAGTTATCGCCGCGCCGAAGAAAGACTTTCGCAACCGTGCCGTTCTCACGACATAAATTAAAATCCGGCACGGCGTAGTTCACCTATCCCCTATTCGCATCTTCGAGTTTTACGCCCGCGAAATGCCGCGTTATGTACAACCTGGCCTGCCGCCGCCGATTCTCATGACTCGCGCCGGTCTTAATCTCCGGCTGGTAGACATTATAGGAGCATTTCGGTATCGTAATAGGATTATACGGGGGTATTAAAGCCGAGCACCGCGGGGACAGCGTCTCTTGAGCGTTTCCCGCCGTACCTTAGCCGTCGTCTCGGAGCTGGGCGCTTACCTTTGCACGAAGGCGGGAGAAGAGCGGAGTCTCGTTAAAGCCGTATTAATCGTCACGCCTGCGCCAAATGATGTTAATCGAGCACCGTATCTCTCTTTATACGAGGTTACATTCTTTTAACGGAACATTCATCACCTTCCAGTCGTAATTTTTGCGACCTTTCTCCTCGTTCGTAGTTCTCGTTTCCGTGCGTCTCGAAATTTGGTGTTTATAAATTTCATCCTTTCCGCGAGATTGCGTAATTAAGGTCCCGACGTTCCGCAGAATTACGCTCCTCATATTCCCTTAATCCCGCGGCCGAGCCTAGCCTGGCACTGGTCGTAATTACAACCTACCTACAGCGTTTCCTCGGGGCTGAGGAAAATATCCGGTTTCTCGAAATCCCCGGGTGCACGGCACGCAGTTCTCCGTGTTCTCTCACGTAAGGCTTTATCTATCCCGCGTGTCCAGATTAGACACGCGTCCGCGTTGACGAAACGACGAATTTGAGACGATCAAAGGGAAACCGGTGTGTCGTGACGGGTATTATGTTGCTCGGACGACACATCTCGTATTTGAGCGCTCTATCGTTCGAATATCGCGGCGTCGTACGAATTTACGCTTACTCTCGTTTCGATGGCCGGGCTTCTTCGTGCGAATATATTCGTCGTGGAAGAAAATACGAATGCGAAGTCGAGTTCGCGTGAAATAGCTTATTAGGAGAGCGCGTTTCATTTACTTCGGCGACGGGATTTAAAAGGAGAATTCAAAGATGAAGTAATTACAACTTTTGATTTATACTCGAATCTTGGCAGGAGTAGAGAAGCAACGGCATTGGGAGATTCGTAGATGAAAGAATGAATTTTCGAGGGTATGATAATGTGCGCGCAACTTTTGTTCCCACCGCTCCCGAAGTAAGGAGAGATTATTTATGAACGCCATAAAACCCGAGGGCCCTTTTTTACATTTACCCTTTATATACGTTTGCATATACTTTGACCCACCTAGAGCCCGATTTCCATCTATCGCGCTGCATGAGATTAACATAAAATCCTCCATGGATACGTTATTTTTGACGCTTTTTCGTGGAACCGAGGGGTTTAGCCGGTGAGCTTGTAAACGTCGCTCGAAATCACCTTAGGACGGTGTCGATATCGATTCCCCGCCGGAGCGTGATTTAGCGCCGACCTTTTCTAACGTCTACGCCACTGCGATCTCGTCCGCAAGATGATATCCAGAGACCTTAGCGAAGGGCCACTTTTTTGTCGGGGACCGAGAGCTCGAGGGTCCCGAGCTGTGCTCGCTCTTCGGGAACCCCCGCGGTCAGCTATTGTCGAGGGCTGCGTCGGGTGCAGGCCGAAAATTTTAAAAACACCGCTTAACCATCTTCGCCGCGTGATTCCAGACGAGAGACCGTAGTAAGAGGCCGGGCACGCCGTTGCACCTATCGAAAATTGTGTGTAAGTGAGACCGGGCGAATCCAACGAGGATCTCGTTGAAAAAAAGAAACCCTTCGGAGCACGCTAACCAGTGGGCGCGCACCGGTTAATCACTGTAATTTCACCGTCGTTTGATTTTTGCACGCTTTGCGGCTCTCCTCATCGTGACGTGTCTTTTCGTTTCCACGGACATATCAATTCCGTTGCGGATACTGCGACGAGCGCTGTTAACTTTTTGCGGTACCGCTTGGNCCCCCCCCCCCCCCCGCTCGCTCTTTCTTTCGAACCAACACACAATGCGAGAGAAACACAAATAAATTACTTCGGACGGCGTAAGAAAATATATGTGTCGCGAAGTAGTCCCGCAAAGCCCCGCGGAATCGGATATTTCTCATCTCCGGTTGTAGTGCTGTAACTTCTTAGCAGCAGCGAGGGCAGTAACTTACGATAAGCCGGTCTCATGGTTGCCGCTCTCATTCGCATCCGCGGTGGGTCCGGAAATACTAGTTGTTGTTTGCCACGGGTGTATCCGCGCGGTCTCTCGAAGAATAAAGCGGATGCCGCTTGCATTGTAGTACGTAGCGGCACGTCAGAACCCATCGGGCCACGCTAGTGTGGTCGGGAATATTGCTACTGCGTATTCAGGCGACCTCGGGGGAGCGGATTTTCGCCGAAGTTTTTCCCGCGCGAGATGCGCGAGGCTGAATCTATTATCGGATTTTCAAGCATGAACGCCGGCCGCAGTGTATTTGCACGCTGAAATCGTCATTGTTCGGTCACGCCTCCGTCCGAACGTCCGTAAATCGTCTTTCCTAGTCACGTAGAACTCGGAACCCGTTGCAGAAGGCTCGTTCGCCCGGTGACTCGGCGATAAGCGAGATCGATTCCAAAGTTCTCCCAAGTCCGTCGCTGTGACGAATATTATTTGAAGCGCGCGTCGTGTGAAATTTCATGGCTCCTACGTGTAAACGGTACATCACTATGATGTCTTCAAGATAAAGAAGACGTATTCTGTATTTATTTTTCAACTCTCGTGAGATATACACGTTTGAAGTGAGAGCTATGTTTAAACGGTGTGCCATAAACGCGCTCTGATAAGGGAGCGTATATTTATTAAATATCGAGATAATTGTCGCGGAGCTTTCCCGTCAGGCTTCTTACGCGGAATCTTATCGTTCAGGCTCCCGCATCGTTATCGCTCGCAGTGATGTTTTGTTTCCGATTCGTCTCCTTCGATTTGAGAGACGCGCGAGAAAAGGACTAGAAACCAGTTTCGGATGCACCCACACCCTCTCGAACACGCCCAGTGCCTCGCGCGTGCATGTGCGCGTGTTTGTGCGTGCGCGAGGGTGTCGTGATTTAAATTTTCGAAGGTCGGACAAGCGGACTGTGACGGGAGGAAGAAAAGGAAGGATGACGAGCAAGGGAACGACGGCAGACGCGGTAACACGTGGTTCGCATCTGGCAAAGTTCCACGCACGTGCCGGTAATGAGCATTGAAAAAGACGAAAGCGGAATAGGAAATTCACGCGCTCATATTTCTTAACGAGCATTTACTCTCCCTCTCTCTCTCTCTCTCTCCTCTTCCCTTTCTCCAACACTGTGGCGAGACCGGTTACGGAGACATCGTTCGTTTAGAAATTCAAAAGCCCGGAAATATTGAAAATCGTCGTTGATTCTCGAGGAACATCGTTCCCTCGAAATGTCGTTCGCGCGCATGTGGGACATCTCGAACGTACGTACACCCGAACGCGGCAAACTCGTACCGGTCCTCGCGTCTCTCTCTCTTTTGGCTCGAGCAATGGTCAGAGCAACCTCTCCTCCGCGGTCCACGGCACGAACGAAGGATCCGTATATGGTGCTGGCCTACTACCTCTCCGGCACGCATACCGACGCACGCTACTCGTGTACGTGGGGATCGCTATATGGGGATAACCCCGCGAAGTTATCGACGATGGTAGCTTCTCTCGAAGACGATCGTCGATCGTGTTAGGACAGTCTACCGTCGAGTTTCGAAACGGTTTGAATACTTTTTTCCTCTCGACAGTTTGAAACGCAAACGACGATCCGATGATAGAACTCGTTCTCGAAAAATAAGTTCTCTCACCGGACCATCGGCTGCGCTGCAAACTGCGTCGAAAGAAAGAAATGTCCAAACTGTTTTGAAGCCCAGTGTACGTAGTCGGTCACAAAAAGCACTTTTTTTTTTCGACGAGTTTCGTAACGCATCTCGTATTCAATAGGAAAATATATCTTCACTGGTGTGGAGAGAAATGTGCGCAGTTGTTCTAGACATCCGTCCAGTTACTAATATTAATGCAGTCCCGTCAGTTTTAACAATACTGAATAGGAAATGGAGAAAAACTTGATAATAGAGTTTTGTTCGAGGATATTTCTAGGATATTTCTACTTCTTCTTAAAACTGCCCATTTCACGAGCAGCAGACTTGCTTATTAAATCAGTTGAATAGTTTTTTGTCCATTTATCATTCTGCTTTCGTTCAGTAAATGGGTTCAGAAGTGGCCATGATTTCGCGCATCTTTTGTGCGCGGTAACTGCGAAAAAAATGTTACATCTTGATTAGAATCCCAAGTAGTTTTACTCCTCAGTTACTGGACAGAAGTTAATATAACGGTCCAAAAATAACTGTTCAAAAATTGCGTGAAATTTCTAGCAGGGAATTTCTACTTGAGAATGACTAAAATATGACAATTATTATAATAATATTGAGACTGGAGCTGGTTAAACTCGGCGACGTAACGAATTTTTACAGTGCGACGTACGAATACGATAACGCGAGAGCTGAGTATCCCCACCGCGATCCGAAGCTGCGATCGATAATTGCGGTGTTATAAACAGGCTCCCACCGAGGACGAGCCTTCTCCGTCTTTCTGAACGAATCACAGTAGGGCATAATACCGCGGTTTATCTCACCGAATAGGAGCGAAAGCGCTCACAGGACTGTTTATTCACGCTGTTATCCGCGTATGAAAAATGTGCATTTCGCGTCGTTCGTATGCATGAAAAAGTTGTGCCGTCGCCGGTTCTCGCGGACAATATTCCTTCCCCCCTCCCTCCCCCGACAAACAGACGCCGGTTATCTCGCGTAATGGAGTTTACGGCGGAAAATCTAAGCGCGTGACGCGTATTCGGATTCATCCCAGGCCGCGAGCGGTGCGCAGTTCATAAATTGGTGAGTTTAAATTCGCGTTCCTCACGCGACCGCTTAAACGCGCCGCGCCGACTTTTCTGGCCGCTAGCGCGAAGATACATCGCTCATTGTGGATGACATTATGTGTTTATGCCGCGAGAGAGAGTGTGAGCGCGACTTGCTCATATTACGGATCATTATATTCGCCATTTCTTTATCGCCGATGTATCAAACAGGATGCTAACAACCGAACACAGAGCTTGGCGCGCGTGAAAATCTATCCGATACCATCGGCGCGCGTAATTCTAAATGTAATGCTGTTATGCGCATCATATAGCATTCTATTACGTTGCTTTATCGTTGCCGCATCTTTACGTATAGAAGTAGTGCCGCGCGGATGCAGGTACGCGGCGCGCGATTTACGCGAAGGTTAAAACAACACGCTTCATCGGACGAACGCGCCGCGAATGAACGTGCGCGATTTATTATATACATGTTCCGGTGAAAAAAAATTTAATAGTCTACCCTCATCGTACATCTCGCGCGTAACGCCAAGCCGCTCGATTCCGACTTCGTATTCATCGGCCTGCTGAATTTCACATCACGGCTAAATCTCTCCTGTAGTTTTTGAAGTTTCGGAAAAACAGTTTTCTTTTTTTCGAGTTTTCCAGAGCTTTTGCTGGTTTCTTTGTATCTTCTTTATAGAAATAAGTAAATGTAACAGATCTGAATTTTTCTAAGCGAACTTTTGTTCCTTTAAGACAAGAATCGAAGAAATTCACGGAAAAATGGGAGAAATGTTTTTCCTTTTTTTTTTTTTCGAAAACTACACTGAAAATAGGATTTGGTAATAAGTGCGACCAATCTTTCCGTAGTAACAAACAATTTGCTGTACCGGCAAGGTTACTTTTTCCCATGTAACCTCTCTGGAACAAGACAGGTGTCTTTAGCGTCTTTGAATTCAAACACGTTACTTACCGGTCGGCGAGTCGTAATCTCGACCCGAACCGCACTTTGCGGCATCGCGCATCTCATCCGGCGTACGAAAAATCCCGTATAAATAGTTATTAAGGCCTCTCTCGGCAGCCTTATCGGCAATTAATTTTCAATCTTGTAAGGTCGAAACAACTAACTAACATACAGCCTCGGCGAAGCCGGCGGAGGCGCACGCTCTATCTAGGTGGAATCGAGTGGTAAATTGAGCGAAAACGCTTAATGGCTCCGTAAGTCTCTAGTTCGAGGAGGTTAAAGGGGCGAGGATTAAAATAAACGGTCCGTACATATATGGAACGCGCGGCGCTCTCGCCGTATCTCCGTGCGGCGCGCGCGTGCAGCCGCACGCAACTTGTGCCGTACGTGCATACGTGTATACGCGGAGATACTTTCTCGCCCGCGGCAAGGCAGCCACCTTGGCGTTCGCGCTGGGCTCGCCGGCGCGCTTTTCGCCGCGGTGAGCTCTCCTCCTCGGCCCGCGACAAAATCGTTAGCGTAATCGGCCGCGATCGCATTCTCCCGGTGTCGCCCCCTCTGATTAATCGCACGTTCGCCGGTTTGCTTTTTTCCGAGGGCATTCGCGATCTCTCTTGCGGCCGCCGATAAACGTGGCTCGGCGACTCCTCGCTCGCGTGTAATCGTCTCTGTTCCACCTGGGACGGAGTTGCGTAAACGGAGACACGTCCCCCCCTTCCCCCGTCCCGGCTGGTTTTTCACGTCCTTCAGATAATAACGCGATAACGGCTGCATCGATCGGCGGCGATGATACGGCAGGAATCGACACTCCGCCTCGCCGGCTCGCGCGTGAACGAATGACGAAACGAAAATCTCGCTTCTCGCTGCCCGCGAGACGTCGTCCGCTCGTTGGAAACACACCGCGAGCGTTTTCCGCTCCTCGGACTTTCGTTCGGCTTGCGAGAGAGGCTTACGTTACGGTTATCATCCGCGCCGCGCAATTATCCCATTAGCTCGAACAGGTTTCCGGATCGGGCTTCACCAGTACGTTACATTCCACGGCTTATCTCTAGGACGTCTCTCAGCGGGCATCCCGCGTTTACGCCCGACGCGAGCTCGCTGACAGGAAACGCAGGCGAGATCCTAATTTGTTGGCGTTCGGTTTCTCGATGGCGCGCGGCCTCGCCTCGGGAAACAGTGCTCAGCTTATTACGCTTTACAGGGGAACAGTCGCGTGAATACGCCCTTTATGCCGGCCTACGAGCATAGGAAACGTCTTGTACCTTTTGCTACGTTCTTTTTCGCATCCTATGAAATCTAACAAACGAAACGTTTAGCGCCTCTCTCTCTCTCTCTTTCTTTCTTTTTCTCGTCGAGACCGAATGACCGCTTGCACGAGCGAATAGGTTATTCATGTAGGAATCGTACGCATTCGGCCGGTGCCGGAGACTGGCGAGGTCAGTACTGAAATATGAATTTTACGTTACGATATCATTGTCTTAAATAGGAAGAAGAAAGAAAGCGGGATATGTCAACTGAAATTGTGATCGAATTTTGGCAACGAATTCGCGTTCAGTTGACAGAAATATATCGGAAATGACTACTCACTTAGCAACACTCGTGTTGCAGAGAAGGTCAAGTTTTGTCGGACAAAGTAGTTATTGCAACATTGGAAATCGGTACAGTTATAATATTGTCTTTCGAGTCTCGGCCCACTGCTACTATACTGCAGATATTCCACTCTCCTATTCCAGTCTCAAATCGATATTGGCATCTAATACTGTTCACTAAAAACCGGTACCTCGCCAATACCTCGCCAGAGGTTATCTCCTTGGACACCGACTCTCGCGGAGTCGCGTGCGGTACGACGAGATCCGCTCGTCACGATTTCGCAGCCGGAAAATGACTTTTCACGATGAGCCCCGTTACCGCGATAGCACAGCGCACAATACGCGACCTGTGTCGCTCGGAGTCGTCGTGGGGAACAGAAGGAATGCGATGATTCGCCGATGCGTGACGTACGCGCGAGACGGCACGACGCCACTTTTGTTATCTGGATTTCACGCTCTTCAGGTCACGCCGACCTTGCGCATATGCGCCACGTACGTACATATGTTCACCAACGTGCCGTGAGTGTGTGCACATATGTCTACACATCGGCCGGTATTAACGCGCGTGGCGTGCCCGAACGGTATCGCGATAGGGCGTGGGTACGCATATTCTTCTCCCACTATTAGTAAATTACTTCGTCGCAAAAGGTAGGTGAGATTAGTGCTATCGGTATCATCGTTCGATTGCCACAGTTAGAATTTTTTAATTCGTCACGTGTTGATATGGTAGGTATATTCGAAGTATGCCAGCCACGTACGTGATATTTGCTTGAGAGACGTGTCGTTTGGACAGCGGACGGCTTGGACGAGTTACCTGAGGAATGAAATCGTCGTACGTTGAACCAGCAAAAATAATTCCTCACCGCGGTGGATAGCGTCGTTTAATTGAAAAGTCACGTCACGTGTGTGTGTGTGTGTGTGTGTGGTAAGTTGGTGTTGTTAATTTAATATTTAATTTAATTGGAGACGGAGAACGAGAAATCTCGTTTCTCATGCAAATGCCTTGGCGACGGGAAACGAGTCGTTTCTCGTTCTCCAGAAACGTGTGTGGAATTTCAGCCAAATTTTCGCGAAATTTTAGCCGTCGTCAATGTGTTCAAATATTATTTCACTTTGCGTTGAAAAGTCTACCCGTCCTTGCTCGTCGATCGATTCTCTCAATGTAAAATTACTTTATTTACGTGGTTGTCTGTTTTATCTATTTTATCTAACGTAGTACTACTTTTCCCGGTGCCGTATCTAATCGTTTACTCTGCACATATTTATCGACTGGCGTATAAGTTACGTTTATTTATCGATAGCGCGCTATCTTTCGAGAGTGAGCGTTATACTCGTCTAAATTGTTTGACATTCGCTGTCGGGAGGTTCATCGGGGAGCGTCCGTTATTGTTTCTTCCGCTATTCTTGGCACCCCTTCGGGATTGAATTCGTGTTTAAATTTGCCGACCCTCTGCCTGCCTTCCGAACACCGTGGAATTCCTCTCGCGCGCTGTGCGCGCTGCAACACCCCGTGCGAAGCTGTTAAGTGCCCGTTTCGTGTTCATCGTAAAGCACTCGGTACGTACTCCGTAGCGCAATGAACGATGATGAGATCAGTTGTGTTAGAACGCATATCCGGTGTTTGGATAATACGCTTTCGTTTGCAAACAAGCGCCGTCGCGCGTTTCGCGCGGGCCAACCGCGCGTTACGCACTCGCTTGTTGTTCCGAGAGAAACGAGCTTAAACCCGCGAGCACCGGCTGATCCGGCTGATATCGGAGTATCTATTTTTGCCACAGAACGCGCGTTCTCGACTTCCGCAAAGTCAGACACGTCGTCGTCGTGTCCAACCGCGTGCTGAATTACATTCATGCCGCGTTAGTTCTGATAACGTTTACCCTCTCGTACGCCACTTCCTGAAGCGACCCTACCGTCGTTTCCGCGCGAGGAGGAATTTCTACGATTCCGAGGTGTTGCCTCGGTATCTCCCGCGGTATCTCTCCGGCTATCGCCTTTTTGCGCGAATCGCACACGCACTCAGGTGGGGAAAGCACGCACGGTGAGAGGAGATCGCGCACGCATGCACGCACGATCTCGCGGACGCACGCTGTTATTAATTAGCGCAAACAATCTCGGCCATGTGTCGAGATCCGCGGTGTTAGCCGAGAGACCGTAATTTATTTACGACGATACACGAGGCGGCAGGCGTGCACGCACACACACCGCATGGCTGTAATCCCTCCACGATGTGCGCTCGCATGCGAATGAATCACCGCGCCTCTCGCCGGCCGAGAAGACCGCGATAGATTGAGCGGTTGAGAGGATCGGAAGAGGATTTGCGAGAGGGGGAACCGAGATTCGCAAAAGGGCGAGATATAACGAATACTTTCGTAGTTTCCGATGCAAATAACGCAGCGGCTCTGGAATGTTAAGCAGCGCGACACAGATTCGCACCGCGCGCGCAGCCTTACGGGATCCTCGATCAGTCTTTCATGAAACTTTGATGGGGGGAAGTTTGACGGGAAAGGCCATCGCGCGGTTTTCTCGATCTCCGAGATTAGACGGGGTCCCCTCCCCCCTCCCCTCTTTTTCTCGTCTCTATCTATCTTTCTATCTCTATGGGATTCGAACCTTCGATTAAGTTTTCGTTGAAGTAACCGCCCGCTTTGCCGCGGAATTCGAGAATCCCGAACGAATCCACGATGAATCTTTGATGGATCGAAAGTTCGATGGGAGTCGTCTCGCTTTTACGACTCCCTAAGATTACATATACTTTGGCCTCGATTTAAGTTTCAATCGGTTAAGTTTCAGTTCGCCTTGAAATATCGGTCGATAACCTCGTCGGGATTCACGTCGCGTGAGGAGAGTTTTCTCGCTCTTTAATTACTTTTGATCGGATTTTTGAGCCCTCTTCGGGGGTTCTTTTTTTTTTTTTTTTTAATTAAGCGACAAGCTCGCGCTTTCTTCCGGAGCCTCTGGGCCCGCGCTTGCTGCTGCCGCGCTTGTATTACACTCGCGTGCTTATTACCGCGACCGCCACCGAGAACGCCCGTGTCGGGAATTTAGAGATAGGATCCAAACAGATGTTCGCCTCACCGTGACTCGCACGCTCGGGTTATTACCACCATAAATCAGGAGTCGTCCTCCTTTTTTTTTTCCGCTCGTCGCGCTCTCCGTGCAGAGGTAGTCGCTCTCGCTGTCGCTCGGTATCGGCGCAACGATTACACGTGGCGAAAGGGAATTATACCAGATCGAATACAAGAGGTGCTCAAACGAAGAGGGTCCGCGTGGGCGAAATGCATGTCGGATTAGCGAGATACGCGACGGACAAAAATCCGGAGCACGTCGCATCCCTCCGTCGCGAGCCGACCGTTTACGAAAGCACGCTTACGCCGGCAAGCGTAACCCCTCGTTTCGAGAGGCTCGATTCTGATCTCACTGTGCATCCATGAATTTGCGAGGAACGCGTTAGATAAGCGCGTTGGAAGTGATTTTGCGCCGCAGCTTTAGTTGCTTAATATATTAACGAACAAACGGCTCGTTAATTTCAGTTTGCACATTCGCGAACTTTCCCTCGCGGTCCCGTCGGAAAGTTTCTCATTAATCTCGCGCGGATCTCATCCTCTCGACTCAACGTAGCCGTGCTCGACGACAGTGTACACGTTCTGAGATTTCATCCTCTCCAATGCCGAAGCACAATGTCGTTAAGTCGAGACGGAAGAATCTACCTGCGTCCGCGAAGTAGAAGGCGGGTCTGTTATTTCGCACGTGCTTGCAACAAGAAGTTGGAAACTTCTTCAAGTTTACCGGATATACACACACACACACACACGCGCGTATCGATCGTCGTATAGACGAGGTTGAAAGATAGACCTGACGAGGGGGGAGAGACCGCGCTATTCCCGTCTCCGCTAGTCGTCTCTAGTCCTCGATTTCTGCGAAACGTCGGTATTATCCCGCGACGAAGTCTTACGTAGACTCGCGTGGAATCGCAAAAGTCGTATCTCGTATCGCGCAAGTCGCGCGCTCGTTGGCCATTGATCCTCCGCCGCGAGCGGTCTTATTCGAGATCACAAAACTTCGACCCCGCGCGCGCTGCCGCAATCGTCGCGAGTTTCCGAGACGGAGGTCATGCCCGACAGATAGCCCTGTTATCAGTGACGAGCTGTGCGGCAGGAGGGAAAGAGGGGACAAACGAGCGATCCGCCAACCACCTGTTTTTCCGACCGGTCTCGTTAAACGATCGCGCATTCCGACGTTTCCATGGCGTTCCGACGCGCGAAACTTCGCAAGGACCCCCGGACGCGCATCTCTTGCGGCCTTTCAACGGCTCGCGTATGATTTCCCGTGGGAAACCGCCGGCAGAATTATTTTAATGACCACGCGATGGCAGCGCGCGACTCGCGCAGGTGCGCGCCGCTAAATCGCGAGCTATCGTTAGCCATCCGCTATTATACGCTATTATACTTTATTCCCCGAGTTGCGTGCAAATTAATCACGTCGATTACGCGCGCGTAAACGCGAGACGAGTCCGAAACGAAGGCCGGCGAGTGCGTGCCGTTTCGTCTCCTTGACCCCCCGTGCAGAAAATGTCTCGGGACCTAATCGGGATTCCAGTGTCCGATCTCCCAAAATAACTATGGATTCCAGTTGGGGAATCTACGCAGATTGGTTGGTAGCGTAAGGTTTCAAATATACGATTCTAAACGGGAAGCGTAGACAGATTCTATTCAGTCGCCGCGAATGTTTTCCCAAAGGTTGTTTCTGATTTCCAGCTTAAACTCTATCGCAGAAAAAGAAGAATTAACAACTGAAAGATAGGTCTGATAACTAAATTTCAGTTGTATTAAGTGGGCCAGCTAGTTTTTAGCTGTGGGAGTTAATTTTTTTTTTCCGTGACAGTTGAACCAAATATATGAAACGCTTTGTTTTCATATTTTACAAGTTTATATTTTACAAGAGTGTAATGATAAATACATTGTTATCATAGTGGCATAATCTATTCTGGGACAACTTTAGGTATTCTAGTTGAAATTTATGCCGCGTAAAGGAAAATCTGGGAGGATTTCTGTGCGGAGCGTTTTTGTTCTTTCTTACTTTCTTCTCTATCTCGTTTCTTTGTTCTCCCGCTAGTTCGGCTGTAAAAGCGTAGCCTTCGTTTTGCAAAGAATCCGTAAATCGTCTTTTTTTGGGCACTGTTCGCCAGATCACAGGCTTCCCGCCGCTTTTTATCCCGAAATGCTGATGTAAGAGCGGAAGTTTGAGAACGTGCCTCCTCTCTCGCTTATTCGGGCAAATTACGAACACCCTTCGCGTCCCTCGGCACACATTTTCCGGTTGGCCGAATACACGCCATGAAACTTTTATCTCATACTTAATCTCGACGAGCTCTTAAATATCGTTATGTAACTTTTACCAGCGCGCAATCATCTAATGGAAAACCTCTCCGCGATAGACCCCTCGCATCTGTTCGAAATTCGACGCAAATAGCCGCACTGGGGGAAATACGGACGTCCATAATTTTGTAATAATCAAATATCAAATATCGCTTATATAATAACGTCCGTAAAGTAATGTTTCAATTATCCGTAACATTTATATATGATTTTAATCATCGTTTAAATTTCCGCACAGAAAAAAAGATTTCTTCGCATTCGGATTGAATATATATATTGAATTGAATCTGTTTGACTTGGGTTTACTTCACATAACCAACACAATTTAATATCGAATATTTTGTTCAAAGAAAAACGCTTGATAGAAAAAAAAAACCGTGTTACATTTAGAGGAAATAATACAATTCCTTTACTTTCAAATCGCTTATTGCTTGTCACGACCATTGCAACGTTTGGACGGAAATACAAAGAAAAATGTTGACGTAAAGATATTTATTGTTTGATCAAGCGAGCTGGGCAAATTACCGGAAGAGAGGAGATCGCAGAGCTCCTATGATCGACCATTATCGCGTAAGCTGGGCGCGTTTCAGCGATCGCGGAAGCTTCACGGGTGCCGCGTCCGTCCGCTGGTCCACGATCACGCGGACACGCGCGCGTTTCTCCCGAGAACGAGCCGGAGGGAGATTCTCTCTGCCGGCGAGAGAGGTGAGTCGCGGGCATGTTACCATGTTTGGCGACCCGCTCCCATAAAACTTGGCGCACACGCGCGTGCGCCGGCGCGTGCATGTGCACGTGCACGCCGCGCGGCGCACGCACACCGCTCGCGCGCTCTCTCGCCGTATTTCCAGCCTACTCGCCGTGGGTAAGATAAATCGCGCTGAAGTTAACGCAAACGAAGCGTTCGCCGAGAGAGAGCCACACCCCGCGCGAGGAGAGCGCCACAGAGGGATAGAGGAATCTATTTATCCGTCGGCGAACTCGAAATACGCATAGCCGGGATGCCGGGTGTGGAAAAAATTACGGCGTCCTGTCGCTCTCGCTCGCTCGCTCGCGTCCGGGAAAAATAGATTTACTTAACGGAGCCCGGAGCCGCGCGACATCGTGTTTCAGGATCTCCCTGCGCGAGACTGCGTACATCATTTATATATTAATAACTCGTCTCGGAAGAACTCCCGGTAACTTACGCCACGGCTAATATCGCGCGACCGTGATCATGAATCAATTACGCGCCGTCGTCGAGCGTGTTCGATATAACGCGCGGTAAGTTCCCAGCGAAGTTTAATCAGCTGCACAGCAGCGAAGATTGATTATCCGTCGGCTTATCCGACTGCTCGGAACCGGCCGGAACGATACCGTAGGGCTTACGCGAGAGAGATTTAAGAGTGGGCATCTCGACGGAGATAACTTAAATATAAGAAAGGAGGCGGACAATCGTCGAGATTTACGACGTCGCGTAGTACGGGGACGCAGCGTGTCGCGACGCGAATATCCATCCGTGAGTTCGTTCGAGCTGCGAGGAAAAAACGGGGAACGTCGCGTCAAATCGCCGAGTCGAGGTGTCCCGAACAAGGCGAATCTCTCTCTCTCTCTCTTTCTCTGGAAGCCACCTCCGACGCTGTATCGACGCGCCGCCCGATGCGTTCCTCCTCGCACGGCCGCAGGATAAATACATTTTCGGGACCCGTGCGGAACGACGATCCGCACGGCGAAGATGGGAGCAAAAAGGCGAGCTCGGGGATACGCCGACGGCTCCCGCTCGATATTTATAGGCACTTTTGCGCGGCGCACCGAGAATAAATTCCGCCCTCCGCGAAAGTGGTCCGAGCCGCGCGAACACGCGCCGAACGCGTTCCCCCCTAAGCGTGTGCAATTTGTATCCTCGGGATTTCGATCGATACCGAGCTCTCCTCGCTCCTTTTTACCGCAGGCGAACGACGCTCTCTCTCGGCCGTTCACGCGTTTCGAATTCGATCGCCTGTCAAGTTTCATCGTGAAATCCGAACGGATCGTTACGGATTGATGAAACGTAAACACCGATCGCGCCGTTACTATTATTTCTATTTCCCCGGAACGCTTCGACCCTCCCCCCCCTTCTTCCATAAATTTTTTATATCGGTTCAATAAAGATGGCATGAAACTGTCTTACGCGCTCGAGGCGGAAGCGAACGCAATCGAGAACGTCGACGAATCTCCGTGACGTCTCGCGTTTCCGAGGTGATCGAATCAATTACCCAGGGCGACAAACGTACGATCTTACACGCTTAATCGTCAGTGGTGGTCATGCGTTGTGCATATTATATCCGGCGCTCGCGCGCCATCGCGTCGACGTTGGAATTAATCGAGCGCGTGATTACAACCTGGTCCCGCAAGCCTACGGGTCCGGTGAAAATATCATACCCGCGAGGTAGGGTTAACAATTCGGCGGACCGGCCCGGAGAGGGTGGAGGAGTCGACCGGGCGAAACCTTCAGCGCGATCAAGGTCCTTGGCCCTTCTCCTCGGCCTCGCTGCCAATTATCGGTTTACCTAATTATGTCCGTGCACGTCGCGCCGTGCGTGTGTGGTGCGTGCGTAGATCCGGACCGACGATACCGCGGACGCGATTAATCACGCGCTCCTCGCGACCTGCGAAGCGGTATCGTCGGCTATATCTAGGCGTTTTTGAAGGCTGCGAGGGTAACAACATCGCTCGCGCCGGCGTTTTTCTCCCGGCTTGTCGTCGGCCGACCGCTGATTAATGACAAATTGCTCGGCGGAGCTGACAGTGTCTCGCTTCTATTTATCATGCCTCTGCGTGCTGAAGAAGCTGATGTCAGAAATATGAAATCCGGGTCCGTCCCGGTGTAATCGATCAGAATTCTGGGGCTGAAGGCGCGTTAGGTGAATATCAGCGAGTGGAGAGCTGCACGCTCTCGCAACGTGCTATTAGCCGTCTCACTTCGGTCCTTTTAATTCGGTTTAATTCGCGCTCGTGTCTATTTGAATTTCTCGTCGAGCATGCGACGAGACTGAAAACAGAGAGAGACCTGGCTTTTGCAGAGAGGAAATTGCACGGAGAGAAAGAGAATATATAGAAACTCCATTTGAAGCGAATTAATGACTTAGTTAACCCAAATTCATACCGGCCGACTGTAACGACGCGTGCGCTTTCAACCTTCCTCTTTCTCCCCGCGTGTTATTTCAGACGCGGTCGCGAATTTGACGCGTTCCGCTTGGCAGGCTTGGCTTTATAGTCGCGCCGGTTTATAGTCGGTCCTTTGTTCGACGGTTAACGCTCCGACGGTGGCCGTGCGCAATGTATAACCGAGTCATCGGGCGACTTTTATACTCCTCTCGGCCTTCTTAATACCATTACAGCTGCTGCTGCCGCTGGACGAGGGGCTGGAATCTCTCTCGCTACGAATTTCGGCCTTCTCCACGGGTATTTCGATCATCTGACGAAACGGAATCGCCGGCTCCTCATTGCCATCTCGCCGGCGTCCCGGCTGCACGGACTTCTTTCCGGTCACGTGTGACGAAACATCCTTTCGTCGTCTCGATCGCGCGTCCCCGACGACTTCCGGTGGCCGCCGCGGAAAAGCTGCCTCGGTCCATATTAATCGGCCTTTCAGGCATTGTTCCTGAACCGCGGCGCGTTCTTCCCCCCGTCGGCGAAAACGAACGACGAACCCGCGATTCCCCGGCGACGCGAATTAAATCAACCGCCGTGCAGAAGATCCTCCCCTCTCCGCCGGCAATTTATTATGTCGCGAGTCGCCGAGGCGATTTATCTCCAGCAAATAACGATCCCCGGCTCGTTGGTAACGGATTGGCATCGGTAACGAATAGCATACGCGTGTTAAATCATCCCGCCGCCGCCGCGCGGAGCCGATGAATCTTCGATTTATCCGGCTCTTTCCGACGTTAACGCGCGCTCGTGCTTTGACAGACCGATTTCACAGTGAGTGAAAGCGACAGTGCGCCTCTCTTTAGCGGATTATCCCGCGTCGGGAATCTCGCTAAAATCATTCAGAAATCTTAATCCGTCACGCGCGCTTTTCGCGGACGTGTCTCGTCGGGGATTACATCGCGCGACGCGAAACATCCGATCACGCTATATCATCGCAGGGAAAAATTCTTTGCTGACGCAAATTGTTATTTCCACGTGTCAGATCATCTTGCTGTCGCCGTAATAACTAAGAATTGCATTGCCAGAAACAGATTTTCCCCGGTGATCTCTCTTGGGAGAAGAAGACACGAATACTGGGAACTTCATTTCCGATCTTTTCCCAACCCCTCCTCCCCCATTATCGTTAATAGCAAAATTCAATAATGCAACAATGCATCTGTCCGTGTTAACGGCGAGCAACGGAGGAGTTTGCGAGGAGGCTGTCGAACGCGTTCGCAGCTGCGGTTTTGCGCGAGCCATCGACACGGCCGTATCCCTCCGTAGGTTTGCGCGCGTGGGCGAGCGTTCGCGTGTGTCTCGCGTGCAAACCGGCCCCTCCACCACCCGTCCTTTCTCGGATCTCGCGTATACTCCCCCTCTCCCCCTCTCTCCTCTTCTTCTCGTTTTCTTATCTCTTCTTCTTCTTCGTCTGCCTTTCTCTCTTCTTTCCTCTCGCGTCGCAGGTATTTTTGGTCCTCGGAGCCTGCTTCCGAGAGGCAGCCGACGGAAGACGTCCGTGCGGCGCGCGCGCGACTTTCCACACGGGAGTTCTTTCTGCCTATTGTGAAAACCGGCTTGTTTGGAGCCGTGGACAGTGCCACCCACCGTCTCGAGAGTTCCCTCCTTTTATCCTCCCTCGCCGTTCGTCACCGCCTTGCGAAAGCACCTCTCGTTTATATTACGATAAAGCGTCGTTTCGTGCCCACACCCGGGACGCGCGACATCGGACACCCACATAATCGCCGTGCGAGCCCGAGCAGCCGCGCTGCCGTTTACCGTATCGACGATACGGTAAACGGCGAGAACGGTGGAATCGCGCGGACGCCGATTCAGGAGGGAGCATAACTTCCCCGCAAAATCCTGAATCCCCTTGTATCTCGTCAAAAGTTCATCAGTGCTGTTTCTTTCTTCTGGTAGGCGGTGGGGAGAACGACGAAAAAATTGCCTCGAGACGTTTCCGTCAAGATTAAGGTCGAAGATTGTGGAACGCGCTCGCGTTTCGCGCACACATGACGCCGGACTCTCGGTGCGAATCGACGCGGGCGGCGGAAGTTCGTATAATCCTCGTCTGCTCGAGCGGGCATGATTCACGAGAGTAGTATTGGTGACGTTAATGCGACCCGACCGCCAAATTGCGTGCCACGAAGAGCGAGAGGCACGGCGTCCCTAACGACAGATCCCATCGAGGTTGAGCAGTGTAATTATTACGTCGCGGCTGTCACGCGGAAGAATTTGTTCGAGCGTCTCGAAAGAGCCGAGCTCTCGAGAAACGACCGGTCGATCCGCGGCCGCGCGCGCGCGCTTGAGAAACTGGTGCACACGCTGAAAAAACGCATCCGTTATATGCGCGCGGATAACGTCATTAACGCAGTCGCTCTTAACGTGAGGTTCGCGCAACGAAATCAGCTGTCGACTTGAGCTCTCTCGACTTTTGTCGAGGCAACAGCCCGGTCGGATAGTCGACGTCTCTCTCTCGTAATCCTTCGGAAGTCGAAATTTTGCCTCTCTGTTAATCTTTCAATTCTACAAGACAGTAAGGGAGCTAGGAGGGGAGTTATATGTGAGAGAAAGAAGATTGCATAATTGTATAATTTATTTCTAATTTATTTCTAATTATATATATGTGTGTATAATTTATTCTTATTTTTTAGAATACCTTTGAAGACTCAAAGTAGAATAAATAGGTTTAATGTAGACCTGAAATTTCGACTCGGATAGTTGATAGACTAAGTAGGCGCAAACTATTCTCAGCAGCGTCAACGCAGCGTCAAAATCTCGACTCGGGACGTTTCATACGTGCATGAAGGACGGCTGTTCTCTCTACCTTTTATATTCCTTTTTCTTTTTCATTCAACGCGACTCTGGGTTTTATAATCGCTCGAGTTTTCCTAGCGAGTCAATCCGGTCACGCTCGTCGGATCGGTTGTCTCCTACCGGCCGTAATTGGCGCAACGTATAATTGTGATTTCCCCGTTATTGACAGACGTCGCTCGAAGAGATTGTCGAGGCAAATTAGAGATAAACGCAATATCGCTTGCGTTAACTCGCGGTATCTAACGGCCGGCGCACTTATACGCGTAACTTTGTGTTTTTCCCGCTAAGATAATCCCTGCGATCGGGGATCGGGAAGGAATCTTCATTTTTCTCATTGCTAATGTCCGTCCACGGGAGTCCGCGGCTGAGCTATTTTTCTCCCGGATCTAATCCCGCCGTCTGTCATTACAAAGATGTGCAAACACTCGTTCGCGTGCGCGTACACACGCGAAATACATGACAATTTGCTCGTGCTTGTTTACGTCCGGATGTCGCTTATTGCTTTCATTGTGCAAAAACCACGACCGCCCATTCTGTGGGAATACAATCTTGGCACTCGATGGAGAGAAACAGATCTCTCCGCGTTGGCGCGGCATTTTCGAATCCTATCTAGAGCCTCCCTCGATGGCGCGCTGCATTTTTCGGGTCAACAGACGCATCACATCCGGCACTCGAGTTATCGATACGCATTCGGCGCCACTCGAATCCAAAGATGTACGCCTCGGATTAAACGCTCGGCTCGAGCGCAGCTAGGATCAGCTGGTAAAATATAGGCCGCGTCTCCTCGAGTCGGTGCTACTTTTGTCTTGGTGTTATTAATGGACACATTTCGAGATGCAAAGCGCGATAATACACGAAATATCGCGGGATATTCATTTGGAAGTATCCTCCGGTGAAAATTAAAAGCCCTTTTTATTCGGTCGACGCCTCCCTCCGACAAGAATAGAGGCGTACAAGCACGTGCCAAGGCGAGATATTAATATTTGAAGGAGCCGTCGTGTGTCTTTTAAATGTTTCGGGACCACTGTAGCGTTCGTGTATTATTGCACAGGTCTTTTAAAAGGCTCGCCCTACGAAGACCACCGCGACGTCGTCCGGAATATCTTACGTAGGAAGGAAGGATGTGTGTAAAAAAAAAACCACGGAATTCCGCCGGGTCCCTTCGTATTGCGAGAAAAACGCGTCGGGCTTTGCTTCTTTTCGTTCGCCGAACACTCGGCGAATCGTTTTATTTGCAACCTCACCTGAGATCAATTTATATTTCTAGGCCGTAATCGGGGAACGTGGAAAATTATATATATGCCATTTTTCGATACATTCCAATTTGTAATCCGTCGAGTCGAGTTCACTTGACGATTCGTTTTCCTGTTTTTCTTAATTATTGGATAAATTTAATTGGATAAATTAATTATTGGATAGCCGCGTATTGTCGTATTCCAGTTCATCCGAGAAATCCCCCCCACGGGGTTAATAGCTCTCTCATTTAGCAAATTATCGGACATCGATTTGGAGCCGCTGATTGATCGGCCGATGCCTCTGCGTAAATAAACAGTGGAGAAGGTATCGGGAGGCCCCTCTCCGTTGCACTCGGAATAGGTAGGTAGACACGCATATGCCGTCGCTTAACCACGTGGGTCCGCCTCTATTCCCTCTCGTCTCGTGTCCTCCTTTATGCCGCTATCTATTCATAGACGAGAAAGCGAGCTGTCACGGTGACGGACGTCGAAAGACAAAGGAGACGCGGAAAGAGGAACGCTAACGTAGTGTCGTGTAGTTGCATTTTTCAGGATTGCAGATCGTTTCGCCATTTGTTGCACGAGGCGTTCTCCCGTCGACTCCGTCGCGAGAGGTATTTCGGGGAATAGATTCGCCGAGGCAAGCTCGGGATCAGTTTTCCCTCGGTGAAAATGTCGCGAAAATCCGCCGGAGGATCTTGTCGCACCGTCGCCATCCGTTTCAACGATTGCGAGATCCCCGAAATAAACGCGGCTTTCTCACTTTCACGCCTTTCAACATCAATCCGCGAAATTTGCCGAGCGTATCGAAATCGATCGCCGTGCCGCGATTACCGTTCTCTATCTCTCTCGCATCTAAGCACGTTCTTATCGAAGCGCCAAGCACGGCGCGCATGTCGCGGAGGAAAACCGGAGAGGATAAATCGATCACTCGCGACACTATCGCGATCGTTTTTGCAACGTCAGTCCCGGCGTAAAGGAGTAGCCGGCCGGTACCGGTGCTCGTAGACGAGGTCGTCGACCTTGCCAACCTCTATCGTTCGCTGTCGTCCGCCACCGTCTTGTTCCCCGTGGTCCACGGTTACTCCTGCACCGGGCTCGTGTCTATAGCCCGTCGCGTTATACACCTGGATCACCGTGAGTACACACAGGGTGTCCGTGACCAACCGCGCTTTCTCGTAACTGTAAATATCGCTGAGGCGGGAGAGGATGATGCGGAAAGAAATATCTCCAGGAGACACGGGAGAGTGACAAAAGTCCCGAGCTCGCTCGGAGGAAAGGTGCCAGGAGACATCCTTTGTATAATCACGGCGCAACTCCGACGCGGGGTCGGTATCGTAGAACGATGCGCGGACCTCTCGCGTACCGGGAAGCCACCGATCAGACTCGTTTACACGCTCTACGCCGCGGAATGGCTTATATCGATCGTCCATTGTATTATTACCCGGCGTATGCACACCGGTCGTTGAATCGCCCCTCGTCGCTCTGTGTGGTCCGCGAATGCGACTCTCCGCCGGAGTTTTACGAGTTTACCCTCGGCCGGGGGTGTAACGCCAAGGAAACGTTTCCCCTCCACTCGATGGAATAAAGTAAGCGTCCTCGAGTCGCGAGACGGACTCGAATTCGCGCGCGCGCGTAAGTAAGTCGGATAGAGATGGACTGGCGTAGTCGCCGATCCGAGTACAAAATAGCGATAGATCTCGCGAATGTCGCCGGACGTCGAGTATAAAGACTAATGGCGCAGTCATAAACGTCCGGAGGGGGGGGGGGGGGGAAAA
>NW_014554557.1:833997-889407 GCF_001313825.1 Dinoponera quadriceps | reverse complement strand
GGGGGGGGGGGGGGGGTGAAATAGCGCCGGCCGTTCTCAGATAGGCCGCGAGTAGAAACGCGGATGGATGGATGGATGATACGTGCGCTCTCCGCTGACTCGGAGACGCAGGATCCGAGCGCGGATTAGAGGCGAACTTAGAGAAATATAACGAGCGGTGAGGGGGGGGGGGTCCCCCGACGTGTCCCGACTGCGTCAGGACTGTCCACGTAGGGGGATCCACGGCGGATAATCGGGATTCTATAAACATTTGCGTTGGTTTCCGCAAACAAACGATAGTGGAATGACTAGGGCGATAGGGAAAAACGGACTCGCCGGCGAGATCGCGCGGGAACAAAGAATGCAGTGATTACTCCAGTCGACCAACGAGTTCGCGCCACGAGGCTACACTCTGCGAATACAGACGCCCGTGCCTGTTGCAAACGGATATACGCGTCAGGAAATTCCGGGGGATTGGAAAAAAAAAAGAAACAGCAGCGCGATCTCTCAAAGCGCGCGCGTTCGATATGCGTTTCTCAGTGATCGGGAGCGTCGAATGGCCCCGTTGATTTCCGTCGACGAATGCTTCCTCCCGCGAGACGCCGATTTGTCCCTCCCGGAGGAGATCGGTTAGCGAAAACGTGGCCGAGTCGCCGCCCGGGCGCAATTTTTCCGAACGAGAATCCGCGGGAACGCCGGCTTCTCGCGCGACATTATCGCACCTCCCGGCGCAAAGTCTGACAAATTACCGCGCGTACGCCACATCGCCGGTTGCATTTATCAGCTTAATTAGCTGGATGTTTTCTCAGCTGGCGTGTAAACGCGCCTTGGGAATAACGCGATATCTCTCGGATATTTCGTTGATCCATTCGTCATCATCGCGCGTGTGCGCGCAGCGCGATAAATTCCCCGATGCACTCTCGATAACTTGCAAACCTCTACACGACGTCCATCGACATCCGCGCGCGAATCAATGTTACACCTTGATGCGATACGCGACGATTTACGGGTGTACGCGCGTCGGTTTCGCGCGAATCGCTGAATCCGTTCCACGAAGTCGAGCGAGTCTGAATAGATTCGCTGTCGGGATCGTGAGAGCGAGACCGACGAAAGATTAACAGCGAAGTGTCGCGCCGAGATAACAGATTGAGGATGAAATAACGCCACTTTTAATCCCCTTCTCTCCCCTCTGGTAAACTTCCACAAATATCCCACGGTATTTATATATGTATATATATATATATATATATATATATATATACATATATAAATACCGTGGGATATTTGTGGAAGTTTACCAGAGGGGAGAGAAGGGGATTAAAAGTGGCGTTATTTCATCCTCAATCTGTTATCTCGGCGCGACACTTCGCTGTTAATCTTTCGTCGGTCTCGCTCTCACNATATATATATATATATATATATATATATATATATATATATTCCTCTACATCGGTATCGCGCGGGATCAATACGGCGACGATATTGATTACGACGCGAATAGAGAGAAAGCCTCGGCTAAATAAAAACATCAATATCTTTTATAGATGTCCACGTACACCCGCCTGTCTCTCCCGTCGTTGCCATCCCACATAAACAGCTCTTTGCTTCTCTAATCTAATCCCGGCCGATCTAAATCATCGGCGATTGAACGAGTAAATAACATCACGAGGCGGCAGCGGCGGCAGGGAGGGGAGAGGGGATGGGTAGGGGTAGGCGACACGTGACGTAAGGTCAATCTGTCAGAATCTCTCGCGCGCCCGCGTGCGGATCGCGCCCTGACATTTATGAATATCGATGCGTGACGGTACAACGGCGGCGGGATTTCGCCATAGAGCCGGTGGTTCTTCTGCGGTCTCCCCGATCCCAGGCGGATCTCACGACGCACGCCGGGACGAATAAATCATCGGGAGGCCGCGCGATCGTACGCGCATCTGCATTCCTCGGGAGCCTCGCGTGCATTAAGGTCGTCCCGATCGCTGCCGGGGTGCGAATATGCGATGCAACAAACGCGCTCCACCTCGCCGCGCTCATTTTTTCGCCGCCTGCGGGCCTGGAACGAATTGGGACGCGATAATCGCGGCTGACCGTTTGTTGCAACGGCGCGAAAGGGGGGAGAGAGAGAGAGAGATCCGGCCGAATTGTCGGTTAATCCGAGACCGTTTTTACGGGCGGAACCGGGATGAATGGGATCGCCTCGGAGAGAGAGAGAGAGAGAGAGAGAGAGAGATCTCAAGGCTCGCGTATCAGTCTTTTCTTCGCGGATAAGCGCGAGAAACGAGCGCTTTCTCACGTCTTCCGCGTGGAGGACTGGTTCACGCGTGTCTGTCGTGGTAAAAGGGTTTGTTGCACGAAACAATGTCCCTTCTTTTTTGCGGTAAGGGAGATACCTCGGTGCCTTTGATATCATGTCGAGAGCGCGTTCGATCGGATAGCCGCGAGGGAATCGAAAAGACTAGCAAAGGCAAACGTTAATTGGCGAGACAGAAGCGTCGTTGTTGATTCGAGGGCTTCCGGTCGCATAATTAATTACGGCTCGTCGAGAAGGGTGGCAACACCGGGAGAGGTACAGGGCTTCTTCGGGGATCCCGTCCGACGTGCCCGATTTTTGCTTGATCTCAAGGTGAGCCGGTAATTACTCGATCCAATGGCACCGCAAGAAGTACCGACTGCTTGTGACCGACGCGCTAATCCGGCCAGCTTGGATTTCATTAAAAATAATTAATAGACGAACACATTTTTTTCTTCGGCAACTTTTCAGCGAGAAATGAATAACAGATAAAGATATTACTTAGAAATGGATTAGTTAGGAAAAAAATTAGACACAAAATTCGTTAGAAATTAGGAATGATTCTTTTATGATCCGGCCGTTGTCCAGCAGGTATCAAATGTGATAGAGCAGATGGCGCCGTTTATTCTAAAACATATAATCTGGCCGCTGTATGCGCCGGTGGCATTGAAAAATGAGGTAGCGAATGAAAATTTCAGGCTTATTCCATAAAGATCTGGGAAAAGGCAGAGGCGTTACGTTGCTGTCCGGCAATTAATTACGATTTTTCGCCTCGTAATTATAATTTATTCCGTTTAACCATCAGATAACTGATTTATCTAGCCGTCATCCAGCCGCTGGGAGAAGCGAGCGTTTACATTACTGGCAAGTAGCGACGTTGGACAGTACAAATTTACTACCTCGTGGCTGGGCGCTCACGACGTTCTGCCAGGGTAGTTTCGTTACAAATACACTCCGAGCCAGACTCCGCGTCTGTCGTCGATTAATCCTCGCTACATATCGAGGTTCTTCTTCGTATCGTTAGACACGCTGTCAAAGGATAGACGGTTCTCCGTCGCGCGATGAAGAGAGAAACTCGGCTGAAGTCGAAGAGCATCGAGGCGAGAGGAGCTCGCCGCCATTGTCTCGCGGATGTATGCGCGGATAATTGCACGCGACGGCGGAAGACATCGATTAGCGCGCTGAGATGAATTTATCGTTATAGTACGAGCATTTCGCGCATTTAATTCATCACGATTAGAAACCGCGGCGCGCCATTGCCGCGCCTCCTCGTGCCAGTTGTTAGTTTAATGGCCGTGCGCTTTAATCGTCGCGGTGCGATTCGTGTTAACGGACGAATGAAAATGATCTCGCCGCTCTTTCCGGACCGACTAAATAAGCCGTCGGTGAGTTAATTGGCGGACATTACGACGAACGCGTGAGCTACGAGCTGGATGCCGCTCCGTGGGGATCGCCGAGGCGATCGTCGCCGTCGTCGTCCCCTCGAAACAGATGATCGATCTTAATCGCGCCATCGATAAACCGCGCGGTTTATCTCGCGCGATTAATTGCAGCGTGGCCTGCCCGCTCGCGGAAAATGTTCAAGGCCGTTCGTTGTGCGCGGTATAACGGCTCGAGCATGCAAATGTCAAAGAAATGGACGAAGACGAAGAGCTTGCTACTCTCTCTCTCTCTCTCTCTCTCCTTGTATCGGCCGGCGGCCTCTCCATCTCTTTCTTTCTCTACCTCTCTTCTTCCTCCTCCTGCTCACCCTCTTACTAGTTATTTCGCTCTTTTTCCACCGACCCGGCGCCATTAGTCAGGCTTTCTCGTCGACCTCGGTAAAGTGCGTGTTACCCGAGATGCCATCGCTTCGCGTCCCAATTAGACAGCCGATAATCGGTTCCGGCTCGACCCGGCCTGACCCACGAAAAGGCACGCGGAGATAAAAATTTGGTCGTCTGCATTGCAGGAGAGCGAGGATCGCGCGCGGCCAAGATGGAGCGGCGGTGGTTCGTATACACGGTGACGCTGCAGATCCTCGCTGTCGTCGCTGGGGCCGTCGAGGATTTTCGACACATCTCCTACGAGGGTGAGTGTTTTGCAACGAATTCTATCGGGTGAAATTCACGATGTTGCCAGGAAACTCTAACACCTTTCGAGATCGATTCTCACGCGCTGAAAGGAAAAAAGAGTTCAGCTACATTCAAGTAAATATTTGCTAAGGAGTAATGAAACGGTTATTTTATTTGGATTAAATTAATGTTACCTGAATGTAGCACGCTGAAAGAAAGAAAAATGTTATATTCAAGTCATACTTTTTTTTTTTTTTTTTTTTACCTGAACTATAACACTTTTTTCCAGTATACGCGTTTATCGGACATTTGCGGCAGAAGAACGCCGCTTACCGGCGCGACGTTTACCGCGCGAAACCAGGCGTGGTCGATCCGTTATCGCTGAATAATTTTTCGCACCTTCTAATCACGCCTGCGGCGGATACTCTTATTTCACGATTCGCGCGGCTCGATCGATTAGCGCGGATGCAAAATGACGCGGAGCCGTTCGTCGCGCGGCGGCTGATCGGCCTTACGCGCGAACCATCATTCGTAGGAATCACGATCGAATCGGCGGACGCGCGCCGTTCCGGATGCGATAAAGCCGCTGTACGAGGCGCGATCCCGTTAATTGCTTTATCACGATTAATCCGTGTAACCGCCGAGCGATTACGACGCGCGCGCCCGATAATCCGCGCGCGTTATCGATAAGACGCGCACGCGCACGTCGTCACGAGGACGGTTGTTCACGCGGCGATTCCGCCGGGCCTTTTCACCGCTCGCGAGCGGAACAGGACCGACGAGTTTCTAGACGTGATTATCTCAGAAATGGGAGCACTCCCACGGAACGGACAGAAATACACTTCGTTCATCGGCGTTGTCGCGCCAGGTGCGTTATCGGCGCGGTTGGAAAAACGCGCGCGGCCATTCTCGGCCCGGGAGATCCGCATCAGAGTCGATCAACGTGCGTGCGTGCGTGTGCCTCCGCACGTAGGTGTGCACAAGTCGAGAGCTCCGTCTCGCAGGAAACGTTTGTACTTGAATTCGGAAGGATATCTCGATCGGCCGGGAACGGATTCTCGCGATTATCATCGCCATGATTTGATAACGTTAGCTACTTCGACGAACTCGGGACCGAAACTCGTTTATCGTTCGGGGGGAATTTCAACAGCAGGCTCTCGATAATTTACCTTTAAGTATTCCACGTTGGCTTATTTCCGCGAAATTACCGTTGAGACCAAGTTCGCCGGCGAGCAGGCGGAAAACAAAGCTTCGCTTCGCATTCTTCCGCTCTTCCGCAGGACTGCGCCATTAATATCCCGGGGGTAACAATCCGTGATATTAAATAACTTCGTAATTATGCTCTATCCCGTTAGAATCGAAGGGAAAAGTCGGAGAGCGTAATTAATGAGAGGACGTTAAAGAAGGACGTTCTACGAACGTCGATTTCACGCGGATTGAAATATCCGCGTGAAATCGGTGCGTGGTCGTTAGAAGTAGGTGAATTTTCCCGAGAGTGACCGCGCCTCCCCTGCGATTTTCTCGCCGGATGACGCGCATAAATCCGAGCTGCGGACGGACGGGCGAATCGGCTCTCGGTCGGGACGTTTATGCAAATTTAATTTCGCCCATAACCGCTTTTCTACGACGTCGACGTGTCGGAGATAGGCATGGCTAATCGATAAAGAAAATATATCCCCGTCGTGAGCACGGTGATTCGCCTATATGTGTGTGTGTGTCGCGCTCGGTCCACGGCGTCGTGCCAGCCCATTAACATCTGGCAAAAATGTCGGACATTCAGGGCACTTATCACAAGCAATGACCCACAATGTACAGTTACACGTAGGCGAGCTCGATTATCGCACACTCTAGCCGCGGTCCCGGAGAGAAAACGCAGATCGTGTTGGAGATGTGGGACGGTGCGGTGGTGCGCGCCTATATGGAGAACAGACGCCACGCCCGTCAAACGGAAACCACATGGAAAAGCTTGTATCGGCCGGACTCGGATCTTTAATGAGCCTAATGGATCGTTTCTAGCTCCCGATGCGTTAGAGAGCCCCCCTTTCTCGTTCGTTTTTTTTTCCTCCTCTTCGCGAGCGCAGGTGTCGGAGAATCGCGGGAGAGAAGACGCGTCCGTCGTTCGTTCGCGGCCCACAGCTAGCTGTGATTTGCATTTGCACGTAGAGCACTCGCCGCGGGCCGTTCGACGATGATTTCAGAGGCCCCGCGGCCTCGGATCCTGCGACAGTCTCGTCTCGCGGCTATAATCGTGCGGTCCGTATTAAGCCGGATCACGATTTCGTTACGGATTACCGCGCTTCTCGCGCGACGCCGCACAACGGGACCGAAGTTCTGTTCGAGTGGACAATTGCTCAAAAATGAAAGTTACCGCTAGGGCTTTCGCTTATTTCAGCCTTACGTAGAAGTGTCCGAAGTACATGGAAACAGATCGGATCCTGTGAATCATCGTCGGAATAATGATGAAACCAGGCTCGGAGCTCGAGATCCCAACAAACCTCGAGACGGTTTCATGAATCTTAGTGGTGATACGTTGGTATTTTAATGTTAAAGAACGTTAAAAACAAGCGAAATTCTTTCCAGTTTTCTTCAACATTTTTTCTGCGAAGTACGAGTAGTAACGATTTACACCTGCATCGTCTTGCCGGTACAGTTGAAATGCCGGATGTTTTTCCGCAAGTAAATGAAACTGCAAGTTAAGTTTATTATTGCACTTCTCTCTCTCTCTCTCTCTCTCGCGTGGAAACGTACGGTATTGCCGATAGCCACGGAATGTCGTTACGATAATTCGTGATCCTGTGGCAAATCTTTCCGCCCGTTAGAGAAAGAAAGAGAGAGAGAGAGAGAGAGAGAGAGAGAGAATACGATCCCCGACAAAACAACGGACGCGGTACATATGCGCACTGATAATACGTAACGCGAGATATTTCTCTTTCCGCGAATTCACGATTACTTTCCATGCAGCCTGCATTCCTGAGACTTTAAATCTCGGCGCTACGTCCGACATCGATATATCTATTAACGCGGGTTGTTGCATTAGCGAAACGCATTAGTGAAATTAGAAAGTCAGCTTTTAAATATTAATTGAACTCGGGTGGCCGTCGATTACGTGAAGTGTGTGCCCCCTTCTTCGATAAAACAGATGCGGGAACTGTGAGGTAAAAATGTTGAAACGTCAAAATAATTAATCATTTTCAGGCCGCAGCTAAAAAGAAACACTTAGGAAATGTTATTGATAATAATCCCGGTCTTATCAAACGCAAACACTACCAGGATATTATTCATCCTCGCCCTCCTTCTCTCTCTCTCTCTCTCTCTCTCTCTTTCTCGCTGTTATGAAATTCAATTGCTCTGACGCATACACTTTTCAAAGCAAATGATTCGATTGTCGAGAGTTTTAAGTCTTGGACTACGATAAATTCTCCCACTCGTGATCAGCGCGCGAATAATGGCCGCGATACCGCTATAGTCTCTCTCTTTCTCTCTCTCTCTCACATGAGCCGGCGGTGATTTTTTTCGTTATTGCGGTGGGTATCGTCGCGGCTGGGCGCTGTAATTGCCCACATTGTTACACCCGCGACGAGTGTTATTTACAACGGTATCGAGTTGCTAATGCGCAGCGGACATCGTGGCTCGATGTCAAATCGCGAGAACATTCCGCGCGAAAGAAATCGCAAAAGTCCTCTGAAACCTCGCGCGCGCGCGTTTAGCGTCGGGAGGCAATGACACCGGGTGTACACGACGACGTGTTGCCGTAACGGTATTATTTGCCCACTGTCGGCACAACATGCACGACGGCGGCTGAACACCGCGTACCCTTTCGCCGAACACTTTGCAACGTGACTTTTCCAAGTGTCCGCGGAATTTTCGTCAGCGACGATGGCTGAACGACGAGGGTAGCTCGAAAATCGTGTTATTTCGCAGCGTGGAAAGAAAAGCGACGACGAACGCGGAACGAGTCTCTTTCACGGGGAAACTCGGAGGCCATTGCGCGTCCGGTCTGATTAAATTCCGAATGAAAGGACGCGGCTTGTGCTACGACTGCGAGCGAGAGCTCGTTAAGTGTCTCGCCGCACGTCGAAAATGACAAAGCAATTCCCGTCTAATTATACCGGGATAAAGCTCTCTCTCTCTCTCTCTCTCGAGGGGTACATTGTGCTCCGGTGCGCCGTTTGCTTTCGTTCCGCTCCTGAGAGCGGGCCGATTGTTTGCGGTAGCGTTCGATTGGGTCGAATCGCGCGAGGGAAAACAGTCCCCGGCCGGGCGTGCAAGTCCGTCGGCTATCGACCGCAATGTCTCGATTACGGAAAGCGATCCGCTTAAGTCGCGATTACGCAACCGGCCGCTTTCGTAACGCGCGTCTATTCGTTCCGCCGCTCCCGCCGCTTGGATTTTACGAGAACGGACGCGCGCGCGAAAGGGGCGCGATTTTTCTCAGCGGGGATAATACGCATTTCGCGAAATTAACAGCCGCTCGCGTTCGACGGATAAGTTTCAGCATCGAGTCTATAAAGGGCGTGTCTCAATCGAGCGCGCGCTGACGTTATAAAGAGAATATAAAGTGGCGTTTATGGCGATCGTAATAAGAGAACGAAGCGTTATAAAGAGTGTATCGGCGATGCCAGCGCAAAAAGTGCGATCGAATCGGTACGTGAAACACCAACGCGCGGATATGTGCGTCTTTCGAAGAAAGATGAGAGCCTTATATCGGGTAACCGCGGATTAAGTGGCTTAAAGATGAAGGAAATGTGGATGAAAAACCGCAGCTGAAAAAGAGATTAATCCTCGTAACTTCGAGTAGAATTCACCGTTCATTCCGCGCAATTGCTCCGATAGGCTACCGTGTGAAAACTGAGGTAAACTACTGTTCTCGAATACTTCGAAGACCTCGGAATTCAATGTTCGAATTTGGATAATATCAAACTTTGAAACCTTGGAATTGTAAGGTTCTCCAAGCGCAGACAACGTCGTTCGACGTCTCTCTGGCACAAGTTTATTTACAAAATTTCTCAGTGTTTCCTGAGTGAACAACTGGTCTGTGACATTCGCAAAGCTGCTTTCGAGGTTTCGAAACGCGAAGATTGCCTTTGAAAACGTACCTTCGAGACTTGGCTTAACAAAATCCGAAAGTTCGGAGTCTCCTCCGATGCTGCGGGATTATTGAAGATTAATAATTAGCCTTGGTAAGAACGCGGCGGGAATCGCGTGCTGGTTCGCACGGGATCTCGAGAGCCGCCTCCGTCGAAGGCTCTCGGAGGAGTTTCGCAAGTAGGATTTCCACGTGGACGCCGACATTTCGCCGTCACTGCCGCTTCCACCCTCTCTTGACGTTTCGCCGTCGCGCCGCGCGTCGCCTCGGGCTTTACGGCACATAAATTTCTACGTCGGCCGTGCGCTGGCGTCGCGTGGCGCGTGACGCGCGCTGGCGCCACCGATAATTACCGTTTTGCCATTTACAGCCGTGTTTTCCGCAGGACCGGCAGTGCCTGCGCCAGTTTCGCCGGTCCTCGCGGCGACGTGGGTCGCGATTGTGAACGAGCCCGTAATTATTTATTCGAAGCCCGACTGACTACGTCGATCGGGACGTGGTTCGCTGCGTTTCCCTCGCCGCTCGCTTCGCCTTTCTTCTCCCGTAAAATATTCACTTGATTCAAGCAAAAACAGAAGTTAAAAATAGAACGTTGAGGAACCACGTATAAAAAGTATCGTCTTCAGTTGCGAATATCTTAGCTTCCGAGGTGGTGATTTATTTTCTAACTTTACTGACGCAGCAGACCATCAATATGGCTGAGATTTATAGTAGCGAAAATTTAAAAGGATTCCTAAGCAAATGCTTGGACGGGCCAATTAATCGTCATGTGATGGTGATCCGGCGAGAAATCGTCGGATCACGTCTCTACCTCGCCAGATACAATCCGGGTTGTCCCGGGTGGCGCGCGCGAATGAAAATTTCTCTTTGTATGTACCATTCCTGTGGACGAGCGAAGGCTGCTCGGGACGAAGCGGGAAATGTATCCATTTGTATTCGATACGTCGGTATCGAGAGTGGAATCCAATTTTGCGTCCGGCAGCGTCTTCCGAAGAACGCGGGTGGTGCGCGCGCGGCATTCGCGCGCTAAACGCGTTATTTACGCGTTCAAACGCGAAGTATATACGCATATTATATAGTTATATTTTTCTCTCTTTCATTTCCTCGCTTTCTCACGCGACTTCATTTCGACGACGTCAGGATATCTTCCATTGAGAGAGCGGGTGCAGCTTGCCGATGGAGTTTTCGAGGCGTACGCGAGTATGGCATAGATTTCCGCTGGAAAGCTCCGCACACACATCGTCCCCCCGCAAACATAGCCGTACGTGCGCGCGAAACCTCGCTGGCACAACATACGTCGTGAAATATTCACGAAGGTTTCTCGTCACCGAGGGAGGAACAGAAGTATACAGGGGGTGGTAGAGCGGAGGGAGCGAAAGAGATATTCGCGGAGAACGGTGGAAAGCGCGGGCGGGTGAGATTTGCCAAACGTCACGTAGACGACGGTGAACTCGGCGTTCGCCTTTGTCCACACACATACGCATCGACACATATGGACGCGCGCGAAACGTGTTCTCACGTTTTAGCGACTTTTACAGGTATTTTTTGAGATTGGACACGCGGCCGCGAGGTTAACGTACACTCGGGCGACTCTTTAATACCCTCATATTTTAAGCGTAAGGCCGCAGTTTAGTTTAATCACAGCTTCGCATCGCGTTCGCCCCGTACATTCTCCGGCGGCGAATCACGTGTATAAAGCCGCAATTATCTCGCCATCTACAATCACGTACTACTTTCTTCGTTTACACTTGCCATTTTCTCGTGGGATTTTTCGTACACTTAGGAAATGAAAGTTAGAAAAGGTAAACCCGAACGATCGGCTACCTATCCCCGTTCTTCCCGGTCCGTTCTGGCGGAAGGGAGTGGCTAACGCGCGGAATGAACCGAACGGACGATCGAGCGTCGTAAATCTCGGCGCGCCGCGGTAAATCACGCGGTTTATTCTCGCCTCGCGAGGAAGCTCGCGAGATTTTCCACGAGAGCTCTCCCCCACCACGTGCTCGGTAAATCCGCACACATGAGCTTCATTACGCGTTGCGCCTCGGCGAGCGCGGTCATCGACGCGATCCTTCGGACGCGAGGAACGGTGCCGCGCGACGAGAGCTGCTCTCCTCGAGCTCCGTGAAAAATATCGCCCGGGAAAGTCGAGTTCGTCGGACGACAGCTCTCGGTATGTACCTCATCAGCGCGCGCATTACGTTAACGTACTCTCGAATGTCTACATTAATAACGCTAATAATACATCGAGAACTAACGTAACGGTTTAAATACGACGTGTTACGCTCTCACATCCCGTCGTGTCGCGGCTCTCGCGACGTCGTACGTCGGTTCGCGCGGGAGCACGCGAGAGAAAATTGCGACAATTATTTGCTTTCGAGAACGGGTTTCTCGAGCGGGGCCTCGGCTATCGTTGCGCTCATTTTGCATTAACTCTTAAGTACGCTCATCCGCGATCGCGATACGCCTTTTAAACCGGCCGGGGCTTATTTAATATAATTCCGCGCTAACGACGCGCGCTTATTTACATATCAGCGTAGCGGCTCGCGCGACGCAAAGAGACGAATATCTCGAGCCGCCTTGCTCTGCCTCTTTGATCAATTAGAGTCTGTCCCGTCCTCTCCGGTCCGGCGAATAAGCCGCGTCGTGATCTTAAATTCATAATGCGCGCGGAATAATTGATTCACCGGCGGATACCACGAGAGAAAACACACACGTCGCGGGTCTCGCAGTGAATCTCCCCGAGTCGAAATTCCAAATTCTACGTCGAGAGGCCGGTATTCATAGTCGGATTCTTGTATCTAAGACCATCTTGAATCTCCAAGGGAGAAAATGGCAGTAAGTTCCTACTTGTAGCACCAAAGAAACACAATAAATGCTCCTTTAATGGTACAAATGGGAATTGGGACTTCTGGAGTCTAAATTTGAGTTCTACGTTAAGCCTTTAGGTGGACAAACGGCAATAATTTTTTACTCATAGCACCAAAGAAACACGATGGAAGACCTTTGGAAACTCAGTGCAGAACTGAATTAGATTTATAGTGGGACTAAAATTTCCACTCGGACTGTTTCTCGATAAAAGCCCGATATCACCGGTAATTGTGCGATATGCGCTTGTCGTTCGGCGGGGAATCGCCACGGCGTAGTGCAACTGAATATCGTGTTGATTTCGATCCTTGACTCGGCTGGAGAAAATGCCGCGGGCTCGGGCGCGTAGGCGAGAGAGCTTCGGCACGTGCCGTAAGCGTGCTGCCGATCCAGAACGGATTCGCGCTAACTGCATCGCCGTCTGCGAACTGCGCGGAATTCTCGCCTCTGTGCGGTCACATGGGTCGCGTCAAGCTGCGCGTTCATGGTATAATTGCATGCAGTGACGATTCAGCGGATGCTGTATTCGAGAGCCACGCTCACTGGCCAAGTCGCAAAATAAAAGGAAAAAGGACGAAAATGGATATATGCGGTACCGTATGATAATGCGTGTGTGTGCGTGTGTATTCCGAAATAGATCGACATACTTCGCGTGTTTATAAAGGACGAAGATGATTTGTTCTGGTGTCCTTTATAAGTGCAGCTTTGTTGATCGAATTTCGAAATATTTTTAAAGATAGATTATTTAATCAAGTAATACATTAGAGAAAGAGAGACGACGTTCACAGAACTCGCAACAGTCGATTCCCTTGACCGGCTCTGCTTGCAGTAGTGCGACTTTTACCCCTCCGAGGAGGAACAAAGGAAGGAGAGAGAGAGAAAACATAACCCGAGACCGAAGATAGAAAATCTCCCAGCGTGTCGCGCGTGGGCGACACTTATGGCACGCGCCGACGCGCGCGCGTACACGCGCGTTTTTCTCTTTGCCTCCCGCTTCTTCCGTGTGTGTACCGCGCCGGGGAAAGGTGCTTCTCTCCTGGTTCCTCCGCTCAGTATCACTCTTTGATCGTACTCGCGGCGATCGTTCGCTTGCTTTGCCTGCTTCGTTTTACGGCTAGGCGCGTGACGCCGTCCCCGGCCGCTTTCTCGAATACCACGCGGCTCTCGGTAACGGCGCCGTTATGACGACGTTGTTGAGTTTTCCACTCGTGTTTTCCTTCCTTCGCGCCTCCGTCTTACTTCATCTTTCGTCTCATTCCCAGAGATCAAACGTAAGACGAGAAACTTAACCGCGGGATCTCAGCCAGTTGGATTTAGTTTCGATGAAAGACGCCGTTGCCGTTGAAACGTTCCGCCTTTTTCACGGATCAAAGAAGTTAGTAAGAGCCTCGTTCGTACGATGGTCTCTTCGACGATCCACCGGATAAATTGACGCGACATTTTTCTTTTTTTTTTCATCATTAACCAGTTCTTACGTCGCGTACGAGCCGTATAAATAACTATTCGCGGGATAAATCGCGCGTATTCGGCGGATACGAGANCCCTGCCATTTCCCCCCCCCCCCTCGGTGCTCTTTTCTTCCGGGCGTTACTGCCTCCCTCGCGGTACAACGACTACTACCGAGATGTCCTGGGCTCGAAGGCAGGCGCTTCCTTTCAGTGGGCGGATTTATAATCGCCACGGGTGGCGCGGGTAGGAAACCGAGTTGATAAATTCGTTGCAGCGAGCGCCGTCGCTCGTGCCCCGCTCGACGAGATGCACGCCGTGCTGGGAACCGCGGAGAGGAGAGGAAGGATCGTCCGCGATGCGTGCCATCGCGATGAGCGGGATATCGCGCGGTAATTGCGCTTCCGATATCGCTCAATCGCGACGCGGTAGCTTGTCGGCAACTAGTTCCCTCTCTTTCCGAGTCTTTCGTCATTTTTCCGACAAAAGCGCGATCTCCGTCGAGATGCGTCAAGTATGAGCCGCAGGCCGCGATTGCGACGTCTCTTACCGCCGGCTGAGAACAGAAGAATACGCGAAGATTAACGTGAAAGTAACGGGAGACGGGGAGCACACCGGTGTATGCGTGCGGCTGGTAATTTAATTTCGCGACCATGTTTTCTATCGGGTTTCCCTACGGTCCGGTGTCACGAAGTATCAACGACTTAATGAAAGTAACGAACACCGGGGGCGACCCTCGGGTTACAAAAATGTATGTAACGCAATAGTTGCCGCGCGTTCTACCGTCTTCGACGAACCGTCCGGGGATCCTTTGTTCGGCACGCCTCGTGATTACGCTTGTAGCTTTCCATCCTGCTAGAAGATCGACTCGATCGGATTTGCCGCGCGCGTTCAAAGCGAGCCTCTCGCGGCCTTCGGAATCCACCTACGGCCTGTCGCCGTACAAAAGCGTCTAATTGTGCCTTAATATCGTTACATAAGTTTCCGATGGTATCGGCTCCGAGGTTTTCGCTCGCCGGGCGTTCTCGGCTTGCGATCCGCGGAAAAAAAGGCTTTGTTAACAGAGATTGCGTGAAGGGCCCGAAATTCCACGCGACGGCAGCTTCGTCGACACTTCGGGAAAGTTCCCCGAAGATCGAGAACTCGTGCCGGAAGCCCACACTCCGGACGACTGTAAGGACGACAGCGTCGTCGACGGATCACGATCGCCCGTTATCGTGCACGGGGCAAATCGATATCGCCCGAGGCGAATCTCGGATGCGCCCGAGCTATCGCGTTGTATTGAGCTATCACGTAACTCGCCGTCGACGCCCTCGCACTTAGCCTCGGATTCCACGTGAGCGGCCGAACGAACGTCGATCGTTGCCGCAAGCGACACCTTCGCGACTCGATTAAGCCGCTTCGAGGAGGCTCCGAGGTCGTATCTATTAACGTCCCTGCGTTTTGCGAAATGCGATGGCGCAAAATTCATCCCCGGGCTGGGGACCGGCGAAGAAAAATCGCGCGAAACACGACCCATCGGCAGATCCGGATAGGTAAGAGGGGAGCTTTTCCGGCAGACTCGCGTTGAAAGAATGATTCACTTGAGCGTAGCGCTTCCTTCTCCCGGCTAGTAATTAGTTTCTCCCCGGGAAGATTTCTGCGACCTCGGGAGAGGCCTCGACTCTTCTTTCAATCAGCGAGCGGGGCGATCGCGGGGGCAACGATTCGGAGTCGAATGCTGAGCAGGGGCTCTACGGCAGAGCCGTTTCATTTCAACAGCGGACCTTTCGCGCTCCAGTCCCCCCAGTCGCGTTTGGCTGTTCGAGGCGAGTCGACTCGGTGGAATTACATCAGGCCGAGCACGATGACCATCCAGCGGGGCCGTTACGGCCGCCCCGCGTTTTTACGTCCGATCTTCTCGCGCGGTATCGCCATCGTCCATCGCGCGAGGCGTGCCCACGTCCATCCACGGACGTCCGTCGTCCACCTTCACGCGACTCACGAGGAATGTCCGCCCACGCGATTTAATTTCGTCCCGAGCGCGAGATACGCTGTGATAAATCGTTATCACGCGGTCTGCTTTTCGCATGCCACCCCCCGTGCTCGTTTCCACGATGAGTGCTTAGGGTTCGGATCTCTCCGCGGAGAGAGAACCCCTTAGCTACCGCTCTTGCTGTTTCTCTCTCTCTCTCTATCGTCCTCTTCTCTCTTGCCTGACCCGCCCTCGATTCGTGTCCCCATCCATTTCCCGTTCGTGTATGCCCGTGTATTATGCAGCGAACTATTCTGTACCGCGTTCTCGTACGGGTCCCTTCCTCCGTAGCGAGGGTCGGCCGTCTGAGCTGTGTCGCGCTTTTAAGGTCGGCCCTGTCAGGAAGTATCACGTAATTTGGCGTAGCAGTTAATCGCTTTGTAGCGCCTTCAAGCGCGACGCGAAGCTGCGGTCTCAACTGTGGCGCCGCAGCTGACACGTACCGTAAAAGTGCGCGCTCTTTTGCGCGCATCCACGGTTTTTCGTCGCTTCCCGGACGGCGTTACGGCGCTGCCGACTTAGCGGCGACCTGGCGAAGAGGCGGGAGATAAAAAATTCATCGCGTTAGTTGAAAATATTTAGCGGTAACGGTATATACGGTTTACCGTTCGACCCGCGGATATCTTCACACGGGGGGATATCATTACACCGCGTAGGATCTCCGCGGAGAAAGTGCCGGCGCGGAAGTTGTCCACGCGTGGATACATCCGACAATTTTTACGGCCGAGAGCTAATGACAAGGTGTGATCGGCGCGGTGTGAGCATCGCGCGTCCGGAAGACCGTAACGATCGCGTAGGTAATCCGGCCGTTAATGATCTCGTAAACGACGCAAGGCAAGGTCGCGAAATCGCGACGCGCCGTGTGTGTGTGTGTGTGTGTCGCGTCTGAAGTGTCGCCGAACGATTTCTCTCGCGAAACGCGGCGAAAGTAGAGTGACGGTTGTAGTACACGTGTAATATTCGATATTTCGCGCTCGCCCTCTTCCCCCTCCGTAATCGCTCGCGGAGGAGATTTACCGTCCGACCCGCCCAGATGGAGGGAATAAATGGGACGATGAAGATACGTCCCATTCTCGCGCGGAGGATGATTTATTTCCACGGATGTATTTTCACGTCTCATTGTAGCGCGCGTGATGACGAGGGTTTTATCCCGCGAGGATGCACATTCGGCGTGGCTCGTGTCTTCCCTCCGTCGTAAACCGCTGGCTCAACCGGTAATCTGTTCAGATCGTTTTGCACACGGTACCGTTTTGCACCGGATCGGTTTGCACGGTTATGCCTCTCTAAACTTCCCGGAGCGGAATCCCGCTCGAAAACGAGCGAAAAAACGGCTTTTCACTCGGAGCAATAGCGAAAATATAACGCCGCTCGAAATCTCGAGGGCGAATGTTTCACTCAGGCTTAAAGTGGACCTCTTACTTCCCACGCGGAGAAAAACTATTTTCCCGGCACGGCAAATTTTATAGCCGTCGCGGCGAAATCTATCAGTTACTCTGTGGACGGCAAAACGATTTGTTAGAAATATTAATTGCTGTTCGCTGGATACATTTTGCCGAATTTACATATGATTTTGTTATGAGAGCGAATTAATAAGCGCAGGAGGACTATTTTGTTCCGACAGCAGATTAACGAAATCCCGAGGACGACAAATTCGCTCGGCAAAATTTTCCGATCTCGCCAACGAAACTCTTTCTGCTTTAATTACAAATAATTTGCATCATTCGACTATGCTGATTAAGTTTCATCGCTGCGGCAACGAGCAGCGGGATTATTTATCTCCGTGTAGCTCCACGATCACACATTGCCGATCCCAAGTTTTCAACGTCGCCTCAGTCTTGTCGCACATGACTTCCGAGACGCAACGCGAGTCGTCAATTAGTACGTACGACAGTCTGAAGGAAACTGACCAGCGGAAGAGTGTCCCGGTGCTACGACCTCGCCCTGGGAGAGCAGGTTGCAGGTCGAGTCCCGAGACTCGGCAAGTTGCAAATTCTACGGGCGTCACGGGAAAGCAAATTTTCATTTACTCGGGCTTTCAGCCTTTATTAAATTTCCAACAGCGGGGTCGACGGCAACTCGGCCGCGGTTAACGAGAGTCGATCTTGTTCTTCGGCTAGCGGGGAGATCTCCGGGTTGAGCGTGCCGCCTGCATGATCATCACCGAGAGCTTCGAACTTGTGCATCTTAGGCGAGCCTCCCTCCCGGTCACTCTTCTCGTTTTTGCTCGCCTATCGTTTCACGATTACTCCTGTCTCGTACCCTTCTCCTCTCTCTCTCTCTCTCTCTCTCTTCACCTTTTTACTCCCCGTCTTGTCCCTTCTGCGGACCCGGCAGACTCCTCTCGCTATTCTCGTTCTTGTTCTCAGAAGCCCGCAGTGGTTCTCGGCACGAGCGTATCAACTATCTCGCCCCGGCAATTAACCTATTCAATTACATCGCCGACGAGCAGAGCGCCGTGCTTTGTCACAGCGCGGCGTCGCGCAGATTGCAGCATATTATAATGAGAACGTACTCGGCTGCGTCGTTTACGCTTTGTGCTGGCGCGCGGACCTGTGTACCACTTTCGGGGATACCCAAGCGGAAGCTATTTCTCCGTTGCAATTAATCATTCTTAAAGTGTCTAAACCCCCTCGGAGCGAGATGAATTATCGAACCTCTCGTTCGAAAAGGACTGTGCGTCTCCGATTCGGAGACTTACTCGACGTGTCGGATGTGTGTGTGTGTGTGTAGCGGGACGTGTGTGAGTAGCGTTACAGCGAGACTCGTCGACGATGGCATAATTCGCTTCACTGTCTCTGCGAGATATTCGATTAAAAAGCGGCGCAACATCAGCGAATGGCGGGCAGCGCCGACGGAACGTGTGCATAGCTTTCCTATTAAATCGTGGGAATCGAAAGCATCGGTCGTATCGACAGCGGCGGCGGCTCGCTGCAAGAAAGGCAGGCTGAAAGCACGACAAGCCCCGAGCGCGCAAGCGGGTATAATATATTAAGCAGCTTTTTATTTCATTATCGGCCTGCGTGCGTGTGCGCGTCTGAGAGTGTGAGAGAGTGTCACGGCATCATTACGCTAATAACTTTATCTCCGACGAGTTTCCGAGTTAATGCCGACGCGATCGCGCTTCCACGCGTCGAGGCGGGCTCGGAAAAATCGTCGCCGGACAGACGAGCAGCTTCGGAGGATACCAGAAATATTACTTCGGCTTAGCGTATGTTGTAAATTTCCGCGCACGGGGATAAACGACAGGCGGAATCGCGCAGTCGGTAAAAGTAGAAACGTTTTTACCGCATCGCGCGGAATATGAGGTAATTCGTTTATCGCGAAAAAAAGCGACGCAGAGAATGACGCGCAGGAGAGAAAGCAACATTTTCTTTCTGTGAAAGTTAGTGTTCGTCGGTAACTCATTTTTTGACTTTCACCCCGTTTAATCATCTTCCTGCTTCGATACGTAACGCCGAATTAGGAGCTGTCAGCGGGAATGCAGACTCGCAAGGAGGATCGACGAGAAGCCTCCGTTTTCTCTTTAAAGTGCAATCAGTGTATCATCACTGAGAAGCAGTCGATTGTCATTAGTGATCATAGTTATGAGTGCAGCATTGCAAATCGGTAAATTATCGCTGGAAGGCTGTTAATAGTAACGACTGCTCTGAAGTATCGGCGAAATTATTTACTTGAATCTAGCACTTTTTACCGCGTGTTTTGCCGGTTCAATCAGTGACATTTTCACTGATTCGACTTGAGAGAGTCCCTCATCATTTTCGAGTGATGGCTGAACTCGAAAGCGCGAGTTCTCTATAAATTTCTCTCTCTCTCTCTTTCTCGTACGAGTCTACGCGCTCGTAAAATGAAACGAGCGTCCCGTTAGTCGGTCCGCGACTTTTCCTCCGTTACGCGAATTCGATACTTGCCGAAGACGTTCGCCGAAGCTACGCGCGAATAGAATACATTTTCTCGCGTTCGCAATGGCACCGGCAGCGCGAGAAACGGACGCGACGTGTCAGAAGCGACGGTGTTCCGCGAGACGATTCTTACCGCGGAACGGTTAGACGTTAATCACGGTGGGCTCTTTCGGGCTCTCTTAACGTCGTGCGGAACTGAACGGTGAAACATCGCGGGTACGTATCCACAAATAGATACCGCGATGCGCGCCTAATGTGCAATAATTCACTACCATTACAACTATTACGCGTCTTCCTCCTGTCAACCTCATATTCCCGCGAATAATTGTAATAAGCAGGTTGCCCCGCGCGATTTGGAAACGCTCGATAAAGGGTCTCGTGCAGTCAGGATTTCCCGGTTTCTCGGTGGCATAACGAGCGAGCAAAGTGGGAGCCGCTAATGAACAAGCACGCTCGTAAAAAAATCGCCGGACTCGCCGCGCATGAACACATACATCACGCGCTTTCCTTGGGAGAACCAGCGCGCGTTCGCCGATAACTCGCGCATTTATCTATCGATCGGGCCGAGCGTAAACCAGTAGACAGATTCTGTCCGTGCTTTATTACTACATAAATTTCTGGACTCTATTTTCAGCGAGTCGAGATCTATCTTTAGATCGATTTTCCATCAGCGCTGACCCGTGCGGAACGACACACGCTATATTTATACGCGCAATATCCATGCACGGCCCAAGTGGCGCCTGGCGCGTGAAACTTTTTTACGCGTCGGGAATACGCAAATCCCCCGTTGCCATCGCCGATCCGCCGCGATATCAGGTACACCGTGTTAACATTCGCCGTCGGTCTTTAGTTGCCCGTCGAGGTGACCCCCGTCGATTTTTATTGTTCGTCCATCGAAGCAAAAATAGATAATTAGTTGACGCTTGCACGCACGTACAAAAGAAAATTAAAAAAATAATGCAATAATAGGTGAATTAATAGCATTCAAAGTAAAAATTGCAAGTATATCGAGGATAAGCCTAGTAAATCCGGCTTTGGGCATTACGAGGTATAAATTAAAGGAATCAGCGTTAAAAGTTTGGTCACACGTTCATTACAGGATTCAGCGTGACGCACAATTTTATTGCTATCCGTTGAAATTGATCATTCTTCCTCACGATAAAACTGCGAGCGCGTTGCTTCGATTCTACAAGAAGCATACGTTGTATCGTCGAAATTGAAGGACGAACTGCGCGACGTTTTCCCGATTATACTTTGAGGAGCTAATTGCATGAGAGAAATATACCGGCGTTAGAAACTCAATCGAAGACTCGCGCTCTCCGGCGACTCTCGCCGCTCGAGGAGCGACGAATCGACTTATCGTGGACGCGTCGTAGACTTTGAAGCGGCAACAGGGGCAACGGAGAGGAAAAAGAAAACAGTATTGCGGCCGATCGTGCTGCAACCAATTACGCCACTTAATTAATTGCCGCACGTAATCTGGTTCTCAGCTTGTCCACTCGATGTAAGTCGGAATAGTAGTAAGTTAGAGCATGTTAAGCGCTCCGTATGTTCGTTTTCACGCTAAGTGGACTGCTTAGACAGATAAGATGGCAAATTTGCGAGCGACTGTAAATATACACGCGTGTAATCGCCAATAAATCGCCACTTCTATATTAACACGTAATTAGTAAATTTCACGTGACACTCTGTAATAAGGTGACATGAAATACGCCGATTCGGAGCGAAGGTTGCTCGTGAAAAATTCCCGATTAGTCGCGCGAATTGCGCGCGCCAACCCCCGATAATTCACGACTCCGGTGTGTGTTAATTCGCGTTTAGCGGTTGGCTTTCGGTGTAATTGAACGGAGAACGCCCGAGCACTCGGTCTCTTTCGTGTAATAACGCGCCGTAAAATGTAATAACGCGGCGCGGAGGTCGCGAGATATCGCACGGCGATTAGTGCGTTTATGGACCGCGCAGTGACGAGCTGCTTCCTTTCGCGTCTCCGACAAGGAGCGCTCCCTCTCTCGGACACCCGCCGTCGTTGATTTTCCACGTCAACGGCAGCAACGTTCGTATGGTCCAGTACGTTTACGAGCCAGCAACCGGCAGTTTTCTAGTAAGGAGCCGCGCGCGGCGCGCTACCTACGCGCAAGAACGAGCCGCGTACGTGCGATGCATTCCCGGGGCGCGCACGCGAAGAAAGGTCGAAGACCCTCAGCGGTTTCTGGCAAACACCATACCGTGCATTGTATTTAACCTTGTACTTTATATCGCGCCGAGCACGTTATCGGCCCGCGTATTTTAGCGCGCTACCACTACGCGGCGCGATAACATCATAAGTCCGTGCTTAACCTTTCGTTGGCACACTTACTTTTTGCTGCTTACTTTGGCGGACTGGATACGCGAGACCCATTTTCCGGCATATCCTTATTTACATATCTATAAATATACTTATGCACATGCGTGTAATTTGGCATGTGCAAAAGGTGAATTTGAAGAATCGTCATCTTTAAATTGGATAATTTATGAGGTGTAAAAAATAAGATAGTGTAATTGATTTTATGTGGGAAGAAGGAAAATGTTGTGTGTGCTTTAAAATGATTGAGAATAAGAGAATTGTTTATATATGCGTCAATTCACAAAATTTAATTACTAAACCTGTATTTTGATTTTCCGCTCAATTCGATCCTTGAATGCCAAAACAAGCGTAGAATATTGAATATCCTCTCGTTCTTCATTTTTTTTTTCTAAAAACAAGTATATATCGCGATAGAGAATTATATAGTTTTAAAGCTTCGTGAAAACTCTTTTTTTTTTCAAATTTTTCCGCAAATTTTTTCCACTTTTTTATCTTTTTTATGGAAAAAAGATAGTTTTTAGCCACACATGAATTTTTCTAAACGAATTTTTGTGTCCTCGGAAGAGAAGCCGAACAAATCCGCGGAAAATCTGAGAAAACTGGTTTTTTTCCGAAACTTCATAACTATAAAAAATTCCACCTTTCCCAAATCCCTCCATCCGACAGTGGAAATTACCCGACCGTAATTCGCGTCCGTACGCGAAAGATCGGGATGGTCGAAACTCGCAGAGGGATATTTATCGACGCGTCCGGCTGGCGAAAGCCATAATTCCGCCGAGATGCACCAAAGCGCGAACCCTCGATTAAGTTTACGACGCAAATTATTGATTTAAAAGCGCGCCGACTCGTATCTCAAACGTGTCAGCCGCGCGTTTTCAACGGGTTGCGCGTCCCGCTGCGGAGCGAATGGAACGGAACGCGACATGCGCGGACAATACGTCGACGAGGTATCGTCCTTGTATGGATGTATCGATGAGCAACTCGACTTGAATCTGAGATTGAACGGAATGCCGCGTTGCATCGACATGAAACCAATCGTGAAATCCTCCTCGTTACGTTTCGTCTAGACCGCGGAAAGATGGAACGCCAATTATCGTAGGATTACAAGCGCGCGATCGAACGTTCGGATCGGAGATTTAATAGCGTAGTGTAAGGAGAACTTTTTAATTGGCAGCTAATGGACGACTTATCCGTCGAGTTCGTGGAAAAAAAGGAATTAGCCGTGCACATAAATACAACTAAGCAGACCTAGCTTTTAGCCGTGGGAGCTAAAAACTAGGTTCAGCGGCAAAATATTGCTAAATCTAGACTATATTTCAGTTGTATCTAATCGACTGCTAATTTTTACCTGTGGAGGCTAGTTTTTAGTCGCGGGAGCTGATTTTTTTTAGCCGTGGGAATTATTACTTTTTCCGTGCTGTAGCTCGGGAAGAATGTTTTCGTCCCGTTGATTGTCGCGTAAAAAAATCACAAGGAACTGAATATTTCCACGGGTGGGAAAAAATCGCGACTTTTTTTCTGCGAAACGGAGGAAAGTACTCTCGTTTCGGTGAGTCATGCGTGATACATCGCGGGGCATTTTCTCACGTCAAATTAGCAACACAGATTCTCTTATCGCTTCAATCCCGATTTCTTCGCTTCTTTATTCGCTTCCCCCGATCGGAAGCCTCTTAATAACGGCTCGCGATTAAATCTCCTCTCCGCGGGCGGATTCGCCACCTGTTCCGTCGGGAATTACGATGCGGGATTCTGTCTCGTTAAGCCGCGAAATTAAGACCGAGGAGATTCCCAAGTGATCCTATGGATTAACACCCTCGGAGAATCGTAGGTAAAAGCATCAAGCTGCCGGGCTGATCGATACACCGCCATCCGTCGCGGTACTTTTGCCGTGTCTGCCGATCCGAACGCCGACAAGAAACATTCCGCGGTTTAATCCCAAGAATTATGTAGAAGGACTCTCGACCGCGCCGAGTCCCATGGGAACACGGTATGACCGTGAAAGAGACCATTACTGTCACGAACCGACGGCAAACGACGACGAATTTTTCGACTTTCAGCGGATAAGTATGTCACGAGCTCGCTCGCTCGATTCCCTCGGACGAAAGCTTTAAGCTCGATCCTACCTGAACTCGACCTTACCCGAGCGGAGTTTCCGGTTCACCTCAGATAATTTAACCCCGACAATGTCAGACTTATGAAGCTTTACACACTTTTCTTCCGCTTACTTCCTCTCCCACGCTTTACGCAAAATGTTATACCCCACTTCTATTATTCAGAAAAGATGTTGAATCCACGTGATTATTGTCAACCTGGTTCAGTGAGATAACTTCCTGGCGTCGATCACTCTACAATAATAATACAAACTGGTAATGAACTCAATCATTCATGAAAGATCGAAAAAAAAAATGCAAAAAAATCACGATTTTTACAATTATTTTCCCGATGTAGGCCTGAGAGACCTATGATGTTACTTCATGATCGCGGGTGTCATTTTCAGGGTTAATTGATAACACTTTGTCTCACCTTGTCCTACGGTGTATTAGACCAGCCAAACTGTACTATGATTCGAATGATACAATTAATCACGTTCAAAGACTGTTTCCATTTACACGTGAATCGACAACGATCGGAGATGACGAAGTAGGATGATGACGGGAGCTGTCGATGCGCGAACAGCCGGTAAATTCGAGACGAGCGCGCCGGCGTCTCGCGACACAAATAGCGGACACAAATACCGACGTTGTACCGCCATCGTATCTCTGCCAGCGCGGATAAGTATTGCGAACACCGAAAAGCGTTTACGAGCGAGCTAGGGAGGATTAATGTGTATCGCGCGAAGCGAGGGCACGATAAGGAACACAGCGTCTTTCCCACGTTGTAACATCTCCTCCGTTGGGGGGGGGAGGACGGGGAGGGGGAGGAAGGCTCTCTTTCTTATTGCCGGGTAGACGCGGCGCGTCGTGAAAAGATCGCGGGACGGCAGAAATAATTTCTCGCGAACCGCGATCGCGGGTGACGCGGGATCCGTGAAAGGCATCCATTAGCGTCACGCATCCTCCGACGACGAGGGAAGGCGGAGGGGACGAAATGGAGAACGACCACTGAGAGCAGCAGCATCGCGCAAACACAAAGTACGTGTCACGCAATGCGTAGCGGCACCTCATACCGGAGGAAAAAAGAAGCGGTAGTTAAGCGAGGGGGGGGAAGCAGGAGGAGGAGGAGAGACCGGAGGTGGCAGATTTCGTCCGTAATTACAATCCCGCTAGAAAGAAAGAGAGAGAGAGAGAGAAGGAGATTACCGATTCACCGGCATCCCGAGGATATCGAGGCATACCGACAATGATCGCGGCGGGGCCTCGCTTATGAATATGCGAATGCGTAAACCTCGTCCTCACCCTGGGAGGGTTCCATTCCGTCGCGACGCGCCTATCGCAGCGACCTTCTTATTGAGGATACGGATCGTCCGGGACGAACGATCGCGGCATAAAGATGAATGAGAGAGATTTACTCGCGAAATTTACCGCACTGAAATCTCATTCGTAAAATGAAGTGACCAATCGAGTCACTCGACAACGCGTAGCACGATCGCGAATACGTCCTGTCACCAGCTATGCAGAAACGTACTGAATCGGGTTCAGAAGCCCCCGAGGATGTTTCGCTTTCTTTTTAATCTCGCGTTTCTAAGACAGGAAAATATCAATACAATAAAAGGAAAATAACGCGCGCGCCTAGCGACAGCCGACCACGATGTTGTCAGCTAATCACAGACAATCGCCTCTCGCGAGCGACGATATATCGCATGTATCACGGGTGTACCGTGTGGCTCGCAACAGACTCTCTGTCGGCAGTTTCTGGACCAGTGACTTTTCCGGAGCGGATGGGAGCGATTTACAAAACACCGGTGTCCTCGAATTGAAGAACCTAGGCAGTATTATTCTAAGAGGGCGGTATTCATAATCCGATCTTACATTTAAGACCGTCTTAAGTTCAGCTTCAGATGCTGCGCCGCTTGTTTCATTGATCACGAAGCATCTGAAGATGAGCTTAAGACGGTCTTAAGTGTAAGATCTGACTGTGAAATACCGACTGTGAATACCGACCTAAGTACGTGCTTCGTAAAGCTCTCGAAATTTCTCGGAGTGAAATCTTACCCGAAGTCAGTTAAAATAGGCAGCGACTTTTCCGATGAAAGGAATCCCATTATATTACTTATTACTTCTTTTTTCATCATCATCAATTTTTCTTAATTATTCTTAATCATTCTGTCAATAATTCCACTTCATCGAGCGAATAAGCCGCTCGGAATTGAAAAGTAAATCTGATATACTCCAGCGTCGCAGGAACATATTCAACTCCGATCGATCGAAGCATTCGCTTCTACAGAATCGGAATCCACTCTAACCTTGAGTGAAACATTCACTCTTGCGATTTCGAGTGGCGAGCGTTTTCACTACCGCTTCGAGTGGAAATACCGCCACTTTTCGCTTTGTTTCGAGTGAGATTTTACCTGGAAAAATTTCGAGAGTACTCGTCTCGCGACACCGTCGAAGTCAATGTCTCGAATCGACGCGATTTTCACACCGTTCGCGGGAAACATACATCACGCGCGAGGAGTCGGGGCGGGATTCGGAGTTTCGCCGTTCCAAGATCGCGGAGCCTCGATTCGGTCAGTGATCTCCGAGAGCGATCGACGAGAACGCGTTACTCCACGTACGTATTTCTTATCTAACTCGCTATTCCGCGAGCGAATGCACGAGTCCTCTTTCTCTCTCTCTCTCTCTCACACTCTCTACTCTACTCGTCGACCCTCCGCTTTTTCTCCAGCCGCGTTCCTCCTTCGCCCGCGTCCCAGTCCTCGTCGTCATCCTCTTCCTCCTTTTTCTCGGGGCCTTCGTCGCTGCAATCGTCCTCGTCGCCGATGTCGTTGCCTCTCCTTATTCCCGGCAAAGCCACCGCGCTCACGTTCCGAGAAGTCGGATGGCATTTTCATTGGGAATCTGTGTCCTGCTGCACAATGAGTGGCCCCTCGTTTCCCCGCCGATCGAAGATCGCCGATCGACGGTGGACGATCGACGATCGTAAAGTCCGGCGGAGGATCCGTTTTTGCGCCCGGCAAGGCCGACGCACCTCGTTACTGTTCGCAGCGCGCGTGCAAAAATGCCGGCTAGAGATCCTCGGCCTCGCCGGCGAGAAGTAAAAATTGCCGACATCGCGAACTGCGCGTAAACGACGTCCCGGTGGTACAGCACCGCGTGTCTTGTCGCGGCGCAAGAAGAACTGAGACGATGTGTAACGTGTAGGTAGGTTCGGGATCGCGGATCGTATCATTAGGTCTGCGTTATTTCTCCGCCAAGTGGAGCATTATTTGCGTAGGCTGTAATTTACGCTGCAAGCTGTGCAAAATGTGGCCGGCAATTATTATTTATTATCCCGGAGAGCGTGATAAGTGATTAACAGGTGTGCCTGGAGGAAAAAAGAAAGAAAGACGGGAAAAAGGGACGACGAAGCGGGCAATAATGATTATTAATTACAACGCGATTGAACTTTAGCCGGTGTTAGAAATTGATACGTACCGTTTCGAATTACCGTATCGCAAGCACCTCCCGGTATGTTTAAGCTACGTGCGAGAAAGTGCATACGGAGTATCTTTGTTTACTCGCGGCGCACACCGTTCGACCCGTATGCTTTATCGAAACACCGGAAACCGGCTATTTACGCGGCACGCACATTTCACGCCGGTGCAGTACGTTCTTTCTTCTTGCAATTATGCCGGCATCCCCGGCGACTCGTTAATTCGGAACGCCGTCGTGAAGGGAACACCGCTTAGCGGGTATACCCGGTGAACCCGTACCTCTAGTTCATTTCTTTCGCCGCGCCTCTTTGTGCGAGACTTTTTGCAAAAATGAGCGAATAGTAGCTCCATTACTCGGCCATCAATCTCTTGTCCTCCTCCTTCTCCCTTTCCTCCCCCCTCCCCCCCGTTCGCTCATCCTTATTTTCTCTTTGCCCGAGCCGCGGGACGAACGATAGGAGGAGGAAAGTCGTGGATGAAGAGGAAGGAGACGGAAGATACCGGAGGGGCCTTCGAGATCAGGTTATGCTAACTGGGGCTCCCTCGTCCTACACGTATACGCGTGTAAGAGTGTGTCGTGCCCTATCGCTCGCGTGTGTGTGTACACCGTGCACACATAGGTCGTATACGACGTCGTGGTACGTGGAAATGCGTGTAGTCGCTCTTGCGAAATCAGTTCTTCACGAGAAGAAGAAGAAGACAACGACGAGAGCTACGACGACGACGTGCAAGGGTAAGACGAGGACGAGGAAGAAGTAGGAGTAAAAGGACGACGATACACGTGCAGCCTCGACTATCGCATTCATATAAGGGTGTCCCGCCGCTACACCATCTCGCACACACACACACACACACACACGCGCACCCGAAGGGGGAAAAGAGCGAGGTTGTCGAGAAGAGCGAGGGCTAACGCACCGCTCGCAGCCGATGCGCTCTACGACGCGCTCTACGATGCGCTAGCGCGGCCTTGCCGGCGCCCCGAGTGCGTACGGACGGCGCTCTTCTGAATCGCAAATCGCGCTGTCGGCCCGATCTCTCGAAGGCTGCGCGAGATAATTGAAGTTCCTCGAGAGAAGGAGAGAAGAGCGGGAAGGGGGTGTATGCGAGGCGCCGGGAGATTCGCGAGAAGCCGTAAGACGCGTTGCGAGAGGCGAGTTACGCGCTTGAGACCCCGCTTGAGATTACGCTCGTGGAAGCACTCGCTTGCGTACCCACGTAGGAATCGTATACATTCGGCTGTAGCGAGCGGAAGACCCTGAGCTCGATCCCAGTCCGCCTCGCTCCGGTGCTCTTCACTTCATATGGCATTAAAAGCGAACATCTGCATGTACAAACAAGTTGCATCGTCACAATTATAATATCATATTTTTCATTCATAAATATTCTCATTCTTATTGCATTTTTTTGTCGCATCTGTTTTGTGGTACAAACGTTATAATAACAAAATGATATAAAAAGGTTGTGAAAATAAATTATCTTTATATGTGTAAAAAACTCTTTCTCAACCTCCGTCAGCTTACTCGCACACGGGGACAAGATGGCGAAACTTTGAGGTTCTCAAAAAATTGGCATGAAAATTAACGAACTGCTGAATTCATTTATAAATATTTCATTTAACGCAGATAAGATAGTCAAGGCTTTCGTAGCAGCTCCATAAAAAACCGATCATCATTTTTACGTCATTATGAAAGCGAGGAAAAATCGACCAATCTTGAAGTCGTCATCTCACTTCCCCTTTCCTCACTTTCGAGTTTGGCATTGTTATCGTCCCAGTATTCTGCCAGCATCAAGTCGGTATTGGCATCTAGTATCGTTCGCTAAAAATTAGTACTGAGCTAATACGTCGCCGGCTATTTCCTACTTGGGTAGCCGCAGTTGTGGACGTGTACGGTCGAGAGGACGATACTCCTAAGATACGAACCTCGCGATTCTCGCTCCTCTTGCTGCCGCCGGCAACGATTGAGATCGGCGGGGAAGCGGCCAACTCGGACGCGATATGATTATCCGGAATATTGGACGTAGCGAAAAAAGCATTCTCCGCGGGTGTGCACGGAAATTCCAGGCTCGCCGACGTGGAATTTTTCTTGCGAGCGTTATGAGTTCGGTCGCCAGGCTGTCCTTACGGTCTTTTATTGCGCTCGCCTTCGTCATACTTCATCAGATGGGGCGCTGCAGCGCGCTGGAGTGCAGAATCGCGCGGGCGGAAAAAAGTCATGAGGGACAACGACGGGACGAGTGGTGGGGTGTGTTGATTCCCCCTCGGCAGCGAAATCATTCGGACTGCGTGTTTGCCGAAAGTTTTGTCGCCGGGGCACAAAGAGAAGAGGGGGAGGGGGGAATCGCGCTGAGAGCTCTGAGACACTTTGTAGAACTTTGTAGAACGTCGAGATTAAGCCGCAGTGTGCGGTCTGCAATCCGTCCGTCTCACCCTGTTGCCACTAGTGAGAATAAATTTAACGAAACGTTTCTCTCTCTCTCTCTCTCTCGTGAGGCACGTTATAAACGCGGCGGAGACGACGCACCGAGACGACTCGCGCGGCGCTCGGGCAAACACCGTCGCGCTTTATCTACCCACGATTAAGAGAAGGGCATATCTCCGTTGTAGATAAACGCGGATTGTGCACACGTTGCGTTGAGTACACACGCACGGCCGGAGCGTGCGTCGGCCTCTCCTTCGTGGAACGTACCGTCGCGTTCTCACCTCGCGCGCGTTAATTGGAACGTACTTACGCGCGCCATCACCCGAGGTCGTTCTCGCGGCCAAGTTATGTAAGGTAAATCGGATGCAACTCGGGTGGACGCGAGGCTACGCACGGTTCCCCAGATTGTCCGCCTCGGGCCGCTCGATTGGTCGATTTTCGCGCGCGGAAGCCGTAAATTTTAGCACCTCGCTTCGTTAATCGTCTAATTTATTACGAGCGATCGTAAAGCCGCTCGCACGTTCCTGCTAAGTGGAGTACACACAGAGACACCTGGACGATCGCCGTGCGTTGCTCGCCAGTTGCTCGCTCGCTCAAATTTTCATCGACACTTCGGTCACAGTCAGCCGAGTAGGCCGGGTCGGAAAAAAAAGAAAGAATTTTCTCCGCTCCGAGAGAAAATAATCGAGAGTCTCTCCTGTCCCTTCTCGGGCCCTCCCCTCTTCGCTCCCTGTCCCTCCTTTTTTCGTCGCGACACGCTTTACTCGCCAAATCGCCGGGTTGGGACCGAACTTACGATGACGACGGCGACGACGACTTACGCGCGATTTCACATTTTGCCGCCTCCTTGCGGCCAATTTCGAAAATTATCGGTTGAACCACCGTGAACCACCCACGTGTTGCGTCCGTCGGCGCGAACGAAGCGAGGGAAAAATTCTGCGAGGCAGAAGAAAGAGAGACAGACAGACATACATACACAGAGAGAGAGAGAGAGAGAGGAGCTCGAGGCGTACGGTTGCACGCGCGAGAGCATTATGCAAGAGCGGGGACCGGCATCGACGCGTCCTTATTTGCGGAGGGCAATTTCGCGAGTATCCGAGCGAGAGAAAAAAGGGCGAGGAGGGGTGGAGGTGAATCGACGGGCTCGGGGATTATCGCGGAACAAAGTCGAGCCACCCACGTGGCCGAGCCAAGTGCAGCTAAATGGCCGTCTGCGCACGTGGATAATGGGGGACGCGCGCTTGGCAATCTGATAACGCACACGCGATGATTCTTCGCGACCGCACGGCCCGCCTACGCACACCGCCGAAATGGTCCCTCCCTCCCTCGCGAGGCAGATCCGTTCGCTAAATCGGCCGACTCGGGTATATTAAACCAGGATTGATAACGACGAAAGAAATGGGCTCCAATTGTCCGGATGGCGAGTAAAAGAACTCGCTCAGCTGGACCGACAAGTTCGGCGCCGGATCCCGACGACTCGGTCGGGGATAGAAAGTCAACGTCCGCTCACCGTTTCTATCGTGGAGCGTTAAAAATCGCGCGAGCCACGCTCAGCGTTGTTATTCCGCGAGCGGCGACTCTTCTTCTCTTCTTCATCGTCCTCTTCCTCTTTATCTAATCTCCCCGGGTCGTTATGTGGCAGGCGTAATCGATTGGTCCGGGTCCGTGCATCACGGTTTATAAAAAGGTCAGCCCGCGCTGACGTAAGCGGTATCGGAGTTAAATAACGGCTTAGACGGCCAGACGGCGGCCGAGCGGCCGCGAGAGCGCAATTAAGAGATCGCGTACCGATAAAAGCCTCCAAGACCAATTAATATTAATATTCTGCCAATCAGCGGACCTCGCTCACTTCACGTTTACCCCGATTTGCTCTCCTATCGTCGTCCGAGTCCGGCCGACCACCCAGGCTCCGACGGTGCGATCGATCTTGCCCGGACTCGTTCCGATTTAGATAAACGGACAACTCTATCCGACATGAAGGAGCACTATTATGTCGACACGTCGGCGCGTCGACATGACAAAGAACGAAGACTACAGGGTAACGTTGGAAATTTGAACGATACACCTCGCCTGGGACAAACCCGGCCTGCGTTATTATTCCGCCCTTTGAAGTCGGCGACGCTAACGAACGTTAATGCGCGCGTGACTCGTCTTTGATCTCTGACCGGGTGAGTAATTAGATGCATCGAGCATGCACGAAATTGCATGTGCGCACGAGCGGATTTCGAAACTTTATGCAAAGGCACCTCTCTTCTCTCTCTCTCTCTCTCTCTCTCTCTCTCCTTGCCTATCTCCGACGCATCATGCCTCATTTTCTCCTGTCTGTGTGTGCGTGCAGGCACGCATCCTCTCGCTCCTGTCGAATAACTTCACCGGATTCCGTAATTTATCGTTACGGCCCGGCCGTTTTGTGGTAACTCATATTATCCGTGTAATCTCCATCATCTCGGTGAGATCGAGATCTCCTCGGGATCCGTGTAGACCCACATCGGGGATTAGCGCGTTAACTCTTTCGAAATAGCACGTGCTCTACGAGAGCTCTGCTCGGTATTAAACCCAACGTTTAATCGGCTCCAAAAAGAAAGAAAGAGAGAAAGAGAGGGGGAGGGGGGGGGGAAGAGAAAATTAAACGAAGCAAACGAGGCGTGGCGCGATCGGCGCGCAATTGGCTTTTATGGCCTTCGTAAACGATGCGTTTTTAATTATTATTCAAATAAAAGCAGTCCGAGAGCGGGAAATATTTCGCGCGCTCCCTCTCTTAATCCTCGACGGTGATCACAGGATCTTACGGAACGGCGATAATTACAACGCTCGGCTCCGCTCTGTATTTCACATCGTCGCTATTAGTCGACAGTCACTTTGTACTTTTTTCCCCTTCGTGACGAGACCGCGCCCGGTCTCTCAGTATTCAGTCACTCGTCATCGCCTCCCGGACGAAAGTTCGCGCCGCCGCCGCAATTCTCAATGTGACGAATTGCGTCCCTGCCCGCACACGTGGTGCGCGCGATTGCGGCCGCAAGACGGCGGCGAGAGGGGGGGTTCGCATAACGCAATTATCCGTATTAACATAGCTGGCCCGGTGGTCCGCGTTCACGGTAGCGTGGCGGCGGGCTCGGCGCGCTACAGGACGCACGGATCACTTGAAGGTAGTACAAGGTAGACACGGCACGACCGCGCGCTCTCGCAACGATGCAATTTCGTCCTGGAGCGCATTATCCCCGCCAGCGAGCGAGCGAGCGCGCGACGGAAAATTGATAAAGTGGAGTGAACGCTGCTTGCGTCAGTCGGCCAGCCAGGCCTGGCGGGATCCCGTCGCAAGTCGCTCCTGAAAGATCGAGCGCGGTGTTGGGGGCCCGTAATTGATATCTCTCATCATTCATCGGTCCGCGAAGCGGAGGCGAAGTGACATCAACGGCCGATATATCGGAGCGGGTGGCTCGCTTTTCGCTCGGCGACTCCAAGTTGTAACGCCTCGAGTAACGCGACACGCGTGTCGCGCCTCGGTTGAATCGCCTCGGCTTAATTACCCGGGAATTAATTACCCGGGAGATCATTTTGTGCCGCGGCGGTTTCTCACGCCGCGCCCCCGAGGCTCCATCGTGAGACGGGAGGGGCTCCTTTTGCGAAACCCACCTGCGAAGAAGCCCGCGGAGACCGACGCTATCGATTCGACGCCCCGAAAGGCTGCGAGTCAGTTACCGCGGAGTCTATTACACTCCGCTCTCAAATAATGCATCGCGAAATCACCCTTTTATAGAGATTGATGCACTGGGCGTGGCTCTAGCGTAAACGGGAACGGCGGAGGAGTGAAGGTGGAAGGAAAAGATAGACTGAGGAGAGGGGGAGGGTGAGGGAGAAGGTGGGGACGGAAGCACAAAGAAAATGCGGTGGGAAACTGCGAGGAAGAGGAAGAATCCTTCGGGATCGTTAACCAAAGGAGAGAGGAACGCCCGGCATGTTCTTCGCCGCCTTTTCTTCCTCCAGCGTCCTCCGTATTTTCGCCTCGCCCTCCTCGCTCCTCTTCGCCGGCGCGAAGATCGAAGCCTGCTTTACGAGGCAGTCTCGTAAGTCGATCGTTATGCCTCGATAATACACGTACTCGAATGCGCGCGTGAAGCGTGTATGGAATATTATAGCGTGACATCGTGGGGCATAAAGCTGCCTCCTCGTGTCCGGCTTACGGTGCCAGTCTTAAAAGATATATAAAGGGGAATCGAGGTAAATCCTGCTCTACGAGCCGCCAATCGTCGACGCGCGCAGGGTGGTCCCCGTTTCGAGGATTCCCCCCCCCTCCCCTTTCCTCCCTTGCGCGCGCCTGCGACGATATCCGGAATCTGTCGCGGGGAAAAGATAACGACGATATTCCCGCACGGTCGATATTTCGTGCTCGATCCGACGACGCTGCTGTAATCGATCCGCAGGGGTCCCGGCGATGCTCTCGCACGAAAAATTCCGCCGGCGGCCGTGTCTAGGTCGTGTTGGTCTAGATCGAACTGCGACTCGCCACCGGCAAATAACGCGGGAGAAAAAGAAAGCCGCTTTCGACACGCTCGATTCGGCAATTATGACACCTCACGCTGACTTTTCGCACCTGCCGCGTACCGGTTCTCACCACTCAGAGGATTGAAAGTCCCGTGGCTATACCTGCGCGCTATTGTAGTTGCCTACGATCTCGACTCTTTGTCTCCGCCGATTTCTCGATCGCGCGCTTTATATCGTACCATCTGAAAGTATCCCACCTGGTTAAGTTCATCTTGCACGCTTCCATGCTAAAAGCATCTTCTACTATCTTCCTTCAGCGTGTAATGAGAAATGAAGAACGACGCTTAAAGTACGAAAGTGTGCGAGATGAACTTAGCTGTGGGAAGACAAAGCCAAACATATCTGTGACGAACGATTTTCGCATCGAACCATTCGCGGTGGAAGTTGAAAGGAATATTCGGAACTTCGTTTCCAATGAGAATTTCCGCCGAGGGAAGCTCGAGGATTTTCGCGAGATTTCCATCGTGAACATACCACAATGTGTACGTCCTCGGGCTGACTCGAATAACTCTTGTCTCGTTGTGTGTTACAGATTTAGCGGACACCAGTATGTTTCGACAAGAAGGAGTCACGACTTATTCTCGGCTGCTTTTCGACGTGGCGCGACAGCAAGTTGTTGTAGGAGCGCGGTACGTATTTCCGTCGCAAGTTTGTCTTCGATTACTCGAGTAATTCCGGTTTTCCCGTTCCGAAGCTAATTAGATTGCATACTTTTTATATTAGCATGTTATTCGGCTTGAAACATATTGCGAAAATATTGGTGAAATTATTTTTCGACGATCAAACTTCCATTCCATTATAAAAGAATTATACAACGACGATAACGACGAACAAACGGATAGGTGTCTGATTTTTGTGTTCAGTCACAAACATCGTAAAGATTTAGAAAATTTATCGGACTTTCCCCTCGTATTTTTCATTTCTACTCGATGTTTGGAAATTATTTGCAAATGAGAAGGTCAGATCGTATAAAGCGATTTGCGAAGTGCAGGCTCTTGAAATTACTCTCTCGAGTCTCGTTACAACAATAACGAGTGGTTAACGAGCTCCCCGGAAGTTCCGTATTTCGCAGTAAAGTCGAAACTACTACGAGCATCGCCGACGTCGGCGCGACGATAAAATCCTGAATCCGATAGCGGAATCCGGCTCACCAACGGTCTGCTCGACGAGAACGAGTCCTCTAGAAAGCGTTTCGTAGAGATGAGAACTTAACGAGAAGGTATTCCCGGCCGACCTACTGGCTCCGATAAATATCATCTCCTCTCAATCGCTCGGATAAAAAATTCGGGCGCGCGTGATCGTCACATTTTGACGCTTTAATCACGACGCTACGCCTTAGACCGACACGTCTAAGCATCTAATGAAACTTGTCTGTTTCTACGCGTTCTCGAAACTTATAACTACCTCGCGTCGTCTTCAACATCGGTCTCTTATAATTAGAACGTACTGTAACTTTCAAGTAAACTTTAAATTCGTTCCATTTATTTCCAAGCCAAGTTAGAAGTTGGCCAGCGGTCTATCGTTCGATTCCTTTCCTCACGCGGACCGACAGTACATAAACGTTACGTACGCGGAGAATGGGAATGGAAATGGAAGCAGAGAGCTAAAAAGACAAAGGAAAAAGGAAAGAAGAGAAGGGGAGGAAGAGAAAGAGAGAGAGAGAGAAAGAGATACGGATGACCGTAGCGAACGATTTCGCGAATTGCGTCTGGTTAGGATGCCACGTTAGGACGTTGACGCGCTCTTTGACGCCACAGACACAACACGACCCATTGAAGGGTGCAACGTACTGTCTCCTACTTTCCGCTGCGGACTCTGCGGCGAGATGTCCTGGCGGCGCGCCAAATTGGCTGACATACGACGTCTCCCCCGAGGCACTGATCCATTTTCGCGACTCGCACGGGACGAGATTCGCGAGAGCTGGGTCGGTTTATCCCGTCGTTTCGTGACGTGATTCACGAAAGAAACGGGAAAAGAATAATAATGCGCGTGCATGTATCTCGTTGCTGTTTTCTTCACGCGGGCGCGCTCACCCGAGATATATGATACATTCAGAACAACGACTTAGTAATAGCAGCTAAATCTCATTAGCTAGTTTGAGCTTTACTGTTATTGCTAAAAGTTGTCCGTTAGAGATAAAATGTATTTGCTGCGAGATACAACTTTATTAGCTGAGATCATTAGCATGAGTGGCTGAGGTTGATTAGTTGGTCTTTCTCTCTCTCTCTCTCATTATACCATATATAGACAATAGGAAACGTGTTTATATCTGACGTGATTTCAAAGGATTGACTCACGAACAGAAGGTCGTATGTCGAATTCATCAGTGCTTAAACGTGTTTTCCCGATAAGATATAGTATTGAATCAAGTAGATGGCGAAACTGCAGGCAAAATTTGCATACCCTAACACCTTAAAGACAACTTCTGTTAGAAATAGCAATAAATTTCTAGTCGGGAATGTGAGCATGATTTGAATACTATTGTGTAATCTGGTTAATATTTTTTGCTCTAACGTTTAAATAAATTCAAATAACTAATAAATTTAGCTGCGGTAGCAACGACATTATAGAGAAAGAAAGCGTTAAATTTAAGTAAATAATTATCGCAATACTCCTTAGTAAATTTTTACTTGGATCAAATCAAATTGATTTAATCCAAGTGTATCACCTTGTGGCTTTCTCTCTCTCTCTCTCTCTCTCCTCTCGCCTACGTGTCTCTCATTAACCGGACCGATCCGAAAAAGTCGAATCGCCGATTCACGTTACGACGCCCTCAAGACTCCGGTCGCGACGAGATCTCACCGTGGAGAGTCTGCATAAGTCGCTTGGAATATAATCGCCGGGACAAATTTCGCGACCCGGGACCCTTTCGCTTAACCTCGTCGACTCCGCCACGTTATCAGCCGTCATTTCCTGTCATTCGATGACGACGACTTACATCGGCACCGGTGACGTCGGCAGTTTGCGAGATCAAGCCGCCGGGATTGTAACGCAGAGATACCGATCTGATGGCGCACGCCACCCCCCGTAACAGATATTTTATCCTTCGGAAAGAAGGAGCGCGCAGAGAATCGGATATTTTCCGCTGTGACGTTTAAGAGTGCCTTGATTGACAAAATTATCACGGCGATAGCGTGAGATAGGACGCGAGGTCTCGCGATTTCTGCGCTCCGGCGCGCGAGCCCATTACGTACGATTAAATTACGTCGCGCGGAATCGTGTTACAGCGCGGCGGGGAAATTACGAGGACGAAATTACTTTCTGAAAATCATTACCCCGGTGCCGGTGTGTACATACATACGTACGGTATGTACGTGCCGGTGCTTAGGCAAACGCGCGACTCATTTACTCGCGGCTGGATCGGATGGCGAGCGCGCGAAACGTGCCCGCCGGTCTCGCGCTCGCGCCCGCGCTCGTTACACCGCGTTAGTGCGCTCGTTCTTGCACGAAACTGTTCGGGACGGCTCTTATATATGATACACAAATTATAGGCTCTCTCGCGGAGGCGAGACTAACGGCGCTTCCAGGGCCAGTGGGACCTTTTTTGCAATACTTTCTCTAGTCGATAAGCACCGCTTCGTTATAAGCAGGAAATGACGTGCGGTGTATTCGATATGTACGATCGACGAGAGAGAAAAGAAAAGGTAACAAATAGATAGAGACAGAAACAGAGAGAGAGAGAGAGAGAGAGACAGCGGTGTGCATATCGAGAAGTCGATATACTTATCCCCACGAAATCGTATTCGTATTCTAACGCGCTTGTCATTAATAATATTTGTACACACAACGTTTAACGAACGACGAGCGTAGCCGGGAAGGCAGCAGAAAACAGCGTTCGCCGGCTCGAACGAGAGAACCAGTTTGCGTAGGAGCCCGAGAATATAGTAGTAGTAGCAGCGGCGGCGAAATAGAGCGACCGAACTACTACCGGTTATCTCGATCGACGAGCCGAGGAACTGCGAGAGGAGACGTCGTCTCCGTGGTCCGCACGCCCTCGCGCGCTCCTCTCGCACTCCGGACGCTTCGTGCCGCGCCCGCGGCTCTTCACAGCCGCGAGCTCGGAGATATCGACGAGTATCGAAAGGATACTCGGACTACACGACTAGTTTCTCGGGACTGGTCGGTCTTATCTGCATCTCGCGATTGACAATAAGTTAAGTGGTTAACTTAACTTAAGTGGCTAATGCATAGGTACCTTCTTAGCGATACGAGAGGACGAGAGAGAGAGAGAGAGAGGGAGAAAGGAGGGGAGAGAAAGAAATGAAATGAAAAACGACGAAGTGCGGAACTCTTTCTTCATTCTTGGCTGGCCAAAGCGGCTCCTCGAGTCTCCCCGTTATTGGTATGCGTGCACGGCGAGATACGGCGACTCAATTTAATCGCCCGCCAAATGGAGAATCGCATTCGAGCTTGATTTGAGCTGACAATTATTCGGGACGATGAAATATGAAACGCCGAAGGACACCGCGAGTGTCGATACCTCTTGTCGATTGTATCTCCCAGCTCAGAATTCAACCCACGGACGATGCTTAAAACTGCACATATCTTGCAAATTATAAAACATATTTCTACCAAATATTTATCACATATGTACAGGATGTTTCATAACATGAGCCTCATAAATGAGCTTTCACGTATAAGCTTTTTATGTTATTCCTGTGTCACGAATTCATTTCTGAAATTATGCCCACATGTGGTGAAACAATCTTGCGTAGAAAATAAATGAAATTCTATATCATAGTCGCGTTTCGTGCAGAAACACGTTATATTGAGGAGACATCGGCATCACGTTGGGAATTTTCCCTGAATAGGAACAGGGCTGGGGAAGCTCTGTTTTTAACGCGTGCGCGTCGAAATTACCCCATCGTCGCGTTCAACGAGTCCAAAATCAGCGTACCGTCGTTAACGATGTAGTCGTGCACACGCGTGCACATGTGCGACGAGCAGTGAACGCCGGTCGCGAAAAATGCGGTCCACCCACGCGAGATAAACGCGAGCGTGGATACGTGCACGCGCGATACGAGTGTCGCGAGATCGGAGCCGGCTCCGATCGATCGAGCGAGGGAACGAAGGGAAGGGACGATCGATCGATCGGTCGGTCGGTCGGTCGGTCGGTCGGTCGGTGGAAAAGGGAGTACGCCCCCGTGCGCTTTCTATTAATAGAACGTCAGTTATTAGCCGCTGCCCACGCAGCCGCGTGTTCGTGCGGTTTCTAGCAAAGTGTCGAGCGCGGAAAGGTGCGCGCGAGAGGTGTCGGCGTGCGGGGTGTTCCAATATGTATTATCCGATCGTCGTCGACGGATTCTCTCGGCAATTTGCAGCCGGTGTCTCCTCGGCTTAAATGTCGAGACTCCGGTAATTGTCGAGCTGTGGGCGCGAGCACGTGCGAACCGTTTAGACCGACACGACGCGCCGTTTATTTCAGCATTAATTACTTCAGCACGTCAAACTTATTTCAAACTGACACGCGCGTTTTGATCTTCGTTTCGATCTCTCCTTTCGTTCGTACGCTTGCCTTTCGTGCTCTTTGGGAAACTTTCGAGGCGATATACGATACCGCTTCGCGCGGATATCATCGCGCTTCTTAACGCGTTCTCTCGTCTCTGCCTCTTTCTCTCTCTCTCTCTCTCTCTCTCTCGCTTTCTCTCTTTCATCGGGAAATTTCTCGCGAGGGATTATTTCTGCCGCTTCGTACTTCTCGTTTTGTCGAGATAGCGCGACGCGGCAGCGGGATGCACTCGAGGCGGGTAAAAGTTTTCGGGTTTATGCGCATGAGATTACTCGTGACAGCCGCAGGTGTTAGGAATTTCATACATGGTCGCCAACGTGGTCGTATCGTATTTACGATGTTGCTCCAAGTACGAAGTACGCGAGACATTTCCCGTATCCCCGCGTCGCCGTTTCTATCTGTCGTTTTCGCATCGATGCTGTGTGCGTGCGCGCGAGAGAGAAAGAGAGAAGAACGTTCTCCCGTGGATTTTTTGTCAGAATCTCCTCGCTTTATTAAGAAATATGGAATAGAATAGAGTAGATGTTACCTCTAGGGTCATATCTTTCTTAGAGATTTGCAGAAATGAAGTTGAATGAATGGGTTATAAAAGATTTTGGATGCCTGAGTCGAGCAACTAACAAACTATTAAGACTTATGTTATCAGCAGCAGTGTGATTACAAAATTATTATTATTATTGTTACATTATTATCTAAATTACAAAGTTGATCTAACATTGACCTTGCAACTAGATACAACGTACAGCGAGCAGAAAAGTAAGCAAGAGGACGAAATATCAAACGATAAGGACTTGAGTGACGAATCATATCGTTTTACCTATGGCTGAAAGCCTTGATATAGGTATAAAAGTAAGAGTGGAAAATATTGAGGAAGAGTTGAAGCAGTTGTGACAGTCGGAAGCAAAAGCTCTAAGCCGCAATCCACCAGAAACAATTACAATGACAATTACAATCCAGAAATTTCAGTTCGCTTGGGAGAACAATGAGAACATGTTTCTGTCTATGAGCGCACTGGATGAGACACACAAATGAGTAACGGATGATAAATTCCGCTTTAAAGACGTTACGAAGATAGAAAACCACAACGCTAAGATTTCTTGCCCGATACATAACCAGTTTCTTGAATCCGTTCAAAGTATATATATAAAACTATATATAAAAGTAAATATAAATATAGAGAGTATACATTTGATATAATATAATTTAAAATATACACGGAGTATTTTGAACTTTTCACCTCGACCGTTATTTAATACAAGAAGAAAAAAACGTAACCAAAGAATACTTAATCAGTCGATAATAAACCCGGCCGATTAATTTCTGTCACGGATTCGGGCGTGAAATGTCGGAAACGAGCGTAACCCCGAGACTACTTGCCTTTCCGGCAAGTTAGAATGACGAAACCGCGATTTCACCGCGGCCGAGATCTCGATACGGCGTCGATACGGCAATGTCGCGCGAGAGATTTTCGCGCGTATCGGCGGCAACGGGCAGGCGCGATCGCGTCGATCGCCCGTGACAAATCGTTACCGGGAGATTTATCTTGTAGCAAATAAGCAGCTTTATTTATAGGACGTCGATCGGGCAGCAACGTGTCCGGCGCGCAGGTTGTCGCGGGAGATGGAGTGCGCGCGGCACCTACCGTTACGCCTACAGGATCCCGATTTTGGCGTGTCGCGTCGGCGGCCTTGCACGCTGCGCGAACTGCGTCTTCCTTTTATCATTAACTCCGCGCAAACGCGAACATTACACTACGCTCGACGTCCGTACAAGTCGCCGATAACGGGCAACACACTTTCCGACGCGCGCGCCACGGAGGTTGCGGATGACCGGCGATATGACGACTGAATATTTATAAGACAACCCGATGGCGAGGGACCATACTAGTCGCGATATCGTGTACTTGGGTAAAATAAGGATCGGCCGGAGTTGCGACTTGTCGTCTGTACAGTTAAGACCTATCTTTACATTCCTCGGCTCTGTATGAATTCTATTTACGCGCGTTCTATAACCCGCAAGTTACCGCGTGTATTTCTTCCGGTCTCTTGGATAAAGAGAAGAAAGCACACGTGACACGTCGTTCAATTGTGAGGAAATATAATAATAGAAGCAGTAATAATGATAACGACGATAATAACTTTATCGAGATCACGAGAGGAAAGAAGAGTACATAATAGTATCATACAAAATATTTATTAGAAGTAGAAATATAATTGACTATGTGCAATGTGATATTTCCTTCGTGTAAGTAGACATTTACTTGAATGTGTTAAAACGATTGTGACGAATATTAAATTCACAATATTGCGAATAACAGGATGTATCTTTAGAAAAGATTTACTGTACAGAAAAATCGAAATTCAAAACCACTAGGTTTCCCCGATGAAAAAGAAAAAGGTATCGCGCAATTCTGGCAAATGTTCTCGAATTTAGAATCATTTTACACTACGATTCATTAAAAAATTAATATATCATTACGTTCGAGTGAGTATTTACTACATGCTATTAAAATATACTTAAAATCGATAAAAATATCGCATGATCTAAGAGGCGGGAAACAGGTAATTACGTTTACTCGGTTCCAGCGCTATTTTCCCGCGAGCCCTAATTAAGCGCCGCTGTATATATTCGAAGTGTAACGTTCGGCGGCGGGAACGAAGAAAAAGGAAAGAAGGATATCATAACATATTCTGGAGCTGGCCGTGCGTCGCTTTAAATTCACTCCGTCGTCCGAATCGGCCGGATTTAGAGCGAGGTGAAGCCGCGACGGGTGCGCGAGGTCATAACGGAGACGTGTCTCCGTCATGACCGAGGCATAATAATTACGGGTTGCGATTTTTCGAACGCGCCGTGTTTCCGAGACGGTGCTCCCGCGCACGGCCCGGCCTGGGAAGGTTGAGTGGAAGGAAAAGGCAGGGACTCGGGGGCCGGCAGGACAGGGATGGAAAGCGGAGAATGTCACAGACGGCGCCAGCGTGTCCTGTGCGTATACGCAATAGCTCTCGCTGTCCGCGAACGGTCGTATATCCGCGCGCGCCGCATGCATATGTTCCCGACGCACGCAATGCAAAATATTGCTCGCCGGCCCGTCCAGTATTACAATCTCGCCCGGTCGATTGCGCGCCGATCGATTGTAACGCGCTGAATTAACCGTTCCCCGCGGAGTACGCAGCATCTGACGCGGCGCCGAGTAAATAAAGGCTGTTCACCCGAGGCGGCGGTTACTCGTATGCGCAAAAGTACTCCAGCTGAACCACCTTTGGTGCATAATAGACGAGTCTCCCGCTATAGCTTCCGAGTCGATTCTCTCCGGGGGTAAAAAAACTTGTCTACATCCGCGCCGGAGAGGACGGGAGGAAGGAACGAAGAGAGGGGAGGTGTAACGATCGATCTCCGGTTGCAATGCCGTGCACGGCGCGACGAAATCACAGATTCGGATTCGGGATCACGAAGTGCGAGGCGCGTGCACGCACGAGAGAACGCGACTTCCACCCTTCGACTCGGCTCGTCTACACGGTGACAGAATTGATTATTTCACGGGCGCAGCGTCGCGACGCGCCGCGTCAGATGCACTCGATGTACACTCGACGTGTCCCGCATCGCGAGAGATCTCGCTATGAGGATGCTGTTGTTAACCCCCTCACGGCAGGGAGGCACGATCTGTCCGCGGGCCCTCGACAAATATTGAACGTGTGCGATTGGTAGGATTGTCATGCTGGAGCGCTCCTCCGCCGAGAGCGACGTCTCCAGCTGTCCAAATCCAATTCTGTACTTGTCCTTCGACGAGACGAGAACTCTCGCGAACGAGCTTGCGTAAGAAGGCCCACGGTTTAGCGCATTGCCAACTGCTCGAGTTGAGCTACCCCTTTCCTCGATGATCGTTGATCGATCTGGACTTTTGACGATTCCGCGCGGAAAATATGCTAGAATTAAGTAAATGCCTTAAGTAATTACATATTTTTAGGCTCTTAAATTAAGTAATATTTTTATCTGAATAATTTAGGCGCAACATTGATTTAAGTTAAATTAATAATTTAAGCAAAAATTCAGATCAAGATATTTGATTGCGCGCACAGAGAAAACGATTCAATCGGTGCGAATCTTCCGTTGGCTGGGAATCAGAACGAAAATTCGATTGCATACCGAGAGAAAGAAAGGGCTACATTCAAATAAATATATACTAAGAAGAAATGATCTTACTTGGATTAAGTAAGTATTACGTAAATGTAGCAAGAAAAAAATACACATTCAAATTACACTTGTACCGTGTATTGTACGAAACATACGGCTTTCAAAGCCTGTTGAGGCCGACGACTATAGCCGCAATAATCAAATTTATTAACGCTAAACCGCGCATTTACGCGTTTACGTCGAACGATTTCGCGAGCTCGGGGAACATAATGGAGGAAAGCCGCGATTTCCCTCTTCTTATCACCCCCGTATATGCTCGTTTCGAAATATCCCTCGGTAATATACGGCCGAGTATCCGGGGATTTTAACGCGCTCGATCGCGAACGTATTCCCAAGAGCGCGGCGAACAACACGTGGGACGTCGTCGATAACGCTCGGCCGACTTAGTAGGTGAAATAGGTGGCGTGCAGCCGGTGCGAACAGTGAGAATATCGCGTCCCACCTATGCGACGTGGGGCCCGGCGGCACGCGCAATCGTGGGCCGCGTGCGTGCCGGCCCACAGGTATTTCGCGAGCCTGCGAATACTAACAAGGTATGCGCCTCTCCGAGGAGAGGACCATCCAGGATCGCGCGGGGGGAAAAATCGCCGACGTCGGCGCGAAACGCGAGCGTGAGAAAACCGACGTCCGGCACGGCGAGACGGCCTATCTCGAATTGGTCCACCGGAGTCTCAAGCGCGGCGACACGTCTCAGCGGATTGGAAATGAAATTGAAAGGAACGAGCGCGCCGGGAGAAAGAGGGAGAGGCTGTTATTTAAAACGCTTTGATCTATGTATCTGAAATTTAAAAGCCGACCCGCCCTTCGATCCCATTCATCTCCGCAGCGACTGGCGGTACGTTTCTGGCGCGCGCCTTCTCTCTCTCTCTCTCTCTCTCTGTGGCACCCTCCAATCATGCTCTCTGCACACAAGTGCATAAGTCGAATGCGCGGGCGTGTACACGTGCGTGCATGCGTGCGTGCTGCACGCACTAGGTCCTCGCGCGCGATCGCTCCGCCGATTCGCTCGCTCGCTCGGCGCCACGATTTGCATTCCTACGTAATTCCCGTGTGCGCCAACCGTGACGTCACTGGGCCCCGAAGCTTATCGAGCACTCTCGGGGCGCTGACAGGTCTAGAGAGGCGTATCGACGGATCGGCCGTTGGTGGTCGTCGAGGGACACTAGCTCGCCTTTCCCGGATCGCGCGATAAAAAGAGGTTTATGCGCGCGCGCGCGCGGACGCGTGCGACGCCGGGCATCTGGTGCCCGCCGTAAATAATTATGTTTATCGCTAGGTCGCCTCTCCCTCTGCCCTCTCTTTCTCCGTCCACGGCGCGGGCCGATATTTCTACGGTGACATGTCGCCGGCGCGTATCTTTTTCGCCGGGCATTAGTTTAACTCCGCGTCGGCGATCGGCGATTTCGCATTCTTCGCGGCGCGCCGTGGAAAAACTCGCGCGACGCGAGCGTATCTCTTCCCCCCCCTCCCCCTCTCTCTCTCTCCCTTTCTCTATCGCTTTTTCTCTCTCGAGTTCTTCGCGAAGTCGCGGAAACCTCGCAGAATGGCCGTCAGGAGACCGTAGGAAAGGGGGTGATCGTCTCTGTGAGTCTTCCTCGTTAAGATGAAACTGGTCTCAGCTTATCTTCGATGAGGGCTGGTGGCCGGATTAAAAGCTAACACATATCCAAGCGGAAAACGCTGGAAGTTTGAATTTTTCTGCCGACCACATTATTGACTTTATGAAGGTGTCCCTTTGAGGGATGATTCTTTGTACTTTTATTTATATATGAAGCCCATTACGAAAAGCTGATAACGTTGTTATCACTACTGTAAAGTAAGATAAGATAACGATAGACTAGACAATCTTACTTATTTTATCCAAGAATGTCTGTACTAAAACTGCAGCTAAATCGGTTCGATGGTTCCCGAGATATTTTAGATACCGATTGGCGATAACAGAAAGAATCAAACATTGAGCGTTTTTTCGAGCCGCCCAGGTGGCCCCTTAAGTCTTATCCTTTCGTTGAGCGCGATACGACCGATGGGCTTCCCCATCGATCGCCGCCTCGCCACGGCACGAGCAAACATTGTGAAACGGGTGAAAGTGCCGCGGCGTTAATTAATGTAGGCCGCGTTAATGTAAATTAAGTGCTTCTCTCGGCGCAAAATTATTCTATCGGGGATGGCTGAGACATTAGGCTCGGCCGATATTTCACGAACGGGCGAAAAAAGTGGAAATTGCTTTATTATCCGGTTATTTATCACGTAATATCTCGTGCGTTTACCGCGCTCTTACCGGGTTCTCGCGGGCGATTTTATCTCGCGACGGTGTGTACACGGGCAATTAGCATTTCGTCGAATCGAGTAGCGATTTATCGACAGGCCGGTCCACAGCATCTTTAACCCGTAATCCTCGTGTCGCGTACACGTTGGAAAGTGCGCAAATTACCGCTTAAACTGCCCGGCTTTCGATCTCACCGAGGTGACGGTCACTACGCACGAGTCGAGCTGCTCCTCGACACGTTGCAAACAAATGTTAATATAATAATAATAATATTTATTTATAGGAAAGCACACTTTGGTTACAAAACAAGTAAGCTTAATTCCTATAAGAATACTAATGAAGAATGTCCAGTGGACGTTACATTGAGAAATAAATGATAAGTTAGTAGTAAAGTACAAATTAGCAAATGCAAGCAATACATAAGAAGAGAGGAGAGGGAGAGAAAATGAAAAGTATACATAATTTCAATTAATTAATGGGCCGAGCTAAAAATGGCAGTAAGCAGAATGTTTCAAACTTGGAGACGTTTCACTGAAAAAGTCCATTTTAGATAAGTACTTATTGGTTAAAACACGGTCTATTAATATTATTAAATTTAGCGTAGGAAGTCCTATGGCATTCTACATAAGACGCTGAACAACATCTATAAAATATTTTGGAAAGATCTTAGACACATATTTATTTATTATTACGTATTTATTTAGGAATAAGCAGGCCACGCGCTTGCACGTGAGGTAATAAGGAGAAAAGGGCGATTGGAACACGGGGGATTCGCGGGGGAGAAAAATCGATCGGCCGTCGAAGACGGCAAGACGGTCCTCTCGCGTTCGTTACGCCGCGTAATGAGCCGATTGCCACGAGACAACCAGCTCGAGCTGCCTCTCACAGTTTTTCTCAAGGCGCGAGGCGCGAATTACGGGGGCGCGCAACAAGGAGGATCCGCGGCGCAATGGTGCGGTCATCAGCGCACGGACGAGCATACACGGCGGGGGAGCGGGCAAACGGGTATTTGTCCACTGAGCAGGAAGTAATCTGTTTCAATGTGACCACTCGGCCAATAAACAACATACGTCGTACGTTCAAGCGTGCCTACTTACGTTGACGAGTCGCTCGCTCGTGGGACTAGACTAGCTGCCGCGCTAAGCAACGACGTGTGTCTCGCTAAAGATCATACTCCACGTCGTAGCTTTTGTTGCCGCGACGGCTTCACGGTTTTTTTTTTCTCTCCCACCTTTCTTTCTCCTTCCTCGAGAAGCCACAAGCAGCCGTATGTCCGGTGTAGATCGGATCTCGCGAGTTCAAGATACGTGCGAAACTCGACACGCGCCGCTTTCGGTACGAACCGCACATATTGACGATACCCGCGACTCGTGTCTCATTATGTTCCCGTGATCGGGGTGTTCCAGGTGTTCGAGCGACGGCACGACTGTCGTCGCGCAACGACGGACGGTAACGTCGCGAGTTTGCTTTACTATGCCCACCTACTTCACACGCGGAGCCCGTGTGTTCTAACGAGGAAATATGAGAGACGTTGATTGACGTCCGTAAAACTCCGCCGCGGCTGTTGCCGAGAAAATTGGGTCTCGCGCCAGTTCCGTCGCGCGCAAAATTCATTCCCACCAAGTCGTGATCCACCGTCGCACGCGCCGTGTCCGCGATAAAATTCGAAGGTATGCGCGTCACGACTGCCGAGCGTGACGGATTCAGAAGAAAGATACTTTTACGGGAACGTAAAAGGAACGATTTGGAATTTGCCGCAGAGAAAAGCGTTATCGCTAGTCTAACTCGCTGGTTATTTCCCGATAGGAATCGACGGTCGAAAGCGACCATCGGCTAAAAGTTCGGTGACGAGGAATGCTATCTCTGTTATCGTGACCGAGAACAAGGTAACCAGGAACAATTGGCCGGATACAAATCTCCTGCAGGAATTTCTCTCTTCTTCCAACAGAGTTTTCCCAGAGTTGGCCCCGAGACAATTGAAAATCAGTTACACGGACCGGCTTTCTTTTTCCGCGTACCACCACGGGGTGGTAAAAATCTCCGTTCGTGTAAATTGAATAGAGGCCGCACCGAAATTCCGCGGTGAGGAATGATATCTCCGTTCTCCCGTGCGGGTATCGACGGACATTGTTTCTCCCGCGAAGGAATCACGATTTCTCGGACGGTCCACTACTTCCTGGTGCAGAGCCGCACGTGATACCGCGCGTAGGCTGGTGGTGTGGACGGGCACGCGGTTTCGCCGGCTTATTAATTGGCATGCGCAACTCCGCCGTCCAGTGTCCGCGCGCTTATACTCCACTTAAATAATAATTACCTGCTGGAACTATCACGGCGGTGCCGCGACGGGCGCCCACGTAGGCGCCGTTTATGCTTCGTTGCGGGTTCCGTCGGCGTTCCTGCCGCCGTTCTCGCGCAGCCGGTGCGGCCGAGAAAAGAAAGGGTTTCGTATTGCGGAATATGGATCGGCATATACGGTGTCCCGATATTTCCCACATTTCCCTCGGTCGATCCGAAGCGCGAGTCCCGCGGACGAGCGTCGCTTCGATGGGCTTCCCCTTCGTCGCCGGAGCGCTCGAGATCGCGGCTCGAAGACGGACCTGCCGATTCGCGAACGCGACGTGAGAACGGCTAAGCTGAAACAGCCTGTATTATAAGCGCGTGCAACGGATCGAGATTATTAAGCAGCCGGCGGCTGAATGGGATAGAATTGATAGAGAAGTCTAATGAATATCGCGGGACACGCGGTCCCCCGGAGCATCGAGCGGAATGCAACACGGACGACGGTTATGCATGCACGTCGTAAGGCGCGGTGGATTGCAACTTGCAGCTCGGCAATCGGTGAATAAATTGAGTTTGTCGAATTGACAAAAGGTCCGCGTCGAGCGAGAGCGCGCAATTATCGCGCGAGTCTAACGAAATTACTGAATGTAAATTATGATCCGTCGGATTAATCGAGGCGCAGTCCCGCCGCGCGCGGCTTTCAGACGAGCTACGCCGTGCGATCGGAAAGAATTCGACCGAGGAAAGAGAGAACAAGGCGAGTGGCAGCTTATGATCGCTGGATGATTTAGTACGAATGTTTCAATTATGAATAGAGAATAATGATGTTGCGGTAACGCCGAATATTTTTGTCCGCACCCGCATGTGAATCAACCCTTGCGAGTGAGGCTAAAACTAATCTGAATTGTAATTATATACAATTTGATATTTCCTTCGCATGGGTAGACGTTTATTCGTATCGAGACAATTGTAACGAGTATTAAATTCATAATATTGGGAATGTCGGGATTTATTATTTCGGGAAATATTTACTACGGACAGAAAAGTCTGCAACTAAAACTACTCGATTGTTATCTGTAAGGAAAAGGAATATTACATAATTCTGAGAAATACCTTCTCACATATAGAACTATTTTACACTTAGTACATCCAGTAATTAATTTACTAAGTAAGGTATTACTGTATTCAAGTAAGTATTTACCACAAGAACCTGGACCTCCCTATTTGGAAAGAAACTCCTGCCGTGGCCGTTGTGTAGCCTACCGAGGGCTCGATTCTTTTTTCACTTCAACGACAGCTCCTTCGATACCATCGATACCCTCTCGGTGACATCTGGATAGTTCGCAGGCTCGATGACAGTTTCTCTCATTCGGAATTTCGTTCGTTACGGAGCGGCGGCCGGAATCGCCGGTCGCGATCGCGCGCCGCTTCCATTTACATGTATCGCGATCGTCATCGGAGCGGAGAAAAAGAAGGCGAGTGCGGTCGCCTGCGTCGCTACTTAAAGGGACATAGGCGAGTATCGAGTTATCCACCGGTTATCCGCGGTCACTCCGACCGCCGTCTGCACTTCCTGCTCGATCTACCGGTCGCGATCCTCGTCCTCCTCCTCACCGAGACGCGACAGCCGGGCCGTATCTCCACGGTGATTTTTGCAGGTCGATAATCATTTATTTATCGAGCTCCTCGCGGCGATCGGTGGCCTTCCGGTGGTCCTTCCAATTAGGCGTGCGTACGTTCGAGCACGCGGCTCTCATCGCCAGTGCGCGATGAATAAAAATGATTACGCGTCCTTCGAAAGCGGACGGATCGGGAGTCACCCTGGGAAACGTGAAATTTTTAATTCCCAGGTGAAAATCTAAGTGACTCCGCGGGTTACCGGGGAGAAATATCGAGAGCTACGCGGACTCGCGAGCGGGATCAGCGGAGCGTGGAAAAATTCCGCAGACTTTTCTCCGAAGTATCTGCACCGTCCGATTATTCCCGGCCGGCTCGAAAATGGCCCGTCCTGGCGAGGATTTCAATTCGACGAGCACGTCGTCGCGCGGGAACACACGCACCGGCCGCGATCTTTCGATGCGGCGTACAGCTCGGTGGCGAAACTCCGTACGCACTCGCGGACGTATGCGTGAGTGTACGTCGCATCGGAGTCAAGTGGGCCGTCGTGGAATGTCGTCCGAGGAGTTTTCGAGGGCTCCTCGAAGCCGCTGTCAAACCCGAGTACGCCTTCGTGACTGCCACGAGTGCTCCCGCGTGAGCTCTCGGAGCTGTAACACTCGCGCGGAAACCGAACGAACGACGCGCCCCGAGATGGAAAGTCTCGACGTCGGCTCGTGGTCGCGTGTCTCTCACACGGAAAATAATCTTCTCGCTTCCATCTCGCCGCGGAGACTCGAGCCGCCTGGAGATTCGCAGATCGCGGCGAGATCGAGCGACGAATCGGCGAATATAATCGCGAATCATCGCTCGAATACTTCTCGAGGAGAGATACCGCGATAATCCGACGGAGGTCTAACTGGCTTACGGCGACCTCATTGGACGCGATATGCGCTCGCCTCGTGCATCTCGAAGGAAACTGTCGTCCGTCGCTCGTCGTCGCTGTCACTCGTGCTGGATAACGAGCGTGTAACTTTTTTCCTAAGACCGGAGACGTAGAAAGTGACAAGTTTCACGTGAATCGCCGGGGACTTTAACGATCGTGTAACTTTTCGAATCGTGGAAATGTGAAACTTCGCCGCTCGTAAAGGGAAAAGTTCTATGATCGCCGCCCTGATGATGATTCTTTCCCCCCCGGCTTTAAAATCGAAACGTGGATCACACGTCGCCGACTACATTTCTAGCATTCCTCGTTGTCGATTATCATGCGACTTTCAACGAGGTAGAATTCTAGCGCCGACTGTTTTATGAAACTGATCCGAAGGTGCGATCGTTGTTTCTCCGAACCACTCGGAGGCCCCTCATTAACCCGCCGAAGTGCTATTCACAGCGACAATTTTCCGAGAGAGTGAGAGAGAGAGAAAGAGAAAGAGAGAGAGAGAGAGAAAAATCACGTTTCCTGACTAATAAGATTTCATCCGTCGTGGAGTACTTTGTCGAAAGATGCGGCTATGTTGATTTCAAGGATTGTCGATATCGAAAGCGCGCACATCGCGACGAAAGAGAGAGAGACAAGCGTTTATTATATTAGTCGACGATGAATTCATTGCGTCGGACATTTTAATGTTTTTACGATACTGACATCACGCTAAACAAAAAATGAAAGGAAATTCCTGTCACCGATATACCGATTTTTTTATTCCACACATAATTATATAATATGCATGCGTATTAACCATGCATATTAACCATGGTTATTGCGATTTTGCGGAAGTTCTTTGCGTGACAGCGATAAGTGAATTTGATAGAAAAACGTAGATTCACGTACTAACGACGAATACTAAGAGTAGTGATTAAAGATAATTGAATATCATAAATAAATCGAGTAAAAAAATTGATTCTGATGGTTACATAAAAGTCGACACGTATGAATTCATACGTGTACATAATTTAGGGAGAGAGAGAGAGAGAGAGAGTGAAGTCAGTGGGGCTGTTTTTAATGGGTTAATAGCGAGCCCCCTCGTCCCCGTCCCGGGCGTTTCGGGAACTCGCTTAACGATACGTGGAGAGCGCTCTGATGAAAATGTAAATAAAGGCTGTTCTTTCAGAGATAATTTGTACCGGCTGACGCTGACGTCGCTCACGAACCTGGAGCACGCTTCGTGGCCCGCGTCGGAGGACAAGGTCAACACCTGCCAGGATAAGGGCCAGAGCGTCGAGGATTGTCATAATTACGTCAAGGTGCTCGTCAGCAACGGCAAGAGTCTCTTCACCTGCGGCACTTACGCCTTCAGCCCGTGGTGCACGTGGCGAGAGGTACGTCCCGAGGAAGGAATCTGTCCGTGATCTCTCGCGAACTTCAGTCCTCCTCTTTCTCGCGTCGATCCGCACCGATGAGAGATTAGTTGATCTGCCGTCATCAGCCGAAAGTCTCGGTTGTACACGGTGATAATTGTATGCTCGCAGATCGAAAACATAACGAAGGTGACCAGCGAGATGCTCGGCGTGGCCATGTGCCCGTACTCACCACACGCGAACGTCACCGCTCTCTTTTCGAGGGGTCCTTCCGGCGGACTCTTCGCCGGCACGTCCACCGACTTCTCCGGAGCGGATAGAGCGATTTACAGGACACTGGTGTCCCCGAATCTGAGGACCCTGCAGTACGACTCCAAGTACGTGCCTCGTAGAGCTCCGCTCCTCGGCATTCCTCGGAGTGAAACCCCACTCGAAAAGTGGAGCGACCATCGAGTCATTTTCGAATTCGAGTGACTTTTCGCTCGTACGTGGAATGAATTCTTCGCTCCGAATCGTCGGGTGAATGTCCTCGCTAGGAATTTCAGCGGTGAATCTGACCTATAGTCGATGTCACGTGTATTATACCATTCTCTGAGTCAAATATTAGATAGTTTTCAGCGTTGTAAAGTATCATTATAATCTTATCATTATAATTAGAGATCACTCACGCGATTCTCAACTTATGGGTTATGTACAACAATAATTAATACAATAATAATAATTGTGCATAATCCATAAGATTGAAAATCATGTAACAGGAACACGTCAACCCCGATCTATTGAAACATTCGCTCGCACGAAGTCTCCGCTCTAAGCTTTAGTGAAGCGTACTCACTCTTACGATTTCGAGCAGCGGTATTTTCACCTCGAGCGAAGATGCCGCCACTTTTTCATTCATTTTGAGTGCGAGATTCCATTCCGAGAAATTTCAAGGATAGAAAACGAGAACGTGGCGTCGTGGCCGTTGCATCGATGAATACGATACCGCGTCTCGGTTTCCCTCAGCGGCTGCGTTCTTCTTGCAGATGGCTGAACGACCCGCAGTTCGTCGGCAGCTTCGAGACGGAGGATTACGTGTACTTTCTATTTCGCGAGACCGCCGTGGAATACATCAACTGCGGCAAGGTAAGAAGAGATCGATACCGTATAGTAATCCGCCGTGACGCGCTCTCGCGTCCTCCATCATCCGGGATACGCGCGCGCGATTGGCGATCTCGTCAGCCGTATAATTAGCCGCTTACGGTGTCGGTCGAAACGAGCGACGCGTCGAGGATTTTCCTCGCGGCGGAAAAATATCATCTCCGACGTGATCTCGGTTCTCGCGCGCGCGCGCGCGATGTTTATCATTTTCTCAGCCTATCGCCGACTCAAATTGCCGCCTAGGGTTAGCTTTAATGAAAGATTCTGCATCCGGCCGCGATCGCACCTCGATCGACGATGAAGCGCGAGGAGTCGAGCGCGCTCGGCTTCCCCCCGACGCGATAGATTAATTTACCATCCAGCGACGCGCTCGATGCGGTGATTTACGAGAAGGAGCGCGCGAACACGTGGAAGTTACGTCTCCGAGAGGGGACTTCCTCCCGTCGATTTTAACCCGACACACCCGGGCCCGACTTTTGCACCGTCGCCTATCGTCTCGGCCGTTGTAGCGCCTCGGCGCCGAGACGACGTGTGTAATCATGCATCGCGCTTGCAGAGAATATACTCGAGGATAGCGAGGGTCTGCAAGCATGACCGCGGTGGACAGATCATGATGAAGGAGGCATGGACGACGTTCAGGAAGGCCCGTTTGAATTGCTCGATACCCGGCGAATTCCCGTTCTATTACGACGAGATCCAAGGCGCGGTCTATCATCCGGAGGAGGGGGTCATCTACGCGACCTTCACGACTCCCATGTGAGTACTCCCCGTTCTCGCGGATTCGGACGCATTCGCCGGCGCATTAATTATCGTCTTTGTGTCTTTATGCCTGTCTCTATGTCTGCACAACACCACAGGGGGATACGAGAGACGGTAAATGCCACGTTGTTTATACGATCCGCCGGTCTGTCTGTCATGTCGATGATCGTTCTCATCACCCTCGATCGCGTTATCGATCGTAATTTGCCACGCGTTTCGCGTACACGGAAAGAGGATGCTCGGTTTCCGCGACTGAACAGGGACCAAACGAATACTCGGTTGAAGAACATGAGGAATGATATATCCTGTAACCGTGACTGAGCACATACGTGTGAACGTATCTTTAGATCTATGATGAAATTCGGTTGAGACGACTGAGAGCAATTGACTTCAGAAGTCTCCTACAGGGCAAAGCTTCCCGATCGGAACCTTTCAGTTATTCCCTGGAGTTCTATTGTGTTTTCTAGGAAAAACGGAACTATCCCGACCGGGATCCGTTCCTAACAGTTCCGCGATAGGCGCCCGCGGCTATCGATAATGTCATTTTCCCCTATACGGAAAAAGAGAATTCAGTTCCCGCGACAGAATAGGGACCGGATGAAAAACTCAACGACAGGAGACGACCGAAAACAATCGACCGAGCAGAAACTTCCCACAGATATCTTTCCGTTTTTCGCAATCCAATTTTCATCCTGCTCCTCGGGCAACGGAAAATTCAGTTACAACAACGGAACGGAATTTTCCCCGTGCAGCACGGAAGCGTGAAAAGTGAAAATTCCGAATGTTTCCAAATTTGTCAACGAGTTCATAAGTTCACGTCAGAAGAGAAAATTCATTACCAATTCCCGAGGGGGGGAGGGGGGGGG
>NW_014554557.1:672766-833987 GCF_001313825.1 Dinoponera quadriceps | reverse complement strand
GGGGGGGGGAGGGGGGGGGAGGTGAATTTCCTCCTCTGGCGTGAACTCGTGAAAAATGTAAATTTTCTACTTTGAAAACACTTGAAATGTTCACTTTTCACGCGACCACCCTAGGAGAAGGTTACATAATCGATACGACAAGGAATCTTTCCGGCCCTACAACCTCGTCGTTGGTCCCCGGCGAACGGAAGGTTCAGTCACGGAATTGGTTTTTCCCTGTACGGAAGCGCGCGACGCATCTCGGGCTCGGCCTTGAACGGGACCTTTTTCTCTCTTCCTGCCGCAGCAACAGCATCGCAGGCTCGGCGATCTGCGCGTTCAACATGTCGGCGATCGCCGCCAGTTTCAACGGGCCCTACAAGTATCAGGATGGCGCGGGTGCCGCCTGGGAAAGGAGACAGGTCGCGCATCACAATCGACAACACTGCGGCCCGTCGCCCAACACCGCGCCGCATCAGATCATGGAGGATCAACTGTACCAGCTGATGGACGACGCGGTGCAGAGCACGCTGCCGGAGCCGTTGTATACCGCGACCTTTGAGCGCTTCACCCACATCGCGATCGACGTGACACCGACCAAGCTGCATCGCAGCGTAACCGTCCTCTACGTCGCCACGACCACCGGACTGATCAAGAAGATCTCCGTCTTATCGAGGACACAAGAGACCTGCATCATCGAGGTCTGGGGACCCGTACCCTCGCCGCCGATGACCTTGCAGTTCCTCAAGGATACCCAAAGCCTCTACGTCGGCATGGAGGTCGGCCTCTTACGGTAAGACGCCCCCCTCCCCTGCGGATGATTCGTGCCTTCGTCGAAATTTTACCAGACACCGGTTGGTATATCGCGACGTATACGAGTGGTATTTAATTGTGCCTTTCGTATACATTACCATCTTTTCCCTCTCTCCCACCTAAAGAGCAGTAATTATTATGTGTGAACAATATTAAACGCTTCCATCTCTCATGCTCTATGCATCGATCTTAGATACAAAACTATTTAAAAATGGCCTGTTGGGTAATAACATCAAATTATATAGCATCGATCTTAGATACAAAACTATTTAAAAATGGCCTGTTGTGAGGTAATAACATCAAATTATATAGCTTTAATTATCTTTCGTACAAGCATTTCAATTCTCTACTTGTATTGATACTTTATAACTAATTACTTTTATTCTGCTTATTTCTCGTAAATGTTTTTCGAAAACTAAACCGTAGAACAATAATAAATGCACAAAATAAATAAGTAAAAAATAAATCTATCCATCTCTCTCTCTCGATCTGATAATCAGTCTTTCGTCCATTCAGCATACCGGCCATTCAATGTTATCGCCATCGGAGCCGTCAGGCATGCATGAACGCCCAGGAGCCGTATTGCGGGTGGAACGAACATCTGATGAAATGCGCGCAGGCACCGAAGCAGAATTACCTGGCGACTCATTGGCATCAGGACAGTACTAAGTGCCCAGTGCTCACCGATCCCGTGGACGGAGGCTGGAGCGCATGGAGCTCCTGGTCGCCTTGTCAACACGGCACGGGGGAACAATCGTCCGGACACGGTCACGTTCATTCACACTCGCACAACGAAAACGCGGAGGTGAGTGGTGAGGGCGCGCACACCGTGTTTGCTCGCGATCTTCATCGGCCTCGTCAGGGGCCTCTTCAGTCGTCAGGTCTCGTCCGGGAGTATCTTCATTTCCATTTGCAAACAGCATCGATCGCGAAGAACCGCACGACGACGACCTCGGCGCTTTACCGCGACGCTTCACCGCACAATAGAAATTTCGGGACTCCCTGTTCATCGCGTCGCTTTTTGAACGAACTATACCGACACAGACTCACGCCGTATATTTCGTTCTTTACATTGCATAGAACAATCACTATTACATAAGAACAATTACTATTACACAATTCGTTACTATTACATAGGAGAAATTTTGTATGGTGTAACTAAATATTGTACACTGCGTCTCCTCCCGAACGCTTCGATCGGTCCGCGAGAATTAACGCCCGAACGTTCGGCTCGGCAGAATATCGACACGTGCCAGTGCCAGACAAGGGAATGCAACAATCCTCCGCCGCAGCACGGCGGGGAGGGTTGCACGGGTGCTCGTGTCAGAGTAACAAATTGCACCGTTCACGGCGGCTGGACCGCCTGGTCGGCCTGGTCGGCCTGCTCTCAGACCTGCGGCTTCGCGATGAAGAGTCGCCGGCGCACCTGCACGAATCCTGCGCCCGCGTTCGGCGGCCGCGTATGCGTCGGCCACGATCACGACGATATCGTGTGCATCGATCTGCCGCCCTGTCCTACCCCCGTCAAAGCTGTCTCGCCGCCTCAGAATGGCCAGTGGTCGAGCTGGGGCTCCTGGGACGAGTGTTCGCAGCCGTGTGGCGGTGGGTATCCAAATATCGCGTTCGTTTCTTGTCCCCCCTCCCCCTCCCATGGACTTATATATATATGTAAAAGCCTATAACCGTGTATTGTGTGGGTAATAATAATTACAGACTGGGCGCTACTATATTTTCCTGAAACACGAATAATTTTTAGAAATATGACACCGAATTAATTACTTCGTTTTATAATTTTGACTGGTAAAGTTGCATTTTTAAAGGAATAAATATTCAAGAGTTATCTTTTTGATTATTAATACAAAACCATGTCGAAACTTGAAATTTTTTCGCAAATGTAACCAAATGTGTCACGAATGCAACGTATAAATGTGACATTTATTTGCTTGAAAAACTACAAACGGTTGATTAAAGTATGCGCCGTTTCGACCGCTATTTCTCCGGTAGCTGCATAATTCCACGCTCGTGGAGATTCTGAGATTTCCGAGCGGGGAGCTAGAGTTAATAAACGGGACGAGCTTCCGCATCGATCCAACGTACTTCCCTCCCCAGTGCCCGTACTTTTCGTTCTCCGTTTAATCTTTCCCCCTCGAAACTAGCTCGCGTTTAGCGAATCAACGATTCCTATTTTGCAGGTATACGTATGAGAAAGAGGATCTGCGACAACCCGCCGCCGAAGAATGGCGGTCTCGATTGTCCCGGGTGTGATTTTCAGGTGAGCATCCTACTAAAGAAGATTTCTTCGTCTTAGGACGCGCTGGAATGCGTTCGGGAACCATTTCGACCGGTCTGACGCGAGATTACTCGAGGTAAATGAGGGGATCGATGTGTTTCACAGTTCGAAGAATGCAACATCGATTGCGCCGAGACGAAGCGCTACTCCGGATGGACCCCGTGGTTGGCCGTGAACGCCAGTTTACAAAGCGGCAGCGCCGGCTACGTGGAGAAACGCTTCCGGTTCAGCTGCCGCGCCCAGACGAACGATCCGTCCAGCTTGCGGGTGCAACTCGCCAAGGAGGAAGAGCGTTACTGCAGGAACGACGGGTCCTGCATGCGAGGGAACGCCAACGCGAACGTCTACGCGGAACCCACCAACGAGAACGGCTGGGGGGAATGGTCCGCTTGGGGTACCTGCGATCGCTCTTGCGGACGAGGCACTCAGCACCGGGTAAGCGTCACGCTCGTCGCGATCTCCCCTGGACGATCTCCCCTCCTTGCGGTCCAAGATCGACGCGTTTTTATGCTTTTTATTTATTTATTTATTTATTTGTTAAATACACGCACGGAGAGAAGAGATCGAATTAACGTGACAACAAGCGGACCAAACGCGTTTCGGTCGAAGGAAAACAGAATTTCCAAGGGCCAAATCTGGCCCATAAGAACCAGAAATCCTGTTTCCTTTTTAACCGAAACACGTTCGGTTTCTTCGTTGTCGCGTCAATTCAACCAATCTCTCCTCTCCGCGCGGCAAAGAACTTTCCTCATTTTTCTAGAAAAAGAAATAAACACATAAATATTATACTTAAAGCCGTGGACTTGACTGATAGGGACGGTGTAACAGAAACAAGCTACGAGAAATCCACACGTTTCACAGGTGAGGCAATGTAAATTGCTGCCTTGCGAGGGTACGTCGACGCAGAGCCGGGCTTGTAACGCCCATCCGTGTCGGGCGAATTCCGGCAACTCGGGCGAAGGTCAATGGTCGTGCTGGACCGAATGGTCCGAGTGTTCGGCGTCCTGCGGGCTCGGCGTGCGCATGAGAACCAGGGAGTGCCTCGGTCGAGACAGTTGCGTCGGCCCCCGATTGGTCAGAGAAGCCTGCGAGATGCCCAGTTGTGAGTCTCTGCTCGGCTGGGACACGTGGTCGCATTGGACACCCTGCGACGACGACCATCAGCAGCACCGAAAACGTATGTGTCTCCAACACGGCCCCGGCATGTGTCAAGGGCCGATTCGTGAGACGCGCGATTGCCTCCCGGATTGCACGGACAACGGTGAGTCGGCCGGGATAGTTTTGCTATTGAGAGATACGATCTCGCAGGATCGTTAGATCTTAAGGCTCCCGTGAGTCTATTTTGCTGACTTTCAACGACGATATCGTCATAGTTACTTCGTCGCCGCGCGGAATGTGATGCGAGGTAGAAAAGCGCTCGAGTGCAACGTAACGATGACGACGCTGTTAAAAGTTACAGAATACTTGTACTGGTCCGTCGCTGCGGTAGTCTTGTTCGTGACGTCAGAAGCGAGAAAACGCGTTGCCAGAATTCTTGCGAAATACTGAGAGAGAAGTTACGCCTATAAACTGCCGTTTGCAAGATATTCCGTAAACTCGGCTTTTCCGCTCCAACAATCCGTAAATAATCCGTAAAAATTAACACACCCCGTGCAATTACAAAACTACAAACCCGCCTTTTCAGCCTATATCTTTCCCCATGATTTCACCGGGTTAATTTGACTGATGTTCACTCATCGTTCGAGTAAAAGGGAAGTTCTTTAGAATAATTTACTAATGTGCTGGATCGATCACACGAGTACCATCATATGGACGGGCCTTTTGATTTCACCTCAATTCCGCGAGAATTTTGGCCGTACGCTTTCTCGCTCCCGGCATCGTTTAATCGAGACGACTGTGGCGAGGAACGAGCGAAAATATCGCTCCGGTGTGTTACTCGCGAATCGCTTCCAGACGTGAACGCCTTGCCGTCGAGCGTGGAGAACTCGGGCGTCACGGTGGGCGCGGTGGTGGGCAGCTGTGTGATCGGTTTCGTCATCGGCCTGGCCTTGACGGCGGTGTTGTGCTTCTTCTACTTGAAGCGACGCAAGCCGCGCATTCCCGGTAGTCCGCACTATATCAGCAAGCAGAACCCTTATGTCACCGTGCCGCTGAAGGAGGTAAGACACTCGGAGACGCGTCCTTGGCGCGGGAACTTGAAAGGGGAACTGATCTCGCAGGTGAACGCAAAGCGACAGCCCAGCTTCTCGGGCAGCACCAACGGGAACGGGACCCTACGCGGCAAGAGCAACCCCAACGTGAACGGTCTCGGCAGCCCCAAGCTGTACCCGAAGAGTCTCGACTACGAGTCCGCCACGTTGAAACGCAACAGTCACGGCCAGCAGCACATCCGCGCCGATCTCGACCAGGACAAATATTACTGAACGGCCAGCGGGTTGCGTACAGCGAGTTGCGCACTATCTTCGCCCGAATGGTGACTCGCGGTTTCTGCTCCATCGGATCGTGTGATCCATAACGTTAAGCGAGTCGACTCCGGGACGCCAGCTCGCGTTTCGCAGCTGCCTGATCGGGGAATTAGCGCTCGGTCGAGATGTCGAAGTGTACAGTTTCAAGATGAACAGGACGATTCGACAAGGAGGGAGAGGAGGTTGCGAGTATCTACTTAATTAAAGTAACGCGGGCATCGAACGAGCGCCCATGCGAGACTACGTTTTTAGTATTAGATAAGCGATACACGCGCGTTCTTCGCCACATGTGAGTATTAACGATAACGGCCGGCGGTGCATCTGCGACGCACACGGTGTCGCATCAACATAGGTCGGTACGACGGGTTGCCTGCCGGCTGACGCCTGTAGGCAGGCTGATCGTACACGGCCATCTGCGCGATCTGTCAGTCAGGCAACCCGTCGTACCGACCCGTCGAACACAACACCCCGAAGACTCCATCAGTGCAATCCCATTCTGCCATTCTCTCGATGTAATGACACCGATATTTTCTAACCAGGCGTGTTATGGCCGAATACTGGCGCATCGTGATTGCTGATTATTCGCTGACCGTTCGTTACAGACAGATTATTCGATGAATCGACGCCCTAAAGCAACGGTCATGATGCACAAATGTTCCATAAATGATGTCTCTGATCGGACATTTCGATATCATTACGCACAGAGAACGTTAATGGAGTCTTCCGTACGTTTCAGATCGCGGATGCGCCGATGGTCGCTTTCTCTCATTCATCGTGTCTTCTTAACGTGCCGGGGAACACGCGAGTCGAGTGACGCGCTTCGCCGCTCGGCGTATGACGCACCGAGCGGCGTGACGACGACTCGGCGTGCCGAGAGAGAGAGAGAGGAACCGTTGTTTCGTAGGAGTTTGTAAGAGTTTATTTTTGTTTCTGTACATACATATTCGTGAGGAAGAGGGAGGAAGGGAGGGAGGGAGGACAGGGCACGGAACGCGTTCGGAATTGAGAATCGCTCCCGCTCTCATGTCCGGGCATTCAATTTTATGCATTTGTACAAAGTTCCATGATCCGTCATTTGAATAAATTTCTACGCCGAGATGTCATTTCATTCGTACGTTCGTAAGGATCGTTCGTGTCTAGGATACCGAGAGAAAGAGGGAAGGGAGGACAAAGGGAGCAACCGCGTGACCCGAGCTGCAATCACGGTTCAGTTCGGCACTCGGTCCTGCCGAGGGATCGATCGATTGATAGTCATTGTACAAATACAAAACATTGTAAGTGCATACGTCCGTGAAAAAGAGAAAGGAAGCTCGTTTCTTTCGTTTTTTTTTTTTATTCATACCACGAATATCGAATTTTTTATTCGAGTAACGTAGTGCCATGATACGGAGTTGTACATAAAAGCGCGTCTTCTTAAACGTACTTCTACGACGGAGCGGAGGAGCGTATATTATAAAAATAGATGCGTAAGAATGAACACACAGACGAATATAATGCGCGACAATTGCGTTTTTATATTGGCTCACATTGAGTCGCGCCCGTGAATCACGTTCGATGCACGCGACCGCTGAAACACTTGCCGTAGCGGCGTATTCCGGTGAGAACCGATTTGCTCGAGACTCGTTTGAAACTCACCGGTGTTGTCTTCCAAGGTGATCAATCAGAGCAGCTTGATCTGCCACGAGATATCTCGTATAGTTCGCGTTACTCTGCGCCCATTCGAGCCCATGTGATTCGCTCGTGTTAAAAAAAGAGATATAAAACGATTTGCAAAATACAACGACGCTTAATGTTGTCGCGCCCGCATAGAACGAGATATCGTTATTAAGGTTGCGTGTACACGCGAATTATTAATTATTGTACCCGTTGCATTTACCCAACGCACTCGTTTGCAATAAAGGCAATATCTTTTTTTAACGAGTCGACGATCGTTTGCTATGTTCGACCTACCTACTCTCCCCGTGATAACAAATCTACGAAATTAAGTGTTACATTTTTTTTTGTCATTAAACTTGACCAAAGTGTACAGTTTCTGGTGTGTACGTACGTGTACGCTGCATACATCTTTTTAATTGTATCGAAGGCTCTTTTTTCGCGAATTTTTATTTTTCAGCACTATAATTCATATCGTTACATCACAGAAGTTGTTTGATATTCATCGTTAATAAGTAAAAAAGAAAAAAACTTACCAATAAGTAGAAACATATTCGATCTCGCTTGGTTCTGTCGTCGTGTTGTGTTTGGGACTTCGGTTCTTCATTAAAAACTGTGGCGACTCGTAGTGAAGACTTCAGAACTAATTTGCAACGTTATCATTTGCTTAGTCGAGATTGGAACCTTATTTCATCGACACTCCAATTAGCTTAGAAAGTTTTCTCACAGCGCTGGTAGATGGCGCCAAGTAGTCTGCAATTTTGCGAATTTTTCTCGGGTCAAACGAATCGACTGTTGCAACTCGTTCAGTTAGACCCTTTATTTGCGGCCAAATTAATTCTGAAGAATTCCGCTACGAGTCGCCACTATCTTTAACCCGTAAGTAGACGCGCGACTTGTTGAAGAACAAACAACTGCTGCGTATAGCTGAGATCCTTGAATATTATTGACGCTACTTCACTAAATATAAGAATAAGCGATGGAGGTAATGGACTGAAAATGCCAATGTCGCAGATAAAAACGAAACGGAGAAACGTTCACGTTTCGTTCATGCGTCGATGGATTGGTTCGACCACTTGTACGTCCATTTATGGGTCAACGAAGAATTGCGATCGGACGAATCTTTATTTTTCAATCACGATTCTCTCTCCTCCGCTAAATGATAGGTAAGCGCCATTAAATATGATTAATAATAAATTATTATATATTAATAATATAATTATACATACAATAATTTAATTATAATTAATTATAACACATATCGTACCGTTATAATCAATTGCTAAATAATTATTGTAATTAATTATAATGCATAATTAATTATATATTAATATATAACATATATTAAATAGTTCAGATATGAAAGTTTATGAATATTGAATACTTTAAGATTATAAATAGAGATTGCGGAGGCTTATAGATCGCTTATCCGCAGATCCAACGCGAATTTTTCGATTTGGCTGATGACATGATCCATGGACGATTCCGTGGGCGGTGGTTGGCAGCATATCACCATGCGGAAGAAGTTGCCGATGTTCTTCGCCGGCAGAGGCGTGTAACCGATCATGAGAGATCCTTCCAAGATCATGCGTTCCTTTATCTTCGACGTGACTTTGTACAACTTGCCCCACCAATCTCCAGTTTCTTGCTGCTTACGCATACTCGGAGGTATGTACCTGCAACGTTCGGCCTTTCCGATAACATTTGGATCGACAAAACAGTGACGCGATAATACGCAGCGTTCGGCCGTTCCGATAACGTTCGGATCGACAAAACAGTGACACGATAACGCTCAGTCACTCACCAAAAGCACACGCTGGTGCACTCGTAATCGGGTAATACCAAGCGGAAGCCGGCGATGTTCTTGATGCGTTTCAAAAAGTAATCCTTACAGATCATCGCCTGGTCCACCGAGCACGCGAGAGCCTTCGTGCCACGGGCTTTCCACATTAGCCAGAATTTCATGGCGTCGACCTTAGGACACGAGCGTTAACAGAGGCGAGAATAACGATCATTCTTTCAGACAATATCATAAAACACTTCCGGAAGTTGTCAATCTTTCAATGCTTCTTTGTTCTGTTTCGCAAAGGAAAGGGAGCAATATTTTCCGACGGTGCTAGTCTTGAATTCACTCGGGATATCTCGCATTTAGAGGAGAACGTGCACGCGATTACCTTCCTGCCGCACTGCACGCTTTTGTCCCCCGTGTCCCACGTGACGTCGTAAAACTTGTCCTGCTGAAAAAGATACTTCGCCCCGGCGCAGTTGACCTCATGCAGGGCGTTCTCGCCTTTGACCAGAAAGAAAGAGCACTGGAGCGGCACGCCAAGCATCTTGTGCGGATTCCAGGACACCGAGTTAGATCTGAACCGATCGCGTTCGAGTCGCGAGAACAGAGACGAGAGAGCCGATGAGAGGAGGCCGATGCCGATGGGAGTGTTTGCGAGTTTTAAAGTGCTCTTTACGTCGCAGAGAGGAAAGTCCTTACTTTCGTTCCGTCGAGCTCGCAAGAGTCGCTTAAGATTCTTTCGTCGAACGCGGCTCCCGTTCGTTGCCCCCCTCGGGCAAATCCTGTCACGACGCGACACGACGACTGTTCAAGGTCGACGCACAAAAAAAATAGCGCTAATTCGAGTCTCATATTCTCGCGCATAAGAGAAATCTTATACGAAGATAAAACATGCTCTCACACGAAGGAATTCCATGTAGTTCCGCGAAAAATATCATATTCTTGTCATTCGAGGATAATTTTTGCGAATTAAGAGGAAAAATTTATTATATTAGTATAATAATTACAGAAATATTGAATATTGAAGAAAGGACGATATCTTCAAACTGATACAATTCGCAGTTCGAAGATATCCTTCTTTTTACATCCAATATTTTTTCCCCTCAATTCGTGAGAATTATTCTCGAATAACGTGACAATATTTTTAAGCGGTGCCATATAGATTTTCATTATGCATGAGTACACGTTTTATCTGCATTTATATAAGATTACACATATTCTTGCTAATATATGAGAATATACGAGTCTAAAATTGATACTAATTTCTTTTCTGCGTAGCGACCGGTACGCGGATCGATCTCGGACGGTCGTGAACTCGCGACTTTCCGACTTTCGTCTCTCGACGGCACTGATACGACGATGATTACGAACAATTCGATGCCTCGCAGCTGGTGCCGGTACTTGTCCGAGAGCAGCAGGCTACCGCCGTAACAGGCCTGAAACAGTTTTCTGGTCAGAGCATCTCGTGCATTTAGCACTTGCGCACGCGGTAACTTTTGTACGAACGTCAACGTGCAGCCAGAGGCCTTCGTTTTGGCAGATCGCGGCGATTTCTACCAGCGGATCGAAAGCGCCGAGTACTGTGGTACCGCAGGTGGCGTTCACAAAGAACGGTACTTGATGCTGCTTCCTCGCCTCCGCTATGGCTCTCCTCAGGTCGCTCGGTTCCATACGACCCAGCGCATCCGTCTTGACCTGTCACAACGGAAGAACGTTATTGTTCGGAGCCACGACTCCAACGACATGGAGTCAACGACCAGCGCGGGAGAACAGTTTGGACGCTGCGAAGTCGCAGCGTGGAAACTTGCTGCGTCGAATCGCGCGTCTTTCTTCAACTTCTCGCTTATTCTCAAATTTCATTCGGTCCTAGGAGAGGCTTCGAAATCACCGGTCCGTAATGTGTTAATCGTGAGCGCGGACCGAAGGTCATACCTTGTGGACATGATCGGTGCCGATGCCCAACCAATGGGCACCTTTCATAATCGAGTAATGACCGCTCTCGCTGGAGAAGCACGCCAGAGGTGGGAAGCCGCCGAGTCCCGTTTTCTTCACGCCCGGTAACAACTTGTACCTGGCCAGCACCATGCCGTACATGTTCGATATGCTGCCACCCGGACTCATCACACCGTCGGCCTGCGGCATCGGCGGGTAGTCCAGCAACGCCAACGTCTTCTCGATCAGTTCGCGCTCGATCAACGTGAACACCGGGGCGACCTCGTAGGTGTATCTAATAAGAGCATCCACGATTGATTAGCAGTTGGCTCGTCACGTACCCTCTCTTTCTCTATTATCGGAGGAAGAATTTCGCTCTCTCAACAAAACTAAATCGCCTCGGCGACTCGATGACCCGTGACTTTAGCTCGGGGGTAATGTGGTAGGTCACGACGCGTTGTCTGGAGCGCGCAAGTGGGTTAACGTCTGCTGTTCGCCGAGCGATAAGAAAATATCTCGGATTATTCGTCATGCGTCTTCGTGAGAGAGTTGCAGTTACGTCTGCCGAGAGCGTCGCGGAGGACACGCCGTCGAATATCCCCGAGCACGCTTGGAAGCTCGGAAGCTGCTCTTACTGGCTGGTGTTGAGGGCGTCCGTCAACCAGGAGCCGGCCAGCCCGTACCCGTCGACGCCTCCGTAAAGTTGGTTGTGGAAATGCGGACTGGACGTCTTCACGGAGTAGCGCACGACCTGCCGTATCACCGTTTCGATCTCCTCGTCGCTCGCTGGCTCCTCGTTCAGAGAAAGAGGCATCATGCCCTGCGGAAAAATCGCGACGAATGAGAGAAGAGAATGATAACGCGTCTTTCAGATTCGATTTATCGGGAATCGGTTATCGCGCCGGCGAGGAAGCTGGATACATCCGTGCGATCGCGCAAAACTCGTGACGTGTCACGCCGATCGGCCGGAAAATTTGTCGAGAGAACGACGAGCGTTATCGCGTACGTGTCAAAGTCCCTCATAGAAATCAACGATTCCTCGGCCGGACGGCGGATAGACGCGTGAGAGTTCAGCTGAGTACTTTCTTCACGCATTTACGGGGAAAGGGAGGGGGATGGAAAAAAAAAAAGTAGAACTGTAATGATAATAAAGTCTCGAAACGTTGATGTATTTGCATGAAATTAGTGGCAATATTGAAGACGCTGATAACACATCTAGGTCGGGTTGGGGTGGCTAGTTTGTGTAGGGGAGTAGAGGGCTGATGAATTATCAGTGAAAAAGTTTATCGTTACCCGCGGATAACTAACTGAATGATTTTAATATCGAAGCAAATATACTCTGTGGAAAATTTAAAAGGAGATAATACCCTTATAAGGAGAATGTAAGCATCGCTTAATAATTTCGTGTCGCTCTCCGAATGAAGACCTTCGTCACTGAATGCCTGCATATTTCTGCAGGCGTCGTCGGTAAGTCGTCGTCGGTAGAAAGATTAGTCAAGCATTATGAGATACTGAGAAGATACGCAGTATCATTGACCCCGGCATTTCGACGACGGTTCACCGTGAGAACATGCATATTATTACTTCCTATCTCCGGTATCGTGGACATAACACATTGTTTTTTCCGTCTTCTGCAAAGACGAATATTCGTGCTTGCACAACCCGAGACATCTTACATTCTCACATAAACACTAATATTGCTCGTATATAAACACTGAGGGTGATCCAAGCGAGATCGAAACGCCCGTTATCGTAATTTCTGTATTCGACATCTTTAGTACCTGCACTTTTTTACGTGTACGACGCGAAATTTAGCATAGACAGAACGGCGTTTCAGGCTTTTACCGGCTCACTCTTACTTTCCGATTGCGTTCAATTGTTCTCGACAAGCTCATAGGGCTTTTTACAAAATATTCCAGTCCGGTAGCCCACAAATGTATCTACGTCGACTCCACGAATGTCCTTATAAGGTACTTCCCCGTAGTGAAAATAACTTTATTCACTCGCAATATTTCGTCCAGTTTGTCAGTCAGTATTGCTCTATTCAATAACGGCCGCTCGATCTTGGCTCTTTTCCTCATGGGTTAACGAAAGAAACGGACAAAATTGTGCTCAACTGTGTAAAAGCCGTCTTGGAATCTTTCGCGAGAGTCCTTACGAACCTGTCGAACAGCCCGATACATCCTTACCCACTTATCCCGTTGGTTTTCGCCACAGGGCGGATTATTCTGGCGCGAGGAGTCGCGCCGCAATGTTCGGTGATACTCACTTGCAAATCATTGGGATGGACGAATTGCACGACGGGCTGATCGCCGGACCGATCGAACGCGTGCTCCTCCCTCAGGATCTTGAGGATCTTCTCCAACAGCTCGGTGACGCTGTCAGCACTCGACGCAGCCATCGCGAAAACTATACTGAACCGAAGCGCGGCGGACTTGCGGAGTCCGAATGACCGGCCAGTCGTCTTCGAATCCGTCGAACCCCTTCCATTTCGACCTGCCACGAGTGCATATCGCTCTTTTCCCGCGCTCGAAAAGCTCGTAGATACGAACCCTCGTGAACTGCGACGAGAATTTCGGCGATTCAGTGCGCAGTCGACACGCGCCGTTTACGTAGACGTCGTGTCCGTCCGATGGCATTACGCGCGAGTCGCGCGCGTGTGTGTGTGTGTGTGTGTGTGTGAGTCAGCCGGAAGCACACACCTGTAATTGGAACTTGCGATTTTCAAATGGCACATTTACCGTTTTCACACACGAAATTACGCGAGTCGGGCATTGCCTCCGGTCCCGTTCGCGATAACATATCGCGACTTGCGCCGACAAACGCGCCGACGTTGATTACACTCGCGACACTTGATTCCGCCTAACAACCATCTGACTATCCAACGATATCTATCCTGTCTAACGATCTTGGAATTGTAATTGTAATTAACAAATGACGGGCACGAAACGCTTGGAAACGGCGAGCGGAGCACGCTTGGAAAGCGGAAGGACTGCAAAGACTGGCGCTTCGAGTGTTTTGTTTTTGTCGAAAGTTGCAACTTTTATTTGGCACTTTAATTTGGCGAATTAACGACACATCTTTCGATTATTTCCCACCGCGTTGTAATCGCGAGGGTTACGCAAGTCCTGTTATCACACGCGCCATACACGCGTATCTCGTTGTATTCTTCGCGACAGCGGAAAGAAAAACTCGTAATCGCGCGTTTGAGCGACACGCTAATTATTATGATTAGCGTCAGAAAAAAAGGTGATAACTCTGGACGTTGATCCATAGGCATCCAGCTATTATTCGACGTCCAGGTGGAGAAAGGACGCACGTCACGTGGGAGACTTCATCTTTCCCGTATCTGCAACAGCGGACGAACGAGGCAAGTGAGAAACAAGGTGATCAGAGAAGAAACGATAATGATGCCTGTTCTTCTTGCAGCGAGAAAGAGAATCGAGATCAAAATGAGCGGAAGAATCGCGCCGGCCTTCCTCGTATCATATCGCGGCGGGTCATTTTTGCTATCGGCGGAAAAATCCGAGATCCCGATATATCGCGTTCGATTAAACGCGGAATCCGTACTTAGATCAGAACCGTGTCCTTCCTGGCCACGTGCGACTTGAGAGACGGCGATATAGCGTCGAGAGGTAGCCGAGGCACGATGCCCTTCATGGAGGCCCACTGGCCCTCGCAGAGCTCGTGAAAGGTCAGCCGCAGCAGAGGCTGACCACCCAGCACACCCGGGCCTCTGCAAATCGCCCCGGCTCCGTACTCCCAGATGCTCCAGTTGCCCGTCACGATCAACGCCCGCTGTATCTGCAACGGATTCGTCAGGTTCGCGAAGCCGGCGAATCTACGGCGTAGCCAGGACGCGACGTACAAGGCACGGCAGTCGCAGTGCCAGGGGTTCCGATTCAGATGCACTTGCGGAATCGCGGACACAGCGTCCATGCTGCCGGCCGGCAGGAAAGAGAGCTCATTCGACTCCAGTTGCCTGAGGATTAAGATACCGCTGAGTGGCTGCGAATTACTCGGCATTGCGAGATTGTTTTCTTATCTTGTGAAATCTCCCACCAAAATCATTCCAACGTCTTTGATCGTTGATACTACTATTTCGATCCGGTGACGCGATCACGGCGCGACGATCTATTGATTTTACCCTGAAGGTCCGCCCTTTTCTTGCTGCTGCGTAACTTTCGGGAAATAAATGTTTACCGAGAACCAAATCGTAGTGGAAACGTTTGTACTTACAAAGTATAGTTTTAAAGGCTCGGAGGAAAGCCGGATTTTTTTTTTTTAATTTTCCATGGCTTCTTTTCGTTTCCTTTCGCGGATAAATGAAAAAATTTGGGGAAAACCGTCTTTTCCATTTCTTCGATGTTTTTCGATTTCTTCCCGAGGAAAAATTAAGAAAGCGGCTTTTTAAAAATTATATCACAAAGAACGTATATTTATTAGATTGAATATCATAGATTATATGTTTGAGATTTGATTTATTATTTTCTCTCTCTCTCTTTCTCTCTCTCTCTCTCTCTCTCTCTCTCTCTCAGTTCCAGGTCAAAGAAGTTTGTCGTTGTAGAGACGAATAAAAAGATTTGTATAAATAAAATCGTCATGCTAATCGCGATTAAATCAACCTAACATTGCGGGAATGTCCGATTCCGAGCAATTATTAAAGTCTAATTAATAAGGACCTTAAAAACCTTATTATTAAAATCTGGAAATCGACTTACAGCTTACGCAAATTCGGCGTATCGTTAAAAACCCCAGATTGCAGCAACCTCAGTCGATTGGATTGCAAGAAGAGAGAAGTGAGATTGGATAGACCGTGAAGTACGCCTCTCGTCAAGATCTCTATATGATTTCCATAGAGAATAAGACGTTCCAGGGATGTGGAGTTGCCGAATAATCCGTGCGGCAAGTACTTGATGTGGTTGTGTCCTAGTCGTAGTTCTCGAAGCGCTACCATGTCGCGAAAGGCTCTTGCGTCGATCTGCCATCGAGATGCGATCTTTATTAATATATGTTTATTAATACTTATAATATATACGAAGTTTCTTCTGAGTATTCGCGTTTATTCGACGCGATCGTTTATAAAATCATACGTATTTCAAACATAAGTTTTCTTAGCAATTAATTAATATTATCATCGTATAGGTTAGAGATTAGCCGAGTAACGAGGTGACGTCAAATGACATTTTAATAAAGTCTTATCTCTCTTGACGTTAGAGATGTTATTAAGACGTTATTTGACATAATAATCTTTCTACTCGGGCAATTTAACAAGGATAAGCGTGATTTCGTAAGGCTTTAATTAGCCATTTTCCTATCTTTGTTGACTTTTACTCAGAAGAACCGCACGATTATTAAGATTAATTTAATTTGTGCAGACAGATTTACGACATTTACGCGGGATATTCTGTTGCTTGACATTTCCAGTATCTCCAGCTTGACGAGATGCGACAGCGTTCCCCTGGGTATTTCCATCAACTGGTTGCCCCTCATGTCCAGCTCTCTGAGCGACGTCAAATGGCGGAATAAATTATTCGGTAGCTCCCTCAGGCGATTTTCCTCGAGCGCGAGACGCCTGAGGTTGATTGTGCCTTTGAAAATCGGGACAGGTAATCTGGACAATCGGTTTTTAGCCAACAGCAGTTCCTCGAGGTTACCGAGACCGCGAAATGCGTCGAGAGATAAGGAGGAGATGCGATTGGAGGAGAGATCCAATAAAGCCAAGAGGCTATTGCTCAGAAACAGACCTTCCGGCAGAGTCCGAAGTCTGTTCGACGATAGATCGCTGAATAGGGGGAAATCGAATGAGATTACTTCGGTCGATCGAGTGCTAAATGTTCGGTGCGCATTTCACGAAACGATTATCGAAATAGTAAATACCGACGTACTAAATCTTAATGGATTCACACTGTACATTGAAAATATAAGTACTGCTGGGCTAATCAAAAAATACAATGACGCCTTTTATGATGGAGGCGTACAAGCGTTGTCAGAATACTGCCGAAAGACCATAGGTAATCCGAGTCGAAATTTTGATGCGGTTGATGAGTAATTTTGGATCTAATGCAATAATATTAGATTTAATTCCAAAGTCAAATCAAACGTTTCGACTGACTCAGCAAATGTGCTCTCTTCCAATAGAGACATCTGCAGAAATATGTTCTTCTAATATCTGTTTTCGTATTTTATTTTCTACGATGACTCTTCATTTATCTAGATTAATTCTCGCGTACAGTATTCGAAGGTTTCTCAGGCCGAGAAACTGATTCCGCTGGACTTCTTTCAGGAGGTTATCGCTCAGCCGGACATTCGCGACACCTCGCAACGGCAATAACAGATTCAACGATAGGTGCTCGACCAGGTTGCCGTTCAGATCTCTGCGATTTGTAACCTCATTAGAGTCTACGCATCTTTCGCTCATACAATCGCCATGCGAATAGCAACTTACAGGTGGTGCAACCGCGTCATGTTCCTGAATGTGTCCCTGTGCAGAGCGCTGAGCCGATTACCCCCGAGATCCCTGAAACGGCACGTCGAGCGAGTGACTTTTATTCTGCGCGACTTGTTCCGCGCGCGTTCTCGAGTGCGTGCAATTTCGAGAGAGAAATTGTCCAAATCGCGCGCAAGCTCGGCTAAACTCGACGCGCACTTTAGAGCTCAACGACACGTGCGAGTACGGCTCGGCTGATTTTGCGGAGATTTCTCCCTCGAATCGCTTACAATCTCAGCACGTCGGCGGGCACCAGTTGCGCCGGCGGGAGATCCAGCAGGCCGCGCCTCCAGCAGGACACCGACTTCATCTCCGGCACGCACTTGCACGGGCCTTCGGCGCAGACCTCCCAATCGTCCTCCCTCGAACCGATCTGCCAAACTGCCAGAGCATGGCTGTGCTTTCATCCCGTGCTTTGGTAATGACGATCGTGAGATGTTATTCTTACCCGGTTGCTCGACCGCTCGCAGCCTCCGCTCGAGGCTCGACAGTCGGTTCTCCATCTCCTCGAACACGGACATCGACGCCGGCGTCGGATGTGAACGTTCCGCGTCAGCATCTGCGCTCGTACGAGAAATCACCTCGGGTATTAGGAGTTTTAAGCGTGTCGGGGACCGAGAAGAGGTCGCCGCACAGCGGGGATTGTGAAACTCAACCCCTTTTGATCCCGTTGGGCTACACGTGTCCCGCACTTTCTAAATTTCTTGGAGTGAAATCTCACTGAAAACAAAAGAGTGGCGCAGTATTTTCACTCGAAGCGATAGTGAAAATACTGCCACTCGAAACCATAAAAGTGAATGTTTCATTCGAGCTTAGAATGGATTCTCACTACATACAAGCGAATATTTTAATCGAGCGGAGTGAATATGTTCCTGTAACAGTGGAATATATTAGATTTACTCTTCAATTTCGAGCGAAAATATTTACTCGACGAGTCAGATTAGAGAATTCACTCTATAAGTGAAAATTCACTAAAACTTGAGTGACTCGTATTTAAGTAGTCTCTCTATTTCTCTACTAAAATTTCATCCCAACAAATTTCGAGAGCAGAGGGAGATCCAAATTTTATTTTGTCTTAGTACTGTTTAATTAATTTTTAATTTAACTAACTCAGTTTTCTACAACAGTTGATACAACGATTAAATGATAATTATCTTAACAACATATGCAAATTTGAAATTGTTCAGAGAAAAGACAGGATTAAAGGGTTAACTATATCGCAATCGATTACCTGCGGAAGTAGCAGCCGTGCTCGCGGTCGTGCAGGCGTATGGGATCAGAGAACACATTTTCGTCTCGCATAACGAGACAAGGACGATAAGACAGCAAATCGTCGAGGGAGACAGCAAGTTGATCATGTCACGGACGAGTCGAATCAAATGGTACATCTCGCAGGCAGGGCAAAGTGCGCCAGACTGAGAATGCGAATCGCGACCGGCCAGCCGGCCGGCCGCCGTCCTTCATCGCGCTCTCTCGCTCGCATCCTCATTATCGTGGACATTAATTTCAAAGGTAAACTCGTTACACAACCAAGATTGACGGACAATGGCCCCTAGTTCGTAATTTACGAATACGCGTTGTTGCCTTTAATGCATGTAGTCGACGTGCGTACATATTGCTCGATGAAGCAGCTCGTCGAGCAACGTGGCGCACGAAGATCGTTCATTTTAATCGTCGGGCATGGATTCTGCGTATATATTCTGCACAGAACACCTGCGCAGAACACATGCGCAGAACACCTGCGCAGAACACATGCGTAGAACACACGTGGAATTTATATTGGAATTTTGCAACCCTCTCTCGAAGTTTAGCCCATCTAGGAGGCGAGTTGCAAAACTGTTACATTTATTTATCAATCGGTAAGGATTACTCTGCCGGAACGTGTCGACATCGCTCGGTTGACTGTGATATCGCAGCTTGCGATATGATTGAATTACGTGAAACAGAACGATCATCGATAAGCGGGTATACTGCACCTCAAAAGATACAATTGTGATTTTGTTTCTTTATCGGTGTAACTGATAACGGGCGATAAGTGAACATTTCGTTCCTCTACAGGCAAAGCTGAACCAAACATTTGCATTATTATTTGTGACTTAAAATAACTTGTGACTTGAATAACTTGAACCAATATCTTCCCAACGAGAGATAAAATATGAAGATAAAATTATGAGGAAGAACGCGGGAGCAGTAGGTAGACGAGATTGTTTCGAAATCCAAAATATCAGACCGGCTGACGGGCTTTAAAAGTTACATCAATTGTTCCTTGCAAATGCATTCCAATATCCTTTCGGTTCCCATCAGGAGAGATCGCATACACGATTGGAGAACCAATTCAAATTTGCGCGTCGAGGATACATATTCAGAGCACCGAAACGTGCATGAATTAGAAACTACCCGAACACCAATGTGTTGCGACGGAGATAGGCAGTGATGATAAGGAAATGAGATCAATGGTTGCTCATCGTTAATATTTATTAGACAGATGCATTCTTGTCTCCTCTTACATTGAGTATAGTACACAGCGTATAGTTTGGCGTGCAATCGATCATCGTCAGACCTTTCGTCGCGCAGTTTGTATTATTTAGTGTTCTCGTATATATCACTATCTATATAAGTGTATGCAGAGGAAGAGGAAGAGCCGCATCGCGTTATAATGCGTTAAGATTTACATTTGTTGCAAACTAAACAGAAATTCGCGATTAAATGACCTAACACAGTTGACTCGATGTTTCCTATTCTACGTTGCGTTTCTCAATGGGTCTTTTGAAATCGACGACGTTCAGGACAATCTTGTTCCGCTGGATCCAGGACACTCCCCTTTGTTCTTCACGGCCAGTTCTACGATGCGAAAGTAATTAACGTGATTGATGATATCGATTTAAGATAATATTTCGGATGTCCAATTTAATTGCGTAACGACATTAAACAAAATTATTATAAGCAGTTATGTCCTTTAAATATTTAAGATGAATTAATTCTTTATCGCTCCGATCGATAACTTTAACATGTGTACAACTCCCCCTCGATATATTTGTATTTCTCTCCCTTTTTTTTCTTCTTTTTCTCATTCACTTACTTGTCCCCATTTCGCAATTGTGAACGTCCAAAGCGCACTGCGTGCCGAAGGTCCTCGGCTTGAAACTGGGGTTCATGGGATCGTGAACGCAAACAGGATCGTACTCGTCCCCGCATTCCCTAGCGCAATCCTTCTTGTTTTTCTTCGCCTCCTTGGCAGCCTTGATGGCATCCTTTACGTCCTTCGAAGCAGTCGCCGCTTCTTTAATCTCTTTGGGCTCTTTTATTTCCTTCATAGGGGTCACCTTTGAATCGTCGGGAAGAGCGTATCCCTCCTCGCAGAACGTAAACATGCTGAGAAACGCCATCGCTAAAGAAGGTTCACAGAAGAGAATAGAAAATTGGAGATAATTCAATCTCGATGTCGACTGTTCAAAATACGCCGAGTGATCTCCGGTGCAATTCATTTTCTTATATATGACAGGCGAGGGAGAAGAATTGCGTTTGAATTGCAGCGGCAACGTTCTGCGAAACAAAGAAACTGATAACTCTTGATCGACTGTAACATCACAATCATTCTATCACGACCATAGATTAGTACCGAGCAAGTAAATGGCCGACATAATTTTCGGAAGCTTTCGTGTCGGTGCGTTCTAGAGAACGGTATTACGTAAATCCATTGAAGGTAGCTTAGTACCTCGTTGGGACTCTACGCGGCCTTAATACGCGTCTCTATTGGATGATTGCAGCTTTATTGAAATCAAGGTTTATTTCGAATCGAGATCGACACGCTCCTGGCGATTGCGACGTTTCTTCACTCAAGGCCACTTAGGCCCACGTCCATTTAAAGATACTTCCTTCGATCCTTAGTCGGTCTAATTTTTCTCTCGCTATTTCAGAGGTAAATAACGATAGTCGCGATTTCTACTTAGTTCTTCGTAAGTAAATTCTGGAAAAAGACGCTCGCGCGATTCCGTGAAATCATTTCAGCCGAGATTGATCTTGAATGGACTCTAAATCTATGTAATCGATCAGTGAATGCAACTTGTTTTATCGCACGAATTACCATAATAATTCCAGGACTTTATAGTTTTTTTTAATATACTTTATGATTGCTTGCACGAATTACCATAATAATTCCAGGACTTTATAGTTTTTTTTAATATACTTTATGATTGCTTGCTGACTTCCGAGTTAGTACCGGTTATTTTACGATCACTTATTTTATGAATAGTATATACTTGATTAATGGTTAATAATTCTTTCCTCACGCAAACTTTAAAGAGAGAATCATGCATAAACGAGGTGGTTAAAAAGAGGTGCAATCAGCTAATAAGCCGTAGATATTAAATAATATATTATTACGTGCGCGAAGTGTTTGTACAATTTCTTTCTTATGTTTCATCGATATCAAAACTTATAATTCCAATCAAAAACTCTTTTTACAAAATTAGTACCGTTCTAATAATGTTACATACGCACAAATAAAGACGACTGTGTGTGAATCAAACAATCAAACAACGAAAAAAAAACTTTAAACCGTCGGTTTCATCAGACTGTTAGTTGCTTATTCGAACGTATTCAATAGTTGGCAGAAAAAAAGATATAATTCTGTAGAACATATCTATAATCACTCTGTAGAACACATAAAACCGGTTGGTATAAAATCACGGCGCATTTAGCTGATTGCGGAAATGATCGATTCTCGCGTTGTTAAGCCTTAAAAAAAGTCGGTGCAAATTTCGTACCAACTATAATTGCTACCTCCATTGTTCCGACCGATCGTTGGCGGGTATGAAAGTCAGCTTCAATTTCCAGGCACGGTGAATGGCTGTCAAGAGAGGACTGACATATCGTGTCATCATGCCACGTTTATAAACGAGCGTAACGATGAAATTCATCCCCACCTGCGGGGGAACTTGTAGAACGCATTAAGTCCGGATCGTGTGCGTCGGATTAATTATACTTTATAGAGCACGCGATTTTTCTCCGGATCGTACAGCTCGTTCAAGAGGACGCGGTTCGTAATTAATTAATTAATCGCTAACAGGCAATCGCCAGCATTGGTCAAATGACTTTTAATTGTTACCAATAATAACGATCATTTGAGCAGAACGATGTTGCAAGTACTCATGTTCTGCATAAATTCAAGTAACACGTATATTGATAGAAATTATTTTCGGCTTTAGCTACATCTTTTTTTTAAATCATAAAAGTATAAATAAAAATATATACGTAAGCTTATCATCGCTGGTAATATAGTAACGTTTATCGGAAAAATGGTTCTCTTGATTGTAATCCTTTTACTATAGTGTATAGTTACGGTATTATATATAGTTACAAATATCAAATAATTTTCTCTTGGTGTATACTTGAAAAACTTTCGTAATACGTGTTTAGAAAAGTGTAGATAAATTACGGTTTGTTTAAACTACAACCATAAAGTCAATGCAGACTCTTTGACGCCACTTTACTACCAATTAGAATATAGCACGTCCTAGATCTCGTGCTCGTTATTTTCCATTTATGAAACTAATTTGCTTTTCGACGTTAATAACTGAGAGACGCGTAAAACATCGCGTGCCTGACATTCCATCGCAGAGAGGATATGACTAAAAATTAATTTATTTTCCAGTGCGCCGCTCGCGTACTTCACTGGCACGTGATAGCAACCGAATAATCAGGCTGCCGTGTCCGCGAGAAGAGATCATCGTTGTAATCTGCTCTAATCGCGACGTCTCGAGTGACGTCGCGAGGTACATCCGGCGCAGCTCTGAGATCGCAGCTTTTCCCAAAGTACCTTCACGCCCGAGAGAAACGGTGTCTCTATTCGACCGCTTCTCGAATATCAAATCGCTTCTCGATATTCAACGGATGAGTCAAACGGATGAGAGGGAAACATTCCGCATCGATGGGATTAATTTGCGTGAAATTTAATAAATAAATAATTACAGGTAGAGTGAAAAAGAGACGACGGAGAGACGAGAATGGAACTCGGTGACAACGAAGGTGGCGAGCTTCTCACTGCTCTTCCCGCTTCGTGACCCGCCTCTCTTCTTCCACGTAGCTCTTGAATAAATTCAAATAGTCGTCCCGAGATTCGCGGAACGTGAGAGCTTCAGCGACACGGCATCCGGGTGTCGTGCATTTCTTCGTCGAACTGGAACCAGCGTCGTTTTGCGCCTCGTACTTCTCGACGGAGCTTCGCACCATGGACTCGAGATCGTTCAGCGTCTCCGAACTGGCGTAAGCTGAAAAACGCGCAGGTCCTCGTTAGTCGTGAGAAGCGGACGAATCGAAGTCACGAGGTGACAATAGCCCTGAGTTGGATCTCATTGAGAACTCACGCGACGACAAGCCCCGTTCTTCGTCCTCCTCGTCTTTGTTACCCTTCTTCTTGATGATCTCCAGCTTGGGTATGAAGAGCAGCAAGCAAATTGCCGCTATGAATTTAACAATCATCTTGAAGATGATCAACTTCAGTATGATCTTCGCGATGGTGAAGGCGTTCAGTTTGAGGGCGATCGGCCAGCCAAGGTCGAAGGTCGGCAAAACAGAGATGTGAGACATATCGGGGAGTGCGTAAGGTGCTCCGTAGACAGGAGATGCTGGAGAAACGTGTATGGAAGGGCCGTATGCTGCAACGCAAAACGGGACGTGATTAAATCGAACGAGCAACGAAAGGATTCGACACGTGAAACTCGAACCAAGAGGAAATTCCCGCTGAGGGAACCTCAATATTCGCGGTCCCACGAGGAACCTTCGGCCTCACCTTGTTGGGGCGGCTGGTACGAGTTCGCGGGTGGCCCGTACGAGGTCTGAGGGTAGGACGAGGAGCTCGGCGGACCGTACGAGTTCTGCGGTGCGCCGTAGTGATCGTTCGGGTTCATCGACGACTTGAAGGGTTGCGCGTAGGAATCGCCGGGGGACGAGAAGGCGCTCGAGGTGCCGTAGGCGATCTGCGGCTCCTTCGACGGATACGTCGAATCGGGCGGGCCGTAGCCCGAGTCTGCCCTGTAAACGGGACCCGGCGTGTACTCCCTCCTATTCGCCTTCGTCTTCGAGTCCGTCCGCACGACACCTTCTCGCGGATCGTCGCTGTTGCGAGAGTGTCTCAGTGCCTCGAGATAGCTGTCTTTCTTCCAGACGCTCTTCGAGCCTTTGCTCGTCCAATGACGATTGTCGGAGACCTGCGAAGACCATCGAGGACTATTCGGGACCGGCCCATGGACGATGCTCCCACTGATTTCGTCGGCATACACCTGGCCTGCTGACTCGATCCTCGTCGTCGCGACGTCGTTGGAGTTGCTGGTGTTAGCTAGGAGCGCAGAATTGGTCGGCAACGGTGGCCCGAGCATAAGATCCTTCCCCAGGGTGATCGATGCCTCGGATTCTCGAGCCTCCACTCTCAGGGTGGACGCATCCGGTGTGCTTTGATGATTGGAGGACACTACTTCGTGGCTGGAGACCAGAGCGAAGCAGAGCAAGAGGATTTCTGAGACCCCGAGCCGATGTTCTCGCGCTTGGTAAGGAGACATTTTGCCGGTGGTTTGCCGTCGGAGGAGTGCGCTGTGATCTGCGAGGTAAGAAGATGCGTTTGCAAACAGCTCCGTCGGATTTCACGAAGCGCGCGCGTGCTCGAGCAAAGGTCTCGCGAAGTGTCGCGGGACGTGCCGCAGGCGTTACCGAGCTTCTCGCGGAATTCCCGGGGAATACATGAATGGGATATTGACGAAGCGATATTATTTTAATTGAAAAAGGAGGAGCAATAAGAGACGGACGAGTAGCACGCTCGAGTAGCGCGATGCGAGGCGCCTTCTAGATGAGTGCGGAAGGTTCCTCTTGAATACGAAATGCGAGCAACCGCCCGCGCATACTAAGCGAGTAGCGGGCATCGCTCCCTTTTAGCGGTTTATCGGTCATCTCGACTGCGACCCTAATTCGCGGGTGTGAAGCAGCTTGCAGTGATTTGCCGTTTTCCAACGAGTTCTTGCGGCTAAATAATACCACGTGGAATTATTTATTGCTGTCTCTGTATTATTAGGGCAATCATTGGTATCGCTGTCCGCAAGATAACAGTACTAAACTAAGTTGAAAGCTAACAACAGTGTTCTTTAATTTGCTTTAAGCTTCCGGCTTTTCAGATAAAGAAATTATAAATAATGCAACCCTTTCCGATAGACATCCATACCTCGATAGATTCTTCTCAAGATAATGAGTTTCCACTCTCGACGGATGATAACACAGGTGTAAAGTTTCGAGTAATTGTTGATTTCTAGCTTCCAGATCGGGAAGCTCCCGTTTATCATCCAAGAATTCGCCCTCGAAGATCTCTCTTTTACGCAAATACGTTCACTCGCGAACCGTCCACTCTCGCACTGATCAGCTACGGCACCAAAATCCGCTCGTCACAAGATCGGTCTAGCGAGTGACGAACTCACGAAACGTTCTTCATCCTTTTGGCAGACGTTCACCTCGATCAACGCTCGTGAATAAAAAATCGTCGCCTACGCTTCGTCTATATATGCCGCACGCATTCGGAAGGGGTACAAGAATCGCGTTATTGGGTTACCATTACGCCGTGCCTCTTCGACATCGCCATCCCAATTGTCAAGCAACCGTTCCGCCATCAAGCATGTGCCGACACATTTTTTGCTACTTTTTCTTTCAAAAATCCGTCTAAATTTGCAAAATGCTACGTTACAATGTAGAAATAATTGAACGACTATATAATTGTCCATTTATTAACAAGAAATCCTTTTATGGTTCAATACATTATTCATATATGAGTTGCAAGAAAGGATAAAGATAAAAACGCAGTACTATACATATAAATAATATAATAGATTATTAAATATAATTATTATTACTTGTAATTTTTCTTTTATTTTCGTAATACGGTAATCAAATTTCAATATTGATATCTATAATCCAATTTTATTTATCTGTTGATTTGACGCTATATATTTATCGCAAACTCCATTATTAAAGCTTTAATCAAGTTTCAATCGTTATAAATCGGTGAAATCACTTTTAACGAGTACATTCGTTAAAAGCGTTCATTAAAAGCGTTTGTCTCTCACGTTCAGTGGGAAAATGTCGCATTTCTTTTTCCAGCATTTTCAGCATTCATTCCATAAAATTGTTAAAAACGCCGAGATGTTAATTACTGCAAAGACTCAAAGGCGTGGGGCCTATTATTATGTGCCGAACGATGCATCCGATAACGGTGTCACTATCCTTCGAGCCTCCTACAATTCTTTGATCCAGTGGCACACTTTTAACTGCATTAGCGACATTCTTTCGGCGATTCTATTATCTCCCGGAGAAGTATGCAAATGTCTTGCCCGATGAATGTCCATCCGTCCATTTGTTCGCTACTTAAAACACGAAACAAGAACACTACACGCGCGCAATGAATTCTCCTCAATCTATTTCCAAAGATCCGATAAATTTTCCTGAAGATAGATGATAAAAAAAGATAAAATTTATACACCAATATTTGTATTGAGAAATTCTGTTTTAACAAATATGAAAGATATATGGTAAAAATGGTTTTAGTAAATGTGAGATATATAGTGAACATTAATATAAATAGTAACATTATATCATGATCGTGCGACAAACAACTAATGGCGCATTACAATTACATTCGGAAGGCTTGCAATCAAACAGAGTCGGGAATTGCAGACGGTCACTGCGATCGATAAACCAACCTAACTGGGTATCTGAGCAACCAAACACGGCGGTTATCCGGGTAAAATTTGCTTAGTCGACGGAAGTAAAGTCACGATAGCGCAGACGGTAGACGAGGGCTTCCCGTTGAAAATACATTTGCAAATCGAAGAACGTAACGAAATGAATTTTTCAATCAGCGAGACTAAGTACGTTTCCTTCCTAAGAGTTTGGCGAATAAAACGCGGTCCGTTATCGTTCGTAATTGGTATCGCAGGTGGGTGAAGTTCGGGAAATCTCACGACTTCGTCTTCGTTGGAAAAGAGACGGTCGCAACAGCCTCCGGTATTTACGTGAGCTTTTTGGATTTGAACACGAGAGAAAAACGGGTCGAGCGTTTCGATTGCGAGGAAAGGGGCGATGGTGCATCGTGTTTGGCTGGGCATCCGGTATATGCGTGGTGTATAATTTATTTACTGATGAATTAACAAGAAATTTACATTCAATTTATACTATCGAATATCCAAAAAGCAACGAGTATCACTGACTGTATCTGACGAGTATCGTTTAACAGCATCGCTATTTTCAACGTTACAGGTAGTTTCAATGTTTTCCGTAGTCGAGAGGAAACCCAATCCCAAGATTTCGATATTCATATACCCGACGCTACAAAGGATTTCCAGATGCGTGCTGCCTGACAAGATAAATGGTTACTTATCTTGTTCCTTCGCCGGTACGGAATATCTCGTGAGTCTAACCAGTTTCCCCGATTTCCGAGTGATCGTGTGGCTCTGGAAAACGGGCAAACCCGTCGCGGCGCTTGATACAAAGGTAGACAGCCTCAATCAAGAAATATCGTGAGTAATGAATGTTCCTCTCGTTTTTTTTTTTTTTTTTCACTACCGTATTTCGACGAATTTATACGGTATTTTAATTTTATACGTTTATTCTTATATGCGATATAAATTCAATGTTTTTTTGCCGATTTATCTTTTTAATTTCTCATCGAGGAAAATTCAAAGTGTGTTTGAAATGAGTGATTTTCATTCGCGTTAGTTGTTCGCCGAATCCACCGCACTTGATATCGCAGCTTGAAGCAGTCGATGGCTCACTTTCGATCTATCAGGTGCGCACGTGCTCGAAAATAATAAGTATACATCACGTAGACGTCCTACATCCGGAACACAGAATTGTGTCTTCGTCTTGGACTCCGGAAGGAAACTTGTTCATCTGTGATGAGTTCGGCAACGTGTGGCTCTTGGCGATAGATGCTAACAAATTGTATTCGGTGGTAAAATTGGAAACACGCGTACCACCGGAGAACAAACCGATCGTCGTTGCTTATAAAGGCGGCGTGATAGTTGTGAATGCTGATAGTGAAATTACAGTACGTATTATATTCATTTGTGATTAACTTCGATTGTTAATCTTTAATTCTGCGTTATATGTTAAAATATATTTCATATATATGTAATGTGGAAAAATACCGATTTAGAGGAAAAAATGTGTTAAATTTTAATTAAATTAATCAATTTAAAAAATCTTTAATTAAATTTAATTAATCTATTAGAACCAAAAAGGGATTCGATAGATTTTGAAAGAGAAATAATTGAGATTGAGAGGGAGATTTTGAAAGAAAAACTCTCGGTGCACAGATGATAACTCGAATACGTATCTCTAATTGTTGACTATTGATGTAACTATTGCGTAATTGTCAAAGTTTTACAAGAAGTTGTCAATCAACTGGAACGTATCGTGGCAATTCGCCTGGTCGATTTCGACGGCTTACCATTCCATTCGAGTGGCGAAACGACACAGCTGCAAAGATGGGCTTCTGCTCCACTCGAAAAGCGGAGAAATTTTTGAGATCAGCATACAGCACGACAACGTCCCTCGCGTGGAAGTTATTTATACAGACGATATAGAATACAAAGCACTGCTTTCTATCCCTCAACGCGCGGATCACGTCGCGGCGGTAGACCGGTTGGATCGTCTTTGCATTTTCGAGCTATCGAGCGGCAAACTAGTAGCGAGATTATCTCTGAAGCATCACGGTGAAGGTAAAATTCAATTCAAATTTCGTACGAAGAAAGCTAAAAAAAAAACAAAATTCTTTCATTAATTTCTCATATGATACGCGCTACGCGTATCATTAATTTAACGAAATTTTCTCCAGTTCTTCGCATAGACTCCCATCCCACCCTACCGATGCTGGCATCGTGCAACTTCGCTGGCAGTTGCATCTTCATCGACGTCACAAGCGTCTCATCGCCCAAGATTTTCAACTGCTTTCATCTTCACGAGAGTCTTTTGGACAAAATCAAATTCTCGCGCTGCGGCCAGCTTTTGGTACTCGGCAATTCTCACACCGGCAATATTTTTATCATTGCCAAACCGGTCAAGCAGCAGCGTGCCGATGTTGTCGGACACTTAGAAATTAGCGGACACGTAAGACAGTTGTTTATTGTACGAATCATGTCAAGATATCCAAGTGAAACGAACTCACCCGTTCTCCTTGTAGGTGGCCGACTTCCTGACGTACGAGAGGAATAACGATCGCTTCGACATCTTGATCCTCGCAACGGCAAACCCCTCAGTAGCTTCGGTCGGCGGCGACAGATTGATCGTATATACCTGCGAGGTAATCTCCGGCAATTTCTGCGCACGTGCCACATATGTGATAGATCTGTCGAGACCTTTCACAATGCTATATCATGGATCAAATAAGCCTCTGAGCATACTGGGCGTGCCGTCTCTGTCTAAACAGTTGTATCAAATGGAAATACAGGTGAGTCGAGTGCGATAAGTTCCAACGACCCGTACGGAAAGTAACTATAAGAAGACGAAAAAATTACCGGTACACCATTGAAAAACAATAGTTCTTCAGTGATGCGCCAGTTACTTTTTTATTCTTATAATTTTTTCCGCATAGGGTGAGATTCGTTGCTTTTCTTTCGCAGAATGACTTTCAAGACGTCGCTTTTACGAAAACGCTCTTCTCGGTACATCAAATGAGAAACATCGGGATACACGTGACGGATTCTCGCGTCATAACGTACGGATACGATGGCTTAGTCGTGGTCAGAGACGGCACGGAACTTGGGAGAGTGTTCTCGATTTTTATGCCGCAGCATCGGACCAAAGGCGGAATAAAGTCGGCGATTTGCTCGCGTTTAGGCGAAACGATCGTTTCCCTCGGTAGAAACGGCGATCTCGTTGCCAGTCGAGTCCGGTATTTTGCTTCCGCTTGCACCTTGCGTTATTGACAATCGAAAATTGGAATTGTTTCTAAGTCAATTCGATGATTCGAGCAGCTTACCGGAAGCAAGAGCGAACTTGGTGGAAACTGAGGCTGCGAATACACGTATGTCGATTGAAGATTTCTCTTACGGTCCAAGTGAATTTCACGGTCCAGAGGAAGCAACCTGGTTAGACAATGTAATCGTCGCTAAACTGAAAGCCGAACGCGACGAAGCTCTACTTGTACGAACTTCCATCGTGGCAGACTTGGAGAAAATAAAGAATCAGGCATGCTTCTCTAAGACTGCACAGAGAAAGGATTTCTTTGGATTTAATAAAATTTCTTTAATTGAAACACATTTGTCTTTGGAATGGAGCAAACAAACGAATGTTTGACCCAAAACAGGATTGTTTGGTTTCTAAATATCTTTTACGTATCAAATAACATATTTCGTGTCTTCATCCAAACATTACAAACAATAAATTATTTGAAAGAATATTATGTCACAAAAATATTAAAGAATTTTTTATTTCAGTGAAACAATATTTAATATGTAATGAAGTGATCTTTTTATCGAAAGCGAAATATTATTCCCTCTAAATAATACTGTTTTTTCTATTAAACAACATTTATTTTAATGATACAACAACATTTTCATTTAAACAAAATGATATTCGACATTAAATTATGCTGCTTATGTTAAACAAACCCAAGTCAAGTAAATACATGTACTAAATTTAAAAAAACCTTTTTCTCCGTGTACCACCTCTTATTTTTAGAAAATTATTTTAATTTAAATGTAAATTATTAGTAAGTTTTGTGGCAGATACGCGAGCTTCTCGATATAAACGAGAGCGAGCCGCCAGACGTCCGGCTGCCTGTCTCGGCTTTCGACTTGGATCATCAGTTTCGGCAGCGGAGGGTAGAAGAGGCGCGGCTCGAACGGGACGAGCTGCATCGAAGCCTCGAGGAAGAGTGCGTTCGACGAGATCAGATGATGTCGTACCTGCGTGAAATATTCTGGGAGCCGCTGCAGGTGAAGCCGTGCGCTCTCAGATCCATCGGTGATGATACGATAATCCATAATTATCCCCTCGTCGCGCCTCATCGAAAGATGAACGACTTGAAAATATGGGATAGACTCTCTTCGGATCCCGACGAATTTCTATACAGGTAATTACTTTCGTTTTCTCTTTACCTTTACATTGAAGTTGATTTATATTCATGCATAGACAAATATAATATATTATTTATAGTTACGAGGTGTGTAACGAATCAGTAGACGATGAAGGCAGCTCAAGACGAGCGTCAAAATTAACAAGTCATGAAAGTAACGATGAACCTTTAACGACTAACAACGAAACGAGCAAAGTACACGAAATGGCTAAGGTGGCCAAGACATGGTACATGTCGGCGGATGAAACTGAAAAGTCGCGTATATCGGGTGTCACGACGCATAAGTGGATCGAGGATGAAAACATAGCTTTAACGCATCAGCTGTTAATTCCATGTAACAATGATTTGGAGGCCATCCTGAGATACAACGTCATCATCGAAAGCCGAGAGCGAAAATTGAAAGTGACGTCTACTTTTACAAGCCTCTGTAAACGCATAGTTGCTTTACGTTGTAGTATCGTCTATCTTCCTTTTCTTTTGACAGATACGTTTCAACGATCTCTTCGAGGAAATGAGACTCTCAAAGGAGCGCGAACTGAAGCGCGCAAAGAAACGCATCGAAAGACTTCGATATTGCGTCGCTGAATTGAAGAGGATGTTTGGAATAGATTTCCCTCTGGGACCGATCGAGACGCCGACCTGGAGCGTCGAGGAGATACCAGATTACGTAGTCACCGTGGACGATCGCGAAATATTTGAGAAACGATCTCGACGAGGGGAGCCTGTAGTCGACATCGTTAACGAAGACCGAGAAGACGAAGAGGAAAGCGGAAAGAGTAACGATTTCCACGCGAAAGCTCTCGATAAAATGATGGATGGTGTGTTGGAACTAAAGTGAGTTGAAATTGACAAACGAGTGCGCGTTTGTCGTCAATTATAATAGAAATTTTTGCCGGCAAAAGCACAATAGTCATTTCGACGATGAAAATAATACGGTGCTCCGCCTTAAGATGGGAGGACGAGGTGAAGAAGGAGGTACCTGTTCCGGAATGCCTGATTGTAAAGCATCCTTGGAAACGCGACCTCAAAGACACGGTGGTCATTGCGGTGTATAAGTTCAAAGTGCATGTGCTGAAGAAGAAACGAGAGAAGTACAAAGCGATGCTGCAGACTGAGATTGTGGAAACGAAAGGTTAGACAGAGGGTTTGAAGGAAACGAAGCCTCTGTAATCAATGTATATCAAAGGGAAATCACAAACAGACTTGTAAGTCGAGAAATGTACTTTCTAGAAGCCCTGCGAAGAGACATCTCGGTGTTTAACGACAAGTTGAAGGAACTCGAACTGAAGAAGATGCAGATAGAATGCGCGATTTTCCAAGAGAGATCCATCAGAATACGAGCGATTCGAAAGCACCGAGACGAGGCCGATGGCAAACAGGAGATCGTTCGCTTCACCGACGAGCAACTGGCACCGGTGATGCGAGAGGCACGCGAACTCGTCGAAGAATGCAACTCGCTCGAGACAGTCGTGTCGGAGTTGAAAGTCCGATACGACAATCTCTGCAAGGCTGAGAAGCGCCAAGAAACCAAGTTCCGTGGTGAATTCGTGGAGCTGAAGCAGCCGATGGTGGAACACCTGCTCAGACACTACAAGAAGCGGCCTAGATTCGGTCGGCTCACCACCACGTCCGTCACGTATCTGACGGAGATGGCCAAGTGTATCACGAGCGGTGACAAGTCCGAGATCCTGCCACGCGAGTGTCTGGACTTCCTCAGAGCTATGGACGTGTTGGACACGATGCCCGGAAATCTACCGCCGCAGATCAACGTCAATCATTGGCGGACGATGTGCAAGCTGAGGAGAGCGAAGGTCGAGCTGGAGACAAAGGTGAGAGGCTAACTACTGTAAAACGTTGTTTCGGCGCTTTCCGTGATCGAGAAGTACCGTCTAATCAGCTCAGAGGAAGAGGAATTTGTATATTACCAATTTTTATTCTCGATTTCACTTTTCATTTTCAGAGTGATTTAATTTTGGAGCAACCCCAATTAAGGATATTTTTTTACTCATTATTATAAATGCGTGAAGGAACTTTGATATTGCTCGACAATTATGATTTACTCGTTAAAATCCTGCTGGTTCCATTATTTTGTTATTAAATTTGCACTATAGTGCAATTTCCATGTTAACGATATATTTCCATCAAAACGATATATCAGAGATAAGAGAAATAATGATTTCCGGGCTATAATATTCCGAGATAGAAAGAGTCCAAAATAAGGTGGGAACATGTCGCTTTGCTAATAAACGTCTCGAGCTGACCATTAAAGGAAATGGAAAGTGGAAGCGCTGCAAAGAACGTGGGTAATGTTGAAGGTGAGGTGCTGCGCGGTGGAGATGGCCGAGGCGGAGCAGACGTTGTCGTTTTATCAGAAGGCGATGCAATCGACCGATAACGTCGTGGCGTGCAAGAAGGTCAACCTGGACGACATGGAGAAGGCCTTGACGCAACTCGCGGAAGAGGTGGAGGTGCAACTCGTCTTGAAAACGGGCCAGATCGAGGTCCCACTGCGAGGCAGTCCCGCCGATTACGCGAACGCCGTTCTCGTGACTCGCGAGGAACTTCTACGAGTCAACGATTGCATTGTCGAAACCGGGAAACGCAAGCTGGCGGCGATGCGCAGATCCATACGCTTGCGGAAGGTCGTGTCGCAGCACGAATGGCAACACGCTTGCGCCAGGATGATGTTGGACGACCTGCAACAAGAGCTGAAAGACGTTCGGCAATTCAAGGTATATCCTCTGTGAAGATTGATGAGACGATGTTTATTTTTCAGATCTAGTTATGCAATTCCCAGTATTTGTTTATTTATTTATTTATTCAGGGGAAAATATTCCCCTTTAGTGTATAAGTATCAATCTGATAATGTATAACGTACAAAAAGAAATCGAATTAAGAGAAATCGAATGAAAGAGGAATTGTAATAAAAAGGCAAAAGAAAGGTTATGAAAAATCAATTAAATTCTTAATGAGGATTATTTAATTAATTACGATTATATTAATTATTAGGAGTTGCGTGAGTTTCTAAATACATGCTGCAGTCACGTATATATTTGGAGTGTATAACTAGAAAGACACAGACATTATAATCCTTTTTTGTTGTAGATCACGAGAAACGTTCTCGAACACTTGGCCAATGATCCTCGCAGCGTAAATCTGGAGGATTACGAAAAGACGCGAGCCAATGTGCGAGTATTTCAAAACGTGGGTATTCATTATTAATAATTCGGAAAAATTGTCTAATCTAATTAAATCTGTGCTTCAGAAATTTCGCGGGTTGTTGGAGCTGGAACAGGTACGTCTGAGAGAAGCGAAACTGCTGTCGGCCAAGTGGAGGAGGAAAACCGACAGAATATTAAAGGAGATCAGAGGAAAGTCATCGGATGTCGAGGAGTGTCGTAGAATGCTGAACGATCCGTGTCGCGAGAAAGACGAAAAATCTCGAAGGCTGAGACTAGCGATGATCGCCAGGCGTACTAGGCTTATCATGAAAGTCGAGAATAATTACGAACAGCTATTAATCTTGCACGCTCGTCTGGAAGTTTTGAAGTTGCGAACTTATCCGACCCTGAGAAGCAAAACGTAAATTTATATTGTCCCTTCGGCAAATAATACTTTGCCGTGTTGACAAATATCGATGCTACATCTTTTTTCCCGCTATTAATAAACTTGTACAATTTATACATTCGAGGGAAGAAAGACACGTGTATACGCAAGAGAAAGGAAGAAAGACGAGGGTTGGTTGCGCCGAGTGCATCGGACGCATCGGATGCATTCTTAATCAGTTGCATAAGCGATTGCGGCGGTCGAATTAGCTTCATATATTGTGGATGTTTATTATTTCGATCTCGATCTTGTGCGAAGAATCATGTGTCAGTTTTATAGGAAAATTCCCACTCCTAAGAAAAGAACGAGGAAAATGTATATCGCATCAGTATCTCTACATAAAACGAACATTAAGTCTCTCGACCACAGAGTTAGAAAAACAAGAACGTTACGAGTATCTTATATTTAAAATGTAAAAAAGTATTAAAATTTCAACGATGATCCGATGATTCTCAACTGAGCTCGGCCACAGCTTCTCGGACAATCTTAGTGAAAAAATAAATTATCGTTTTATGTCGTCCGCTATGAATTAGCAATTATTTCAATTGAATCACTCGTTAAATGTAAGCAATTAAGCATTTTTAATTTTCTGCGCGAAATTTCGCAGACAGAGTATTTTAGCTGGCCTGGCGAGATAAAACTGTTTTTAAAAAGTGTTTTTTTAAAACAACTATTTTCATTGCGTGTAGCAACTATATGTTTTGCAGTACGGCACATTATCAAGTAACTCTGATATCATTTATTACGCGAATCCGGAGATTACACACTTATCGGCCGCTGTTTTGTAACGACGAGGATAAGCGTGTGCTCGCGTTACGTGTGGACCATTTTATCTAACTTACGATCTATCGGTGAAGGAGAACGGAGAGAGTTCTGGAATCGGCGCCGCGTGACCTCACGCGCGCGGTGGAATTACCCGTCGACGGTTTCCTCGATGTGAACAAAAGATCTCCGTGCGTTTCCGTTGTCGCATTGGAAATTAACACGCAGAGAACGGCGTGCGTACTTACGTAGTTACAAGCGTGCATGTCGCGTCCGAGGAGCGGCCGCGAAGGACGCAAATTCGCCAAACAGAGGCCGGGGAACGTTTGAGACCCGCAAGCGTGCCGGGAGAAGTGGTCAGCAAGTGGAGAAAAATTGCCTCAAGGATTTCCCTCGGCGACTCTATCGGAGACAGAGACCGGAGCAAGGAACCCATCCTGGAAAGTTACCGAGAATTTTAACGACTACGGCAGATCCACGTCTGACGACGGCATTTATGTCTCAGCATTTATCTTCCTGTACATACAGAATGTCCTGTACTATTCCGCGGATGGAAGACTGATCCTTGTTGAAAATCGAAATGATTCTCTCTTTCTCTCTGTCTCTCTCTGTCGGCCGAAAGACCAGAACCTGATCAGACATCATTCTCTCTCGCGACACACGATCCAAATGTTACGCGAATACCTTTTACCGCATCTCGACGAGTATATTGGGTCGTCTCGAGGAAGATTTTTACTTCTTATTACTATTGCCCGAAATAAACAATAATAAATGAGATAATTCTTCTCATTCCCTGGAAAAGAACGTTTTGTGATGCTAATTTAAGCTGGCGCCAATTAGTTCTCAATACTTGTAATTGCGCACTCTTTAACTTATATTCAGTACTTTAATTATTCGTTGACTGTTCTTCAACCGTTATATAACTTTTAATAACCGGTAAAGGACATCGAGGAAATGGTATAAAATTGTATAAAAGTGGTAACCGATGAGCAGATGTAATATATGTTGTATCATGAATACAGAGAAGATATTAAATTTTATAGATACTTATTTAGATACTAAATTTCATATCGCTAGCTTATTCTTATCCGTTGCGACACTGTCGCGAACAGACCGTAAAGAAAAATTTCGTAGGTTTCGTAGCAACGAAACAAAGATTCGAGGCCTCTCTTTCCCTGTATTATATCGTTTCGACGTTTCGAAGGAGAACCATTTCATCGACTATGAGGAGCTCCTGTTCGTCGCGTGTCACCTCGATAACAATTTTCATAATCGAGTTGTCGCAGACGCAGGGAAGAACCTGTCTTCCTCGAAAGGCGATACGCGGACGGAACCGGAGAGTACCATCGCCACGGAGGAGGCGAGGAATAGATAATGACGACGATGACGTTATCGTGCGAAACCAACGGAGAAAGAGCGAGCGGCGGAGAACGCCGAGAGGGAGAACGACGAGGAGAGACACGAAGGGAAAAGAGAGAAACTCTCCCCCCCTCCTTTCCTTCTTCTTTCCCCTCCTCTTCCGAAGCTGAAATCTGAGGAAGAAGAAGACGCACCTATATAAGAACGTACGTAGACCGCCGCTCCGAACCATCTTGACGAGTCGTCGCGACCAGTTTCTCGTCTGGGTCCTAGCTTGGTTCCTCTTCGCTTTTTTCTCGACGATTTTCGTCCCGCTCGGACTTCGTGAAAATTTCACCGGTGTTTCCGTTTCCGCCGCGAGCCAAGATGCAGCGCGGATTTACGGTGCTGGCGGTCCTCGCGGTGACGGCCGCGTCCGTCGCCGCCTCCTCGGAACGAGTATGTAAGTACCCCTTGGATTGACAGTTGACCGTTGACAGCCGACCGAGGAAAATGTGTCAAGAAAGCGACAATTTATTTATCATGGAACGGATAAAACATTTCGGACATCCTCGGGAACTCTCACGTATCTATCGCTGTGTTGTCTTCAATCGTCAAGTTTCGATCGCACCGGAATTACGCGCGCGCGTTTTAAATTTTCATATTTTACTTATTATATTAGAAAAGACATGGTCTTGGGATTACAAGTTTCAGTTTCTTCGTTTTTTCCCCCATCTTCTCTAAATTAGAATTTAAAATAGAATTTTTCAGCATCCGAAAATTCTTAGTACGCGCGTTCGTTATTGCAGTCACGATGTGCATCCCGGAGAAGTACTCGAAGGAGTGCGAAGAGATGATGGCGGATTCGTCCAGTCAAAACCACCACATACGCATAACATGCATCTCCGGGCGCGATCGATACGATTGCGTCGAAAGAGTCGGCAAGAAGGAAGCGGATATCGTCGCCGTCGATCCCGAGGACATGTATCTCGCGGCAAAGAACAAACTGGCTGAGACGGCCGGCTACAACGTTGTCGAGCAGGTAATTTTTAAAAACCTACCATAACCCGAAGTTGACGGGAAAATTGGAAAAAATCCGTTCCCGTAGGCATTATTCGTTCGTCCTCAAAAAATGTACATGTCTGATGATCGTTCATCCGAGTTCAGATGTCGATGAGGAATCCGGTAGAAATCATGTCGAAGTCAAATCGAAATCACGCGGGAGTCAATGTCCGATTTGCTATTTGTAAGATTCGTCACGATATCTGGAAGATATGTAAATGTCGATGATCTAATTGTTATTCAGTTCACATCGTATTTACACATGAAGTTGATACATGAATCTAACGATGGATCTAATACCGACTAGATACCAACTAGGTCGTCAATAATCGATCGACACCTGTGTCATGTCTTCTACGTATCTCACAGATAGCTAGATATCGACTATTCATCGACATGATGTTAACAAAATGTAGCGTCGATTCTCCTTTGCATATCGATGAAAAGGTCTCGTAATTATTAAGTCGATGGAAAATCAGTCATCGAGATCGAATTGGACGTGCGAGCCTGAGACGAGCAACGATCATTGAAATTCTCAAGTCGCAGCGATTACGTGTGCATAATGAGATTTTTTCTTGCCTGATTTATCTATCAGGTGAGGACAAAGGAGGAGCCCGATGCGATATATCGTTACGAGGCGGTGGCCGTGATACATAAGGACTTGAACATCGACAACGTTCAAGGGCTGAAGGGCCTCAAGTCCTGCCACACCGGTGTAGGCCGCAATGTCGGTTACAAAATTCCCATCACGAAGCTTACCGCGATGGGTGTGCTGACCGATGTCAACAACCCGGAATATTCCGCTCGCGAGAACGAGCTTCGCGCTTTGAGCACACTCTTCGACAAAGGCTGCCTGGTTGGCACGTGGTCGCCCGATCCCGCGATCAATCAAAGGCTCAGTAAGTGGTGGCAATCTGCGAAACTTGAGTCAATTATGTCACGTATGTCGATTATGTCACGTGGATGAGTCGCCGACAAACAATTTTGTTAGCTGCGACACTTGTGTAAGCCGACGTGCCGCGTTCGACATAAGCTAATTTCGTGTCTTGTATATACATGCGGGTACATCACAGTTGTGCAAATGGAAGGAAGCGTGAACGATAGCTACAGACGAAACACGTATGGTGCGATCGAATGCGTCAAGTCAAGCGGCGAGATGAAATTAGATGACGAAATGAGGTCCCCTGCGATATTGCGTTTACTTTATTATCCACTTCCGTGAATTCCGACGTATTTGCTGAATCGAGTCCGCATCGTTGTCGGGAATAAAATCGCGCGGAGGGAATCCTGTCGCTCGTAACTTTCGCGCGTCAACTCGAGAGACTCGAAACTACGATTTCCTCGCTGTCTTCAACCATGAATGCTTTTTCGCTCTCAGTCTCAACAACATCTAACGATATTTCATATTTCGCAGAGGAAACATACAGCAACATGTGCGCTCTTTGCGAGAAACCCAGCGTGTGTGATTATCCAGACATATACTCCGGATATGAGGGCGCGTTGCGTTGTTTAGCTCACAACGGCGGCGAAGTCGCCTGGACGAAGGTCATCTACGTGAAGCGCTTCTTCGGCCTGCCCGTCGGGGTCACACCGGCGATGCCCACCTCAGAGAATCCGGCTGATTTCCGATACTTCTGTCCTGATGGCAGCAAAGTCCCCATCGACGCCAACACGAAGCCGTGCACGTGGGCCGCTCGACCGTGGCAAGGATACATGACCAACGGGGACGATGCCAACAACGTGGAAGCTATTCAAAGGGTAGGGAAATTTCTTACAAGAAAATTTCCTTCATTGATTTCGGTAAACCTTGGGATGCGTCGTAGAGAAGGCAAAAATAAAGCACACATATTTCTTTCAACTACGTCTTTCGCTCATTCGAGATTAGCGAGACAATGTCCGCTCGCAGCGCATCTACGTCCACCTAAAGCACGGAATTTAGAACTCTCGTAACGTCGCATTTAACTTAAGTTCATTGAATTTCGAAACGTTTCAGGAATTGACACAGCTGGGTCAGCTCGGTGAGAACGAGAAGGCAGATTGGTGGAAGGATCTCTTGTTGCTCGACGAGAAGACCTTGGCCGTCGCCGCACCGCCAGTGCCCCCGGAGGAGCACCTGAAGAGCGCGAAATACATGGACGTGATCGAGAGGAATTCCGGGGCGCCCGAAAGGGACGCTCGCTGGTGCGTCTGGGATGCGAGCGCGCTGGAGAAGTGCCGCAGTCTCGCCAGAGCCGCGTTTTCCAGGTGACACATTGAACGCATATAAAAATATAACTATATAACGAAGATTAATCGCATCATGTGTGAACTTATCCCGGAAAACGTACGAGTCAATTGCGTTTTATATCAACTGTAAAGTTTACTCGAAATGATATTAGACGGTGTTGAATATATATTACAGAGACGCCAGGCCTAGATTCGACTGTATATTGGAGAAGGACCAGGATGCTTGTTTGAAGGCCGTCAGGGACAACGGAGCGGACATAACTGTGATCGAGGGTGGATCGGTGAAGCTCGCTATAAAAGATTACAACGCGAAACCGATCGTCGCTGAAACCTACGGCGATGGATCGACTAGACACGGCGAGCGAGCTCCAGTCGCTGTCATCAAAAATGGATCGCCCATAAATGGATTTGGTGTGTAAATCTGAACGTACTGATGAGTCTGCACAGAGAAAAAGATTTCTTTGGATTTAATAGATGTCTTTGACTCTTGGATTTGTTTAATATAAACAACACCATTTAACATCAAACGCCATTTTGTTCAAATGAAAGTGTCGTTGTTTCACTAGATTAAACTATGTTAATTTAAAAAAAACGGTGTTATTTAAAGGAAATAATATTTCGTTTTCGATCAAAAAATTATTTCATTATATATTAAATAATATTTTGCTGAAACGAAGAAATTCTTTAATATTTTTCTAACATAGCGTTCTTTCAAATAATTTATTGTTTGTGACAACCATTGTAATTTGAATGAAAATATAAAAGAAATATGTCATTTGACGTAGAGAGAGAAAGAGAAGGTGGAGAGATATTTATTGTTTGAAAAACCAAACAATCTTCTTTGTTGAATCAAACATTCGTTTGTTTCCTCTATTTTAAAAGACAAGTTTTTTTTCAATTGAAAAAATTCTATTAAACCCAAAGCTCTTCTTCTCTGTGTATATACGATTTCGCGGCACGCGTCATGACATTGTGTCACGATGTCCCGGTTCACAGGCGATCTCAGAGGCAAGAAAGCCTGCCGCAGTGGCTATGGACATGACTTCTCCGGTACCATCGCACCAGTTCACATCCTCAGGAAGAAAGGTCTCATCAGCGAACCGGACGAGATAGAAGACTTCTTTTCTGCATCTTGCGCACCTGGTGCACCCCGCGACTCCAAGTCCTGCGAACTGTGCGTCGGCAACATCAAGTCCGGTAACGACGAAGTGATAAAAGCCACAAAGTGCAAGGCGACGGACGCCGAATATTACAATAGCGGACTGGGAGCGCTTCGGTAATATTCCTCGATCAATTATCAATATTCGCGTATTTACACGAATACATATAATTAGCGTGAAGCTTTTGAGTCAACCGGAGAGCTTAATTTGCTCGTTTCCTTCCAGGTGTCTCAAGGACGATAAGGGAGACGTCGCGTTCCTGTCTTTCACGGCTTTGATGCAGCTGGGTAAAAACCGCTATTTAATTCAAGTACATTAAATGCAATCGCACTTGTCACTTCATGATTATTAACGTTATTACAGATAACGAGAAATACGGTGCTGGCAAACGCGAAGATTACTTGTTGCTTTGCCCCGACGGCGGCCACGCGCCCATCAACGAATGGGAACGCTGTAATCTGGGATTGGAGGCGCCGAGAGTAATCGTTAGTTCGGCCGGGAAGTCAGCAAACGCTCTGGAGGAACTGAAACACGGCATTTTAGCCGCCAGCACCCTGTACTCCGAGCATCCGGATCTTCTGCGTCTGTTTGGCGCCTGGAACGAGAAGCGCAACGTATTGTTCAAGGTAAGAGAAGCTCCTTCTCTGTCAGTTAGAACAATTAATAGTTCCCCAATTACCTTTCAAATGAGAAAGATGAAATAAAACAGAGACGCGTTTTTCCTCTTTTTGATGAATATTTGTGAATGTACAAATAAGTAATTGCCATTAAATAGCGTGTCGCATTGTCTTTAGGATGACGTTAAAGGATTGATGTCCATCGACAACACATGGAACATATGGAACGATTGGGCGGACATCCAGAATGACTACAAGAATGACTACGGCAATCATTGAAATTTGACGCGTGCGTTTAATACCATCTAATTATCTTTGACGTATGTCATGCCACATGTGATATTGCTACTCTCGTTACTGAGAAATAATCAATGTTAGGTTGTAGCCATATCAGTGGCTTGTGTATATCGTAAAAAGACGTTGCATAAATAAACCGCTGTCATCTTCGATTACCGCGCTTATATTTGTGCACTGGCAAATGTAATATTGCCGAGATTAGACGAGATAGAGATTGTACGCTTCAATGCCGATCGCCAATCTTTCGATGCCGAAGATGACGAATGAAACGCCCGTTTCTTTATGCTTGCAACAATAAAAGTATATATTTTTTCGAACATAAGTGTACATCATAATACGACTCAAGTTTACAAAATCTCTTCAAGTTAGACACTTATTATGGTATAAGAATTTAAGGTATAAAAATTATATTAAGATATAAAAATATTAAGGTATAAAAAGTTGGATACATTTATAATCTGCACGAATCGTGACCTGTACGTTACGATATGTGCACTACCACACAAGTATCAAAATGGATAAAAACTAATAAAACTATACATATTATTCTATGTTCTTACGTTAAAAATTTCTTTGTGAACTTTCTGAGCATTCTGAAAAAGGAAGTCGGAGATTCCGCCGTATCTGCTGTGCCGATATTTCTTGTACACAGCCTTACAATCAGACTTGTCTGATTGCAGGAGCAGTTTCATCAAAATTTGCTCAATCAAAGGTATCTGTCCCTCTTCCCATCTAAAATGGACGAATCTCGAGTTAGTAAAAATTCAGAAGAAGATAAAAGGCATTTTTGTATGAACAACTAGACTACATCTTAAAAATAAAAGCTGTACAAGTTTAGAATCGCACACGTGCTACAAAACGTATTCCCTGAAAGCAATAATTGTAACACATCGACATATATTTTTTCATTTTTGATAATCATTGCGTTATAAACGATGCTAGTTTCGCGTCCATTCGTTAAGTTACTTACATTGCGAGTGTATCTTTGTTGCTCACAAATTTAGCCCACGTCTCATTTGCGTTGGATGCGAGGACGAAATCAAGCGACAATTCGAAAGCAGTTATTGCTATTACGAATACCGACATACTGCATAAGTTTTCTTCTAACATAGATAAATCAATCTACAAGGGAGAAAATCACTGATTTATCCACATGAATGCATTTACGTATTAAAAATTACATTATCATTTGCTATATAAATGTATGTGTGTGTGTGTGTGTGATATATATTTTTATATCCATACCAGATAGCTACCGCAAAAGTAGACACATTTTATATCGTGTAGACTGAGATATTGAGTCATTTGATTCAAGCTCGATATATGATACATAAGCAACGAGAACGGGTCGGCAAACCGAACGTTAAAGTTGAGAACTAAAAGTATCTCCTTCTCGAATTTTAACAAGCATTCCTCTTTATGTTTGTACACATCTTTCGCCAGTGCCAATATCTGGGTTGTCTGAGAGAGAAAGCAAGTGTATCGTGATGAATTGTTTAGTCTCATTAATTTTATTTTTTTACCTTTAATTAAATTTAATTAATAATTTAATTTAATAATTTAATTTAATTTTTTTTTCATTAATATTACTCGACAAACCAATTAGTCGATATTACAATATAACTACTTTAATGACGATAACTTATACGTATACATATTTCTTGTTTGTGAATAATATAAAATTGAATTACCGATGGTACTTTATGATTAGATAATTCTCTTTTGAGAATTATCCAGAGACACGCCAAAGCCATCAGCTGTATTTGTTCCGTGTTTACCCTGATTCTGTCAATAGCGATATCGAACAGCTTGACAGTTTGGTAAACGATAGATGACTCGTAGTTACAATGTGTCTAAAAATTATCACAGTCAGAAATCGTAAGCTCACGATTTGCGAGATGAGCATCTTATGTCAATTTGTCACGTTTCTTTCTTTCACCGAGCTTCTACCGATACTGCTTTTGTATTATTTGTTTACACGTGCAATTATCACATGTCCGTCTCAGAATGATATCCAACACGCACCTCGCATTTCTTTCTTCCACCAAAAAAGAGATACAATCGCGAATGCCTATCAGACGGCGTTGATCTATGTTAAACTTACGCCAAGACGAATGAGATACCCCACGATAACTCTTCTTTGTTGCGCGTTTATATTTTCGCGCAGAAAATTGAAGGAAAGCTTCGGAGTGTTTTCCTCCCTCTCGCGTTCCGTATCTGGCAATTCCATCAAATAATCAGTTTCGTATAGTGATCCGTCAATACGTTCTAAATTTTCCTTCTTGGTTGAGAATTGACTTGTCACCTCGTCTTGCTCGTAATTTACCTTCGTAAAAGATGCAAATATTCCTTTAAATATTGCAGCAAATAGGCAATTAAATAAACCAGTATATCTATTCCATTGACACAAAAATAAATATTGTAATAATAACAATAATATTAAAATAATAATAAACTACCACAAAAATATATATAATTATCTATAAATCTGTAAATCCGAGAAAGAGTTATATATTTAATTGAGTACATCAGATTAACAGCCAATTAACATCGTAGGCAATATATTGAGAATTAGATGTATCGATATAATATGACTGCTTCATTATTTGTCCTACCTTTGCTGAAGTCGATGGTCGTGTGAAAGAATTATCCACAGATGTTTTATAGTTAGCATCTAGCTTTTCTTCCTCCGTAAATTGTTGATTGTTATCTCGAGCATGCGCCCTGAAAATATGTTTGCGATAATCCAAACCAGGCAAAATATCAGCCTGTACGATCGATAACAATGACGACAGAACAATTTCTGTTTACTATTTTCCGCTCTTACTTCTACAAATTGTCTTCTATAGTTTACCTCGCGCCAACTTGTATATTCAAAGAGATCGCAGTTGGCGGAATCGTATCGAGTTCGCCCGACATGTACGTTACTACCGCTTTCTCTATGGTTCGTAAAAGATCTGAATTGTTATAAATTTTATCTGATTTAGTATAATCATTTATATCAGTCATCCGATTACTTGATATCTCGCTACTAGATACATCGCATCGCGCTAAATCGAATTCATGACGCGAAATTTCGGGAAGGGAATCAATGTTGCAACTGTTTGTTCGTTTAATTTTGGCACGTGTCCCATTCGCACTCATAGCAGCAGAATATATAGTTGAAGTATTCTTAGGCATAGTGTCAACTAAAAAGATACGTATGTGAAGAGATGTGAGAGAGATAAATTTCAATGACTATTAAACTCATGAAGAACTAACTGCGCAACTTTCTCATCTTATCTTTCCACATTTGGATACTAGATAACGTCCGTTTCTTCACATCGTTTGAGAGATGCTTGATTTTCGGAGATATCGGCGATACCGAAGGATGCAATTTATATTGCGAAGACTTTCTGTTCTCGGAACAAGATCTGAAGACGGCCGATTAATGATCGATTAATATATCTTTCTTTCTTTTTACGTGAGATTTAGTCCACAAAGTATTGGTGTACAATTAAAAAATATATTGCGTAAGTGGAAGTAGTACATTCTACAGTAACTAATAATAGGTGATATATCGAACCAAAAAATTGATGTTTAAGTAACTGATTATAAAAAAAATATCTATTTCTAGTAAATGATTATATATTGAAAATAATTGATTAGTTCTTAATCGTAAATTATATTATAATATGCGATAAATTATTAATAATAATATTTGATATCGTATATATATATATATATATATATATACAAAGAATTACCTTCGTGAAAACATGACAGTCGATTTATTTTCTCCAATTAAAGAAACTCTGTTTTCGTTGCAGTTCAAAGAATGTGCTCTGTGACACAAAAAATAACTCATTTTTCTTTTTAATTTTTAAACATTACCTGAACATCCTAATGTTAACAACTTACAGGGGAATATCTGGAAGTGACTTTCATTGATTTTAAATCTAATTCAATCTCTATAAATATCATATATATATCGTCTAGCCGAAGTACCATGTAAAGTTATCTTTAATTTTTATCTTTACAAAAATTATGAGATTTATAAAAATAATGAATGAATAGTAATAAGTGATTTTCTCATACTTCACATTTTTCAAAACATTAATTTATGATCAAATGTATGTGAACTAATTTTGAGAAATTATTTCAATCTCTAAACATATGAATATAAGTGCTTATTAAAAAAGTACGTGTCTTTTATCTTTGACTTCTCTACAACATATCTAAATTCGTCCAAATTAGTAACACGTTTCCAGACTTTCTCTTAGATATGCGAATTAAAGATACAATAACGAAGCAAAGTGTTGAGTTCGTCCAATATATTATTCTCGGTGTGTAAAAAATCAAGCAAAGCATATAAATAAATCATTTTGATAATAACAACACATAAGAAAAGAAAAGAGAACACATCGGGATAGGGGTTTGTGTAGCTTACTGCTTAAAAGCAGTCTCCCATCGAGCGAAAGATCACGGGTTCAATTCCCGACACAGCAAACACTCTCGATGTATTTTCTCTCCTACAAATGAGATAAATTTTTCAAGACGTTCCTCACCTTTGCAAACCAGCAGGTGTTGTGGAATGATTGAGTGCTTCTCTTTCAAGCGTTTTCATGCAATCTGGTGATTTCCGGACTTTTTCTTTCGTCTTCCTTCTTTCGTTTCTATACGCGCTTTTTCGTACGAGCGAACGTGATCTCTCCTTCTTATCGTTATCATCGCGATAAATTTGAAATTGTGTATTGTTCGCGATGGACAACTTTTGTACCGACATCGTAAGAGCAATATCTTTTTTCTGATTTTCCACGCCTGCTGAAAATCTTTTCTTTTTTTCCGCATCGTCTTTATTTCCGACAAATGCTTTTTGACTCGAAAATTCGTTTTCTTTGTCCTCAGACAATTTAGTCTTCGAGATTTTTCTTCTGCGAAATTCCGTCCAATGAGAATTTCCCGACATGGCTTTATATTCGTAAGTTGCGCACATAGAACAATTTATAATCAATTATCACATACGATATAATATATATATATATACATATATATATATATATAAGTCGATTATATATTAACCTAGTGACAAGAAAAGCGACAGATCTAACGAAGGTATAAATAAAGATTTCGACGATGATAAATGTACAAAATATAATTTGAGCACAAGATCTTTGTTCCGCTCACGAGTGTGAGAACAACTGGCAAGAATTTCAGTAAATCTCCTCTAATATAGAATCTGCGACGGTTTTTGCTTAATCTTGTTCCTATTGACGTGATCTATTCGTTTTACTGACCTACACAATGTTGTGAGGTTGAGTTTATAAACATGACGCGGTTAAGATTTGAAATATGGAATAATGTATTTGCTATTTATATCTGATCGTATGTAGAATGGGCAAAACAATAATGATTGACATCAAACGGCTATGAGATCCGTTGAATTTTATTAAACGAAAATGTAACAACGCAATATTTTATTTACATGTTCAGTTGCTATCGTTTATTAATTCTTAATTGCTTCTGTTTCAGGAAACTCTTGTAGACGACATGTTCTACGATGTTGGCAGCACAGCTGGCGAACAAAGCGGCGATCATAAGAAGCAGCAGCGGTACAATATCGCCGATCTCGACCGACTTCCACGATGATTTTCTCTGCGATCAACGATGGACATCACTCAAAGAATTCTTATTCTTGTTGCAAGTTGAAAGAAATCAGCAGACATCGTTTCGTTTGAATAATTATTTCACAGGAAAAATTCTATCTTATGAATCGCATGAAGTTTTCTCGATGAAATTTCACCGAATGGATATGTTATTGTCAATCGAACAGTTTCACAGTTCGAACAGTTCAATTTTTCAATTTTTGAGTGAATTTATGACATATTAAAAAATCAAGTTTATTTAGATTAATTATTATAATTAATCAAATTATAAAACGAAAGCATACTCACTACAGTCAGATGGACCGACCATTGTGTTTCCAGCAAGCGCTGTAGAATTCCGCTATCCCTTAGCAGAAGAAGACTGCAACAACACGTCGAACATTTTTACTACAAAGCATGCAATATCTTACGTCAAAATTACATTAACAAGCCTTGGACTTACTTTGTATTAATGATACCACGATACGGGCTATTGGGTCGCAAAGCCATCGCTATAGTAATTTGCGTGATAGCATCCAATGGTTCCAAATCACAGTCGACTTTGTCCCGCAATATCGCTGCCATGTTGTCCAGCGTCATAAAAGCGTATTTATCCTCCTTGCAAACGCGTTCCAAGCCGTCCATATAATTGATTGGCAAATTAGTCTCCTTCATTAACAACTCGTCAAACAGCACGTTGAGTATTTTGTCCGACGTGTTCTGTCACGCGAGAAAATGATTATAAATCGCTATAAAGCGTTATGTGCGAAATCATTCATAAACGCGGTCTTTATGTCTTCGGTGATTATTCGGATAAACGTTACACTTTCAAACATAATCAAGAAAAAAATTTCAACATAAGAATCAAAAGACGTTGATGTATCCATCGCGACATAATCTCACGTGACATTGCTATTTTTTATTTGTGCAAATTGAAAGTGTATTTCCCTAACAATAAAGCGGGCAACATCTTGAGTCGAGTATGCGACATGCTTCCCCTCCGTGTCTTGAATTGATCTCAGGAACAATTTGAAGACGTATGTTTACCTGGAAGAAACTATAATCGGCTGAATCACCAACCACGCCGAAACGGTAGGTTCCGTCTTTCAAGAGACCGTCCATAGTCGTGAAGGGCATAACAAATTTCTTCGAGGCGAGGAAACTGATCAAAGAAGCGGAATATGCGGCTAAGATTATGACGGCTGTTATGTGTATTACGAAATGCACTATTCTCACGGGGTCCAGAGAAGACTGTTCCATACCTTATGATATCGTAGTGTGATAGGCGATTATACATTAAAATTATCGTCATATAAGGAAAGAACAGCGCGAGCAAATCAGAATTACCTTGACTACAAAACGCTCCTATGACATAAAACAGAATCTCTGTGAATCTCGTCGGCAAGCGGTCGTCGTCCGGACACGGGGTTGCCAGCGCGAACAATTTCTGTACAAGAACGATTGACCCGCTCATAATCACTATGAAGAAAGCTATGACGTTCCACGTGTTCGCTGAGAACGGTGCCGTGTAAGCGTTCCACTTCACATTTGAAGATGCTGGCTTCTTAATGTACGTACGACATCTTGAACAGATTCGTATGCACGACATTTATCGTGAATTTCATTTGTATACGAATTGGCAAAAGAAGAGGGACTGTGAAATTATCCAGTGACGATAAAAGAATAACAAAGACGATAATACAGAATAAGCGACGGAATGAAATTAATAGACAACAGAAATATGTTACTTTGTCGTGTAAATGGGTGTCGTGAAACTGATGACTCCCAATCTGTCCGAAGTCATCATGAATTCCGACGCCGCGAAGTCGACTTCGTTGTTCATCAACATCCCGATTGCGCCCGTGCACGTGCCGTTTGATAGACACGTGCCCCACGTTTTGGCCTCCTTGTATGTAAATCTGAAACAAGTTTGAGATAAACTCTATTTTGAACTGTACTTCATCGCAAGCTAATTTCAGACGAGATTAACTATGAGTTATTTTTGAGATAGAGAAAGCTTCACGGCGAAAGCTGTCGAAATGAAAGTTAGGAATGATGGCTGAAATTGTGTCAAAATTATTAGTTTCACCGTTCAAATGACATTAACGAGTTTGGATTCAATAATTTGAGAATGAGAGCAAGGGAAGAGGAGGAATGTAAAATGAAGAAGCGGTGACCAACATTATGCTGCGCTTTCTTGCTGCGAGATGCATCAGATTGAAGAGATTGAGGACTGTTATGTAACCTCTTGTTTTAATTAACGATATCGTTGACTTTTTTTATTTTCATCGATAGACAATATACCGAAATGATATACGTAATTTAGACATCGCATGTCACGCGATTCGAGGACTTATTCGGAAAGACGACGAAGAAGCGGCGATGGCCGAAAGAGGGACATCTTCGAGGAAAGGGGTGCCGCCAGCGAGGAATTATATTTTCGAAAGGAGACCGCCAGGCAACTGAAGGAACTCAAGGAGCAGCTAGAGCGCCGTAAAGCGGAGAAGAAAAAGCGAATAGCAGAGGAATCGGATAAGGCAACGGGGAAAAACAGGGAGAGATGTGGTGAAAATTAAACATAAATTTAACACAATAAAATCTAATTTCTAACGAAATGAAACTGTAGCACTTTCTTCACGCGATATATTTTCTCCTCGTCTCATAGTACTCACGTGCAGTTCATCCCCTCCTGCAATAGCAGAATCACCTCTCCGAAAAAGCCACTTATTCTTGTTATCTCATTGCGCAGGTTATGATGAAACAGACTAACAGGAGGATCCTATCGAGATATATAAAATTTTCTATACTGAATATCGAACTTTTCGCCTTCCAGATTCCTTATTAACTCTTTCTCTAACTGAAATATCATCATAAGAAGATGATGAAAATTCGGGGGAGACCATATGTACAAACGGAAATTGATAAAAATGCTGTCAGCTTATAATAAATAGAAGAATAATAAACGATCGATCCATCTCATCGATCGAGAGATCCTTTAAGAGCTCATTGATGAACTAAATCATATTAACTTTATCGTTAATTTCATATATAGGATATAATATGATTAATTAATTATCTCCTCCAATTAATGAGCTATTAATTCCGCTATTTGGTCTTGTGAAAAGTGAAACGGGTGATCTTACGTGAATCGATGCAACGCGTATATTCTGGCCGTAAAGATCGTTTCTTCGGAAATACAGGCTGCGTGTTTCAGGCCCTTTCAGGCCCTTCCCCATGTCCCACACACCGAATTGATTCGATCTCAGTTCCTTTTCACGGTCAACTTGATAAACTTCAGTGATGATCTCCCTGCCGCTGACATTCGCGCTGCTTTGAGCCACCATGAATTTACAATCAAAGGGAATGTAAATGTCAAGGAAAAAGTCTGCTAATTCGAGCCCGTCCTCGAAGAAGACCAGCCAGGTGGGATAAGCCATCGCGATCCATGTTGAGACCTGCTGCATTTCGGTAAATAAACGTTCACGCCGTCTGTCCGCTTTAGATTTTCCTTGGATTTTCATGCTTTATGAATACGACAAATTGCGATGGAAGCTCTCTTTGTGAAATTTCACTGTGAAACAGCACTGTAATTACTTGACCCACGAGTACAAATACTATGTTGAGAATGTGAAAAGAACGTGGGAAACGAATATTTTGTTACTTTTATTTATGCAAGCTTTAGAAAAGATTATGTAGGTCGTAAAATATAACAATAGTTATTACTTGAAAGCTATGACATGCATAGAAAATTTGTTAAAAATGTATAAAAATGATTGTACTTCCTAATGACTACTGACAGCCGTTTTTCATCAACGGTCTCATTAATTAGCGTTTTTAAAGTTGCTAAGAGATAATTACATTTGCAAATTCATTCCTCGTATCTTCATGGCTGTTTAATAAGACGAACAAAGGCCTCTTGATGTGATGGTAGCTTTGTCCGACCTGCAAACAATCGAATCTTTTCTTCTTTGGTAAGAAAGTGAGAGAGAGAGAGAGAGAGAGAGAGATAGCAGTTTTGTCAAAACGAGTGCCAGCAAAAATTAACTGTAATTCTTATAAATATTTAATTAGAATTTTTTTTTAGAGGCGGGGAGACACACGTGTAGCTCAATAATCTCATTTCATGTTTCTGTTAACATCCCATAAAGGTGAGTATATCCGAGACGAAATTTCAGTTTTTACGTTAAGTCTATTTAGTTCTGCATTAAGTTTTCAAAGGTCTTCTATTCTGCTCCCTTTGATGCTAGAAATGAGAAGTTATTTCCGTTTTCTTCATTTGAAGACAATGGAGAACCAAATAGACTAAAAGTAATGTGGAGGCAAAATTTCGACTCGAGTATAATGAACGTTCGAATCACGAACGAACGGCGAATGTGTAATACGAATGTGTATATTCGCGTCTAAACGCGCACGAATTTTCTTTAATAAATCATCTTATGGGCAAATCAGCCCTAAATGTTCTGTTCGAATTCGCTATGGCGTACAGATTTTCCAAATCACCACGACGAAAGTCCGCACTCGCTGTTCGTTCCCTGTTCGTTCGCTCAGTGTATACCCAGCTTGAGATAAACACGGACGATACTGGAGAACACATTGTTGGCGCTCACTCGTGTATTGAACATATGAAAATCCATGAACACGACGCGTATATTAAATTTCAAGCTGAAATGCCTCTGCAGGTGCAGCAAGCCATCGCCTTCCGCGAGTCCTGCGAAGATAAGCGACAGGTGTAAAGTCGGATTCGGCGATTCGTAATCGGTTCTCTTCTCGAATCGAGTCGTGCTCACCCTGCGTCTCGATGGGATTCGTATTGGTGTGCAGCAGTATGATGCACGTATTGTTGAAGTAATCGTGCATGTCTTTGATCAGACCCTCGTACACGCTGAGCGGCCTGATCAGTTGGCACCGCGCGAATTCGACCGTCATCGTCATCGCCCATACGAGAGCGAGTAGATCGTACTTTCGCCGGAACATGATTGCGCATTCGATCGCGCGATACAGATCGATGATCAAATCGACGGCAGCAGTTTGGCCGGGTTTACGAGCCAGTTTCCCGCTAGTTTCCGCCGTGACGGATCACCGCGTTCGCTGAGCTCCGCTGCATTTTACCGTCGTATCATCGCGCTGTGCGCGATAGTTGCCTAGTCAATTAGAGCACAACAAAAAATTCCATTCGCGCCGCCGATACGCCTGGCATCGATCGACAGGCTATTTCCGCCGACTGGCGTGTGGATGAACGATGTAAAAGTTCGTAAAAGATCGTTATCCGCGCCAACCACCAGCTCCGTCGGCCGAGTGATGCGGGGCGCTGTTTGAGGAAATTGCGCTCACGCGAGGAGGACGGCTCAGATGCGACGACAAATTCGAACTCCGGGTAAACGCGTCGCGTGTATCGATTCCGCGGGTCTCGAATAAGTTATGCGTTTGCTCGACGTCCGCCGACGTATGTTTGCCCGAACCGTTTGCGCAAACCCCGATCCGGTCCGCTCATCAAACAACGGCTCTGTACACTATGAGAACGGTGATTTGGAAGTATTGTTTAATAATGACTCGCGTGACAACTTTGTCGATAGATTTGGAGAAAGTGGACGATCCACGCGCAATAGCCGGATTCCCCAGATAAGCGATTCCCATGTTGCAAACGACGACACCGTTCGTTGGTCGAGTGACTCGCGATTCGACAATCACATCGGGATTTGGTTATTAATTGATCCAGATGTAACGGTCTAACGAGGAATCCCTGTGTAATTGTGAATGGAGAAAATCAAAACGTGGAATCACGGACAGGCGGTGAAGAGACATAGAAATGCACAAAACGACCTTCAGCAGATTACCGATTGCAACCCAATTATAGCAAGGCGAACTTTCAAGCGAGCGGTGATTAACGCGACCGTGATAAGCGAGACGCGTGTAGCGCTGCACGATAAATCGAATCGAGTTTTAAACAACGAGAAAGATCTGTGCGTGATTTAACTGGGAAAGATATAGATCGTAGGATTTACGTTAACGGGGATATCCACACATTATTTTATCATAATATGAGAGCGTGTAATCGTGATTCCTTTTTATTACATATTTCTTTATTACCTATTATTATATACTATCAAAAAAAGCTGGTCAGGTATGCATTAGTGATAAGGCTGTCACTTTCTATGTATTCCTATTATTACACTATTCTTCATTGGATATTACTTTGTTTATTATTACTATTTACTTTATTTTACTAATATTACTTTAACACCAAACCGGTAGCAATTTGAATCCTAGAACCGCGGATGAGTCACTTTAACGACCTAGCTTTTTCTTTTATAATTATCCGCAGACTTTCTTCAGCTTTATGATATTGTTCAATTGTTTTATGATAAAGAAAGCTTGTTCTAATGTTCCAATTAATGTAGAAAACATAATAACAAAAAATTCTCCAAGTATCCTTTGTACTGCTTTTTCGTTTTAACAAGCTTTTTTATTTTAACTTTCGTTTTAACAAGCTTTTTTATTTTAACAAGTAAAATATACGGCATTCGCTCGTTTATAATACTTCAGCTTACTGCGTCTGGGATACTCATGAATACTCACGATACTCACAAATTATCATAACGAAAGTCGTAAGGAATAAGCAAGTTTTCGCAATACAGTACTTCTCAAGCGTGCTAGAGAAATGACTGATGGATGCACTTTTACGTTCTAGTATTCTCATGTATTTTGTAAATACACGCACATTATTCGTATTAGATAAATGTGTACAAACATTGATATTATGTGCAAGCGAGTCCTCGCGGGAAATTCATTATTGCCAAATATGTACGAGTCGTAGATTCTTTTCACAATAAAGACCGAACATTTTCCACGTCGACAATGGTATTCGCTGTTATCGCTTCCGCTTGTGTTTACAAGGAACATTCTCGGGGAAAAATGTTCACATAAGTGATTTACATACGCTTCGGTCTAATAAATATGAAAATTTATCGCCGCACGAGGTTTAATTGGAAATGCCAGATAAACGGCAAGCCTCGAGACCGTAGGCACGTTTAGCACGGATATCGTAATTCAGTCGTTGAATTAACGTTATCCCTTCTTTTACTTTCCGGAAAAAGACAAAAATATCGCCCAATTACTCCTTAAAATAAGCGAAACATCGCTCGCGATGATTCATCGCTTGCTGTTTTCGCGCGCTTTCGGCGTTCTAATTGTTACTCGCCAAATGCGATTGTTACGACATAATTCACACATTATTTAACTTTAATCGGAGAGTGAAAGTAATACGCATGTGTGTATAAGAAAGTCGGTCTGTATTCCATAATTTACCGGATCGTTTATTTATAACGGCACGTCAAGTCGCTAGATGCGCGTATAGCGGACCGAAAATGTAAACTCAACCGGGTAAATTTGCTTCAACGAGATTGCATACACACTGCGTCTATAACAATAATCCAAAGATATCAAATGCGTGTCAGCGATGCGTTTCGATAACATCGTACACCCCCAAAGGTGGTGTCCAGAAGTAACATTTAATTATATCACTCTCGAATTATGCGTCGAGTTTACGTGCTGCTCACCTTCATTACCAAGCATTTCGTCGTCAGACCCTTTTTTTTCATGAAGAGAGAAAAAGAAGACTCGGAAAAATTCAACTGTTACGTTAACTAAAAATTCAACGATAACGACACTATGACGAATTGGCCGTGAGCATATCGTCGTGGACATTGAACATTTTTCCATACGAAATTAGTGGCAGCGATAACAAACCTTCTAATATGCATGCTAGTTTACGTCAATACGTTGTCCGTGAACATTCGTACAAAGTCGATATTATTACTTGTTCCGCTAATACTGCCTTACAGGCTGTCGTCGGTGCGCATCTCAAAAACGCGCAGATCGAAGATATCTGCGATTATATTTTTGTGATAAAGAAAAATACGTAAGAGACGTTGCGAGTTACGTAATAAACGGAACGAAATAGACATTCAAATCAACGCTCGGGCGCGAATACAATTACGTATAATTAACGAGTAGAACATTAATTTCACGCATCAGACTAGTGTCTACTTCGGATCATTTGCTACTTTTATCGCGCACAAATCCGGCAATTTACGCCAATTGAGGTGTCAGCCTGTCAACAAATTGTATCGGACTAATTATTCTCGTCGAAGTGCCGGCCAAGAGAGAACAATAAAAAGAAGCGCAACACGGCAGCAAAGTGGCTGGTCGGAAAAAATCGTGTCGAGGCAAGAGGCGACATAAAAACGTAACAACTGCTGATTTCGATATTCCCAATCAAGAACCGATAACTAGCAAAATGAAGCTGCCATTTCTCATCCTCTCTTTGGTCTTAATCCATTGGACTTGTACAATCTATGCTGAGGAAAATGTCAACTCGAAGGAAGATGTCACAAGTAAGTTTTAATAGGTTTCTTCTTCAAATTATTCGCGGTGCTTTCGTTCACGTGCGCGGATTCGAAACGGAAATTAATAAAATCATCACATATTTTTCTCCCCCCCCCAAAAATACGATTATTTAAATTAATCATATAATATAATTACGATTATTTAAATTAATCATATAATATAATATAATCATATAATAAATAAACATACATATCTCAGTGTAAATACTATATACGGGGTGTCTGAGGCAAGCGCGCCGACCATCACATACTTGTAGTTACTTGCAAAATGGTAAAGGACTTTTTTGCAAATACCACGCAAATTTTTGAGTTATTAATTAAAGAAGCCTCCATACATGACCATTTTCAATCATTAATAACTCGAAATTTTGCGTGTTGTTTGTAAAATGGTACAGGACTTTTTTGTTTATACTGACCTAAGCTACAAGTATGCGACATGTTGGCGCGCCTTACGTCAGAAACTCTGTGTATTATGAGCAAATTTTATACAAAAAAGAACAAATATATAAGCATAAAAATATTAATCATTTTCACAGAAAAATAACAATATTAATAATATTTATGTAGCGTTTGCGTGTTTGCAATAGAGTTCTTATTAATGTATTGTTTCCAGATTCGGGCGAGGAGTATACATCGAACTATCAATATGTACCGTTGGAAACGTCCCTCTCAAGGCACAAAAGATCCATACTATCGCCCCTCATGAACATTTTGACGAAGGTGTTGGGAAAAAGTGTTGTTCTTATGTTTAAACCTGCACTCGATATATTCAGCTTCGCGTACGGCACACTGATCGGGAAAAATGAGTGTCCTCAGGTGGAGAAGTTATCCCTCGATTTAATCCCAAAGATTATGGTGAATCCGTTGGGTACGATCAAAACTATAATATGCTACGTCATGGACAAGATAGGCAGCACAGGCCGTGCATTAATGCTCAAAGCAATTGAGGCAGGTATAGAATTCACAAAGAGAACACTTATACCGGGACTGCATACAACGCTGATGACATTGGACAAGAAATTCGACTTACCCCCTTCGATCTCTGCTATGATTAAGATGTTTGACGGCACTTATAAAATTATGAAACTTATGGGAGTTGTCGGATGATGTAGTGCGAAGTTTAACCTCCAATTTTTAAAAACAAACATAGAAAACAAACATATGTAAAGTAGGAATGTATCATTAATAGACCGATATCTGCTCGACTACCTCGACGATTCTGCGCTTAAAAATAGGGCCGGAAGTAGATTAGATCGTCGTAACATGATTTTTTAAAAATTCACGTATAAGAAGTTAGATACAATGCTCTGGTTTTGGAAATTATTACGCCAAATCAATGTAAGCGATACGAACTGTCCGAATAGTGTAAATCACTCAAGTAACACTCCTGTAGTCTACTTCGTCATATCGAATTATAGGGATAACTGATGAATAAATTATATATAAGCGCGGCGTGCCAAATACACTTAATATTCCTCTGATAAAATCTAATGAAAATATGAATTTGAAAGTTCTTTCACTCAACCATGATATATACCTGCGATGAAAGTAAGCAATAAATTAATCAACTGTCAAAATATATTTATTTCCACACATTTCCAAACGAGATACAAACTGGTAAAAAATAATTCATAGAAATACATATTTCCGGGAAACATTTTCCATTATTGCTACGGGAATTATATTCCAATATATAACGCGATCCATTAATATTTACATACATAAGCAATATTATATTGTTCTTGCATTACAAACGCTATATGAAACAAGGCTTTTTGTTCAGATGTTACGATGATTACAATATTAAAAATGTCCACTGCATTATTCTCTTATAACATAATGACCAGAAACACGTCCAAGTAAATTTTAAGCAAAAATATCTACTTAATTAAATAAATTAATTAAATATAAACCTTCTACCTTGCAGTCTAATCAGACGTGAAACTTCAATTAATTTATACAAACCAAAGTGAACTCTATATTTATATTGATATATTTGAAACATAAGCCGTTCTCAAGTTATAATCACTTCAACTTCCATATTTCGAAGTTTATTTGATTAAATTACTTATATTCATTAATCATATTCATTAATATTCATCATCTGTATACTCATCTTCGTCGAGAATTTTTGAAATTTCGACGTCGTGATCTTCAATTTCCTCTTTGTACAGATGCAAATCTTCTTCCATAAATTTCGCAAACCTAAAAAATCAAGAACCGCATTATTACACAAGTAACTTGAACGTTTTCTATATCCTAGCGTTTTTTTCTATTTTCTATATTCTGTAATAGTTTCAATATTACATATAATAAACTATGATGCATACTTACATGTAATAAACTGTGATACATTCACCTACCTTATAGGGTTTTTTAGTCTTAAAACTGTCTTCCAAGTATTGCATTCCGGACTGGAACAGTAGTCTTGTAATTCTTTTAAAGCTTTCTTAGTTTCCCGTATTCCTTCAAGACGATATTGATCTTCGCTTAACAATTTCCGCTTTTCAGGAAACATGTTTTGCCTCATTTAAGAAGACAAAAAAATAGGCGATATATTACCTTGCTTTGCTCGAGATAAAATAAATATAAAAAATAGTGATATAGACATTATACTAGTATTTAATACATATTTTATATTACTGGATATTTAGAACATTGTAAAAAATGCAAAGCAACTAGCATAAAAAATGTTTAAATGTTTGACCAACTCAATAACACACTTAATTTATTTACAAGGTTTAAGGTATAATTTCTAAATAAAACTTAATTGTGTACAAGAACAATAATATGTAACTTATTTTTATAAATTTTTTTTTAAAACAAAAGAAAATAATGTATTAATGTTTTTGTTATATCGTTAATTAAAATACAACTACTATGTTGTATGCTTTTGTTATATTGTTAATTAAAATACAACTATGTGCAACAATATGCAACATATATAAAAAGCATCAAAAAATTGCTTAAACAAGGAAGTAAAATTTGCATTTTTACTGACTACGAGTATTAAACATTTTATGCAAAAAAATACAACATTTATTAAATCAAAGATACATAACGTTATGCTAGAATAAAATATTCAAAACACGATTAAGACTGCATGATTAAAAAATAATGTTTAAATAATACTCTTAAATATATTTTAATAACACACAACTCGCTATAATGTTTTCAAACGACATTATATATCTGTTAAAATATTATAAATATATGCAGAATATGGATGCGTGCTATATTCAATTAATTAATCTGAAAATGCAAAGTAATAAATGTTTAAACAAATGTATTTTCGTGTAGCACATGACTGTAATTGACGACAAAGCAATAGCTACTAGTATTGTAAATTCAACCATACACTTACCAATACCTTTTTCCTCGTTCCAGCGCTGCTTTCGGAAAATTGTATAAAAGTACAAGTATAACGCAGCATGAAAGAGATGCTTCGCGGAAGTAACTGCTATTATATATCAACACCAATCCTATAATCTACAAAAACGTGAAACCGTTTATACTAGAAAGTTCACAAAAAAATGTTACATAATATAACTTACCTGCAGGAACCATTGTATTATTTGTTTCGTTCTTGAATTGGTAACTGGACCAAAACGATAGCAAATCAAGAAACTGATCAACGATGTTACAAGAATATACCACATGACCCACTCTCTATATTGCATCGCAATCAACTGAGCATTTTCTAATAATACTCGAGCGAGATAAATACTCATTGTTCCAGCAAAAATTAAATACATGTACTTGCCCTTAATGTGAGGCAAAAATATATATATAAGACATTTTGTCAAATATTATATCAATCGAAAATTATTATGTTAAAGTACTTACCCGTGGTACCAATTTCCCTGCCACATATATTAAGATTATGATAGACATAGTAACTCCAAACAAAATGCCACAAGCGTAATAAAACACCGAATTCTGACTTAACATTTTTGCACACCAGAAAATCAAGATACCTGCTACCATTATTGTCAACATCCAGACATTGACACCTAGCAATAGACAATGATATATATTATTATTATATTGTCAATTATAGAAATATACAAAAAAGAGTCTAATTTCAGATGCTTACGTGTCTCTGTCATACTCATTATATATCCAGATTCATTGGAAGAATCTATATAAACGCCTATACATACATCTTCGAAGGGATTAATCTTCAATCGCTTATGTTTTCCTGTGTCGAACAAGTTAAGACTCCACGATCTTTGATTTTCATCGTGTTTTTGGTGAATCTCAAAAGGAGTTTTACCATCGTATAAAGTATATGACTCAGAATTGATATCTAGATGCATCTGCAATTATAGTATTTCTATAATAAACATAATAAAATTGTACAAGTCCACGTGAAATAATTGGAAACTTCCTTACAGTCATAGTCCTCCAGATATGTGTCAAATACTTTGATGTAGCATTATGGCAGTATGTTTTCAGTCCAGGATTATTATTCTCTACACTATCAGCTGCATGCAGAAAGTATACTTCTGGAACAATAAATCACACATGTATCAACATTATATATCATCAAACTAATTTTCTTAACGATACTTTAATTGTGCACTATGTTCTAACAAGATATAACTTCTACCATCCATATTTCTGGAAAACAAGGAAGTTGGCTACTTTTTAAATTTTTTCTATACCTTTAATTCATTACTATATTGTAGTTTGGTAGAATTGGTACATAAATTTGGAATTATCTTATCTCTTAATATAGGTTAAGTAAACTTACTCGTTTCCTCGAGGATACGCCGAGCGTACGCCCATTGAAACATGAGGAAAAATATGAAAAACCATTTTGTAAGTTTAACCTTTCTATCCATTTTTCCAATTACATGGATTTTCTCCTTGCATACACTGTCATACCGTACACCGCTTATCGCTTAACGCAACACTGCGAAAAATTTGAAATAATTCGATACAGAAGCAAGATATATCGTGTCATATGTATCGAGCTATCGCAAAGTGATATATATCGAGTCGCTCACTCGATTAATCGAAATCATTATTGTATATATCCTATATCCGTTTGAGTCCCAAAGAGCGCGATCGCGCTGTTGAGATTTTATGTCGAGAAAACCCAGCACATTTCGAGCATTGTGGACAACTGACGGTGCGTTACCGATTGTCGAAGTCGCAAGCTCAGATTTACTGACGCAAGTACATCACACAGCTCCTTTTAATGTAAATAGTACATTTTACAATATGTAGAATAATACTATAATAATGCAATAATACATTCCAAAATAAAAATTTTTATTTCATTGTTATCTTCTCAATAATTTTTATCGAACAAAACTTGAAATATTTATAAATTTACAGTACGCATATGTAATAATACAGATGTATTTTATAAAATAACGAATTACAAATTAACAATATTTTTGTGTTATGAACAATTTAAATAGAGAGTAATACTTATGGAAGAATACGTCCGATCACTTTGCGAACTGCAATAAATGTGACGGAGCGATGAGAAAAAGACGAGAATCACGTTACCTAACACTTACAAGAAGCGCTATCGCGCCGCTTGGTATTTCTCGACATAAAATAAAACAAGCGCTATCGCGCTGCTTGGGTCTTTTCGTATTCATTTAGTAAAAGCGCGGTTGCGCTGTTTGGGATTCTTCGATAGTGTTTTTTCAATACCCCCCGGGACTCAAACGGTTAAAATCTGTCTTAATATACAAACGATATATGATATATTACATAAAAAGAATCTCTCATAATTACTGAAAGAAGAAATATGAAATGTTCACTACTCCAGATTACTGAAATATGTTATACAAATATATAAAATCTATGGAGTTCTTTGTAATAATGACCCCGAAAAATGCCCGAGCATAATTTATTATAGTTTAAATACATATATAACGAAGAAATTAGTAAAACATTCAAAATAAGACCGCACGATTATATTGTGTGCTTCAATAATATTTACAAATATCAGTTGATAATAGCACATGTTAGAATAATTCGCATGATAGTATACATTTATAAAATTATTACAAATGTATGCAGAATAAATGAATGCTTTATTAAATCTTCTATAATCTGAAACATACAAAATAAACAATACTTAATTTAATGTATATCCATGTACTATATAACAGTGGCTGGCAATGAAATAATAGCTGCTAAACTATATATAAATCATAAATATATATTTATATATACATTTAATGTTTCATTTCTTATTCAGATGTTGATTTCAGAAACTTGTACGAAAATATAAATATAATACAGCTATAATATAGTTATAATAACTTCATCTGAACGATTACCTATATGGTCTTTTTATAGATAACAGCAAATACTGGTTATCATATAATACAATGTTATGCTTTAGCTGTGTACTCGTTGGAGTGATATTTGATATAATAAAGCAACTTTAACACAGCCATAGGTGTCACACCTGAGATTTTATTGGCAGCCGCAATCTGCAAAATAAATTTTAATTAATATAAGTAAAAATAGTTGTTGGAAACGAAAAGCATCGATTATGCGGGAAATGCATTTAAAAATAACGAATATGTCATCAATATTGAGGAAGGACAAGAAAAATTCTCGATATAAATCAAAATTAATTTTTATATGGAACAGATAATAATAAAGATTTACCGTGCGTGGGAGGTACTTTGTGAGTTTCTCTTTATCTTCATTGGATAAATTCAATTTGATGCTGTATGAAAATAAAGTAAATGATTATTAATTCTTTCTAGAAGATTTATACGCGAGATAAAAAAAGACAATAAAATGAATCTTCGACAGTCGTAATTTTTAATTTCTGTTACCTATTATAGTCAATATCTTCGGGTATAATCATTTGCTCATTCTTCCTGATATCATCTACTTGGTGCTGTTGGTCTTCGACAGCAAACGCATATTTTGCTTCTATCTGAAAGCAGTCGACCGAAATTTCTAATAATTTATCTTTTAAAAATAACCACTCTTTCAAGTAGTGAAACTTCTTGCCGAGATGTGTAAGTATCCATTATCCTTATAATTAATTTATATACCTCTACTCTCATCGCCAAAACGGGATCTCCGTCAAAGTAACTCAGTAATTCCGGCAATTTTTCCACTAGTTGCGCAAACGTGAACTCGTTGTTTGGATAACCAAGTATTTCAAAGGCCGACTTAGTACTGATAGACTTGGAGCAACTTAGCTTCATCATACGTCGCCACTTAATGATCGACTGCTTCTCGCTCTTAAGTAAATGTATGGCCTCCTGTATTTTACGTTGGATTTCCCACGTCCTGTCCATTCTTTCGCGCGAAACGCAACCAATTTTATAGCCTTTCTCCGTCAATCTACAATCGGCATTGTCCGGACGCAGACTCACGCGAAATTCTGCTCTGCTAGTGAACATCCTGTATGGTTCGGTGGTACCCTGCGTTGTTAGATCGTCGATGAGGACGCCGATGTAACCCTCGGTTCGACTTATCACAAGTGACGGCTTCTTTAATATCTGAACACAGGCGTAAATAAATTCGTTTATTTCGACGTGTTACAGTAAAGTTGATTAATTCGGCAAATTTGATAAAATCTCTGGCGATTTTGTAGAATCATTCCTATGGAACACTTCGATAGAATTATCGGTATCTTTTATGTGTATAATATTTTATAGAAAATAATGTACTGACTGGAGTGAAGTTTTTTGCATAGAAAAGATTCTTCTAAAGCTAATCACCTTAGCGGCTGCGTTGACACCCGCAACGATACCTTGCGCAGCTGCCTCCTCGTAGCCAGTAGTGCCATTTATTTGTCCAGCAAGGAACAGCCTTGGAATCTTTTTGGTCTCCAACTCGGGCGTCAATTCTCTAGGATCTATGTAGTCGTATTCAACACCGTAACCAGGTTTTACTGCGCAAACATACAAATGAAATTATTAATCTATAAGTTGACAAAATCGTAGTAATAAAGAAACTGAAAATCCGTTCAATTTGTAACTTGTCTTATAAAAATCGATAGTGGAATTGCATGTGACAATTACCTAGACGTGCGTTTTCTAGCCCCGAGATACATTTGACAAGTTCCACCTGTTTTTCTTCCGGTAGAGTGCAAGACAATCCGCTGGGATAAATTAACGGCGAATCCAGACCTTCCGGCTCCAGCCAAATTTGGTGTGTCTGGTTTGCGAAGCGCAAAACTTTGCTCTCCACACTCGGACAATAGCGCGGACCCGTTACTTCTTCTGTCACATGCAGATTGCAGTGCATATTGTCTCTTATGATTCTCGCGACGTTTTCGTTTGTGTGCGTCAGGTATGTCAGTACTTGCTCGTCCGGCGATAACCACACTTTATCATTCATAAATGAAAACGGTATAGGAGATTTATCTGCTGACCGCTCTATACACTTTGTAAAATCGATGCTCTCCTTTTCCAGTCTTGGCGGCGTGCCTAAAATGAAAAAAAAAAAAGAAATAAATCGCCAGAACATTTTTGAAATAATTTATAAATATAATGCGTGAATGCGTTTTTAGTTCGTTTTGAACACATGCAAGCGTGGTGTGAAAATGTCACCCTTACCAGTTTTTAATCTTCCTATTCGAAATCCGAGTCTGTCTAGCGTATTTGCCAAGCCGATACTTGGTTCGTCGTCCATTCTACCTGCTGGCCTCTTCTCCAATCCAATATTTATTTGGCCCTTTAAGAAAGTTCCCGTGGTTATAACCACCGCATCGCCGAATATCTTCGTACCATCTTCTACAAAGTAATATGGTAATATAAACTTGATGACAGTTAAATCAAGATGAAATAATTCTTGAAATTCTTCTATTTTTTTTGCCTCGTGTATTATATATTTTCAAACATACTGAGAATCACTCCACGACACGATAAACACTCGTTTGCTAGAATCAGATCTTCTACGGAAGATTCACAGATATGCAGTCTCGGCATGTTGAAGAGTTCTGCCTGAAGATGCTTCTTGTACAGCTTCCTATCTATCTGAGCCCTGAGACCCCACACCGCCGGTCCCTTACTCTTGTTCAGAACCTTATAATGTATACCCGAGATGTCGCATATTCGGCAGCACACTCCATCCAAAGCGTCTACCTCTCTCATGAGATGACCTTTTCCGATTCCACCAAAGGACGGATTGCATGACATCTCTCCTACATGTGCAATGTAAATGTAAAAATGTTTAGCAAACTGGAATAAGTATTATCTTCGATCGGCTTTCAGTACTTTTATTTTGATTTGTTAATCCATAAATAAATTTTGTTGTATTACTGATAGCATTAAGATTACACGGAAGTGTAATTTAATTAGATTATTACTGCTAAAGTACAGTTATAATTTTTTTTAGATTGTTTGGAATGTACCTATAGTACTTTTCTTTTGAGTGACCAGCAACGTCTTTGCACCCATTCTGACAGCAGCTGCAGATGCTTCGGTTCCAGCATGACCACCACCAACGACTATCACATCATATTTGTCTTCGCTGCTACTGATAAGACTTCTGAATTGCAACCTGTTGTGCTCGGAACGTATGCTACGTAAAGACGTTCCGATTCTAGTAAGAATCATCTTGTTGTCCTATTATTCTGTATACTTTCTGCAAAGATAAAACGTTTTTATTTATATAAGAGATTTATATTATTTCAAAGATGCTTTGTATAATAATGGAAAAATTAGAAAAATAAAAATCTGGCAAGTTTTAAAGATTCCAAAAATACTTGATTTATACATTTGTTTCAGAATAATTAAGAAAATAGATTTAGTGTCATCACAATAATTACAATTTGGATCAATAATTATTATTTTGAGATGAGATGTAATAAATAACGAATTGTGTTGAGATGCAAGGAAGCAAATTTTTGTCATATTTAAAATAACTATAAAATAATTATTCAGAATACTATTGTTTATAATAGAAAATTAATAAGACAGTAAAGCATAAAGATAAACATTTATTACATTGTTGTACAAATGATATATCATTAGAAATAAAAATGAACAGAAAGATGTATTAAATATGCTGATTTGACAGCACATATTCTTGACTCTTCAAAGCTCTGTATAATGAACTGTATTTAATTACATTCTGAATTCTTGATAGTATTAGTCTTTTGCACAAATCTTCCTTGCTAATAAATTTCAAATCTCTATATGCAAGATTGTTAAAAAATTCTAAGACAAAGTCAAAACAATTCATAATAATCTCATCATAGTTAATGGATCTCCATTTGAGATCTTTCAACATGAGTGATAATGTATTGTCCCATTGAACAGTCCAGGCAACAGACACAACTTTGAATGCAACGCAATCAGTCCATCTTGCAACATCATTCACTATCAAGCCATCTTTATCGAATTCAATGATATTTGCAGCGGAATCAACTATTCCGATGTGCAAGTCTTGTGTGGCATCATAATCCTCAAGAAAGCTACCTCGAGCGGGACGAATAATGACACTAGTCGGATTATGAGCGGCATTTGCGAGTGGATATGGAATGCGAAACGGAACTACAAAGAAATCCCGGATATGTGACAAGCAAACTGGACACGTCGTCGGGACATTCTTGCATAGTACACTTTTCGCCGGGCAATGACGAAAACACATTATGCCTGGGTCGTTGTCCATGGCGAGAACGATGGAGGAGACGTTAATTCGCGACATGCACGCTTTGCATCATTTCTGCGCTAAAAACGAAAGGGAGAAAAGAGAAAAAGTAACGGAAACTTAAGAAGGTAAAAAATTATAAAATTCGCGAGCAGAATGTCACGCAAAATTAATTTGTGAGTTCGTTAGGTTGTGGTGACAATCCAACCTAACTTAACCTATGTAACTTACTTCTTTAACTGATTTTATCCAGCGAGATCTACGGTGGAAATACGCTTGCACATGTTCCGTCTATAAGTTGAATAACATAATTGCCATCTCATTTTGTTAAAATAATCAGGTAATAATCAAATACCAAATGATTTAACTTTAACCTTTTCTCTTTCTCTTCCTTTAACAGAAGCGTTCGATTCTTATTTCACACCTTCAACCTTTGATATCAGATTGGAGGTTAGTTCCTTTCAGCTGAGCTTCCTGTACTGGTGCAGAAATTGTAACAAAGTGTAGAAGTGTAATTAAAATTCAACAAAGTGTACCAAATTTTTCGAAACATGCAGATGTATGAAGCTAGTGACTTTTCGCGATCGTTACATGCCTGATTGTTTCTCCTAGTGATGTTTTTTTACGCAATATTATACAAAACGTCACAAGAGCCTTCCATTTTGTCAAATAACGATAAGGAGGTCGGTTGCGAGTTTCCACGGGATTTTCTCACGGTATTTATTATCTATCTAAGTCCACGAAGTGCTGACAATACAACGAACAGAAGAAACTAATATAAAACGACATCGATCAAGCTAAGTAATTTTAATCTAAACACGCAGGAAACGATAATGCGCTTTACAACGCAAAAACTTGTTTCCCTCGAAATCAATGATCGAAGGCGATATAATTTCGTCAAGTCCAACTTTTGACTCTATAAATACGCAAAAGAGGATGTAGCCACTGTAGCATTTTCCATTTTCCATTATTTGCGACGAAACATGAGAATAAGCAAGTCTACTTTTTTTAGACGTTTTTCTTGTATTTTCTTACAATTTTCATTCTTTTTCCCTCTCCTGCTCTCGAATCTCAGATACATACGTATATAAATATCTATTTTATGTTGAATATAGAAAGCATAACGTAAGAGAGAAAGTATCACCTGAGCGCGAGTTTCGGAAAAATTATACTGGTTTCGATCTTTGCTCGGCATTCATATTCCTGTAATTTTAATTGCCTATCGGCATCTAAATTCATCGAAAAATATCGTTCGTGTTGTCTCAGTGCTTTATTTCATAAGAACGATAAAACAAAAAAATCGTAATCTCTCTCGGTTGTCTCGTTTACGCTGAAGTTCAGTACTTGAGTTCCGGAGTGGCGCGCGCAGCCGGCCTCCCCCCGGCTCCCCCTTGGCGCCATCACCGCCGCCGCGTCGGTCGCCAGTTGCAGCTGACCGATGGGAGCGTTCGGAGCGTTGTTCGCGCGTCGCGTTTCGCAGATCTCGCGCTCATGCGTGTCCTCTCGCGTACGCTCTCGTGCGTGCCTCGCGATTGTCATCGTCACGCGTCGCCGTCAGTGAGTCGTCGCGTGTGATTTATCGCGAGTGACTCTCGCCACGCATAGAACCGGCGTCAGGGAACGACGATCCTCGCGCATCCTACTCCTCGTTGCGAAACGGTGAAAGGCGCGGGACGAAGACGAGACTCCGGACCGTCGCCGACGGATTCCGGACGGGTCGCAGACTGCCACGGCCAATAGGACACAGGGTGAGTACTGATCATTTCTCGCTTTTCCCATGCTCGCGACTTCGCACGGCCGTTCGACCAAAGGTTATCGCTACAAACGATGAACTCAAATTTCACGCTGTCACTAAGAACGTGAAGTTTGGCATCTTGAGATACTTAAGTTTCCGAGTGTCAATGCGATAGCTTCACGCAGTTCGCGCGTCAACTACCGTGATTGAAATTTGTCACGCAGTCGCGCGTTGTTAACGCATTTCCGGGACGATGCTGCGCGACGCACATTTCGCGACTCGGCGTGATCGTCATTGTTAATTATTAGAATCGCGTTGACAATCACGAAGACAGTGCGTACCGTGGTACGTGTGTGAGGAAAGTACGTCTCCGTCCCGCACGCGAGAGTCGCGTTCTCACGGCTCGAGGTGACTGACACCTGATGCGTCGATGAGCACCGTGCGTAGAGATGCGGTATTTATTCGTCGAATAGTGACACACATTCCTCGGGAGTACGCGAGAGAAGATCGAGCGTCGTTTTCTAACCTTAAAATAGCGTCGTATCTGTCGCCTGGAGCCGAAGGATCGCCCGTTATGTCACGGTAAACATGGATTTTTTCAAGCGACGAGAACGCGGGAGAGAAATCGCATAACTTGCACTTGCCTCACTCTTGGCGCGTCCTTGATTGAAGGACCACTTTCGACACCCGTGATTGTCCCCGTGTTTCCTACTTTCACGGTTTATTTTTATCAGTATTCACGATGCCGGAAAATATTGATCTTGTGACTAATACCGTAATCGATATATATGGTATAATTTCACATACTTCAGATAATTCGAAGTTACTTGGAGACGATTAAAATCGATATTTTACGCCGTGAATTCGTTTAAAGAAAAGCAGTGAAAATAAATAAGTGATTGCAATATCAAGTTGGAGATTAAGACTGTATTTCTTAATAAATAAAACATCGACAAATATCACGAACGCAGTGCGGAATGCTGTTATGCTTAATTTTACTCTGACGCGCGATTCAGGAATGTAACACGGCAAACACGACTTATCGGTGGCGGGTTTATTTATCCGTTTGCGCGCCTGAGGTCCGGCGTTACGTGTGAAGTCTAGAGAATCACTCGCTTAGAAAGTGAATACTCTCTGCCTTTCGCGTAAGGTTTAAAAAGATCAACCTCTTCAGGAATGGATGTACTACAGTCGGAAAGAAATTATTAAAAATAATCAATATATAGACATATGTCAATCATATGATGGAATTTCTTCTTTGCTTATCGGGGACTTACATAGGCGATTATTTATTCACAATAATGTTATATTTTTTTTTTAACAATGTTTGAATATACATTGAAACATGTATTTGAATACGTACATATCGTATATAACGAGAGAAATTTATGGTCTGCTGTAAATTCTATAGGTGTTGATTTGTAATTCTTTTCACCTGTGTCTGGCATTGTTATTGCACCGAAAATAACAAATATCTATTAATGTTAATATATTGTTTTTAAATATCTATTATTGTTAATATGTTGTTTTTTTTCTCTTGTCAGTATTAATGAAGAATAATGATAAATAATAAAAGAAAATCATGAAAAAATAAAGTTATCATTTTATTACTTTTACTCATTAATTTTTAAGTTTCAACATATGGAAAACAGTAATAAATACCCGTTTCTGGTATAGTTAATGCAAATGAACTAAAATTTCGACTCTGAATGTATTTCTGAAGATGTTAAATTTTCAAAAGTATGAATATATAGGCAAATATGTATCTCCAACGCGCTCACCGACGACAGCACGAATATATAAAATTCAAAGGTATAAATATTCATACATTATTCTGTGCAACTGTTCAACTTCGATATTTGACATTTTTTGGTAACTAAGCTTTAAATTGAGATTGCGCAAAATTTCACTGAATATTGAATGACAAGTAATATTTCGTCATATATTTTCGTCTGAAACTTCATTCGCGAAAAATCTTCCTCTTTATTATTATGTTACTCCGAACTTTTTAACTTATATGTGGATCGTTTCTGTCGCTAGTATTTCGACTATTCTACCACTAAAAAAAAGAATTGAGAATTTCACATGGAGGAGTAACGGTACACATTTACTTACCTAATTCTAGGACATCGTGTACTCTGTCGCGGGATATTTGCGGCGTCGTTTTTTACTGATTTCTTTTTTTTTTTAATGCGACGGGTAAACGTGCCGTTGAAATTGCGCTGTCCGGCCGCAAGATATACGAAAAAAAGTCGTGGCAATTAAAATCGCCCATGGGTCTTAACGGTTTTTTGGTCCCAACGAGAGACTTCGCGATTAGTGTTGATTTTGCTTTTATTAAAATATCGAAGCGTCAGTAATTTTCGAAATATGAACCGACCGAACATGAAACTGCGAACGGAATTTCCTGCTGAAACGGCACTTAGTAACAAAACCTTATTATTCATCCGAATGGACTTTAACCTTTCGAAGTTTGAACTCTGCGTTTACTTATCGGGATAATTAATGTTGAGTATTACAAAGTTGTGGCGGATGAAACGCTTTTCTCTGAGATCTTCTTCGAAGCGCGGCCAATTGCGAGTTTATCGAGATGTCTGTCTCAGTAACTAACTTTTAACTGTAAAACGCAGAAAATACGTGCCAGAAAGCACACACACAACAGTACGCATACTCCCATTACAGATATGATGTCGGAGATATAATCCTCTATGTAGTATGATAGGTTTGCGAGAAAAATTTCATATATTATTCTCTAAGTGGCAATTTAAACGATATACATTTCCGCGGTATGACCCGTGGGACATTTACAAGTTAAGAACAGAAATTCTGGAACACTCTGTGGACGAGGTTAATAACTATAGTAAAGGCTTCAGTAATTTAAGCGACATGACTAATTCCGTGTCGGTTTGAATAAAGCCATTTCGTGAAATTACATTAGCGTTTCGTAAGTAATTTCATACGGCATTCGTACGCAGCGGCCGTGTTACAACGCATCGCTGCAATTTCACCGCTAATCGGTCGTATTGCGCGCAAAATATTTACATATGCCCTATCCGTTAGCTAACTCTACTGTTTATGTAATTAACCTAATTAATAATTAATTCCAGACGCGCTACACACACCACTGTAGCGTGTTTCGTTGTAGCGATAATGATCGCATCGCCTTACAGTAATTTGCATACCTATTAGGGAAATTAAATGTACTGCATCGCATAATTATAGGCGTAACGTGCGTGTCGCCGAAAAGAGGTTATTATTTATATATATATATTAATCATTCATACAATTGCGTAATTTCAATGCTCCCTTTCTCTCTTTACCAACTTTACCCTTACATCTATATATCATGCAGCATATTTTTTTATTTACACATGAACGAGAAATATACGTATCATAAAATTCAATATATATATAATACATTTGTATAATAATTTTTATATTCAATTGCATATGTCATTAGTTAAGTCCGATGGGCGTGACTGTCTGCGAGAGAAAAAGCTAACAACTGAGCCCGCGCGCCGAGAGATCTTGATTTAATTGAAGATACGTGTACTTCTCTCTAACGAAATAAAGCTCATCCATATTCATTTTCGACTTGTAGAAGAAGCGTTATAAATTATTCTTGCGGTATCGCGAAATTAACCGAGTACAATACCGTAGCGCCATGAAAGGCGCAATGGAGCTCGGATGGCACGGATGGCACGAAAATAAATATACGGCACCGCTAACGGCGCTGCCACGCCGCCGGTAAGTCGATATCGCGAACGTTATACGGGCCGTCGAGCAAAAACAATAGCAGCTAAAAAGAGAGAGAGAGAGAGATAGTGTGTGTGTGAGGGAAAGAGAGGGAAGAGTGAAGATAATCCGAACGGAAAACCGAGTCGTTTTCCCGCGAACGTGGACTCGTACCGGAAATGTATCGTTTACATCTTTTCATCGGCACCATGCTCGTAAAAGAATGAGCGCGTTATTACAAACACCGTGTGATTACGGGTAATCTGTATAGTCGCGTTTACCGCTCGTTATCCTGTTCGCGAAACGAGCTGCGCTATGGCATTTTTCTTTCATTATCTTTCCGCTATGCTGCGACTCATCGTTTCGTTACGCGCTCGTTCGGTGCGAATAAGGATTTTTTTTTAATTAGAGGATGACGACGGTGTTTTAGCAAATTGACGAGGATAATCAGGTTAATGAGATAAACGTTGCTTCTCGGACGCTTCGATCTACAGGCGGAAATCTCTTTAAATTACGTCGGGTATTTTTTTTTTTTTTTTATTTACTTATTCACGCGAGAACGAAAGAGCGTATATAACGAATGTTCATTTAGAAGTTGCTCAGTTTTTAATTACATTCAGTCAGAAATGTGTTTAAATTATACGCAGTACGCGATCGAGATCTTCTGTGGATTAGAGGAGACTGTAACCGGCGAGATTGTTCTCCTTCGTGCGGTATGATTAAGCCGCGTTACGCAAATCTCGACTTAGAGATTGAAAACCGCGAGTTTGCGGATCGAGACGTCCGGGAAACGAAGATTAAGATTCAAGGTTCGGGCGTCTTAATCTTTATGACTATGGAGTATCCCGGAACGCTCGATTCTATTTTTTAATGACAGATCTCTTGACGCGAACTTAGACCGCATCGTTTTCACCGTGATGCATGAAACATGCCGCGAGGATTACTTTCAACGGGCGCCGGCTTACTTTTCTATTTGTTTGCCTTGTTTTTTCCTACGCGATAAGAATAATTAATTAGTTTGCACTCGCTGCATATGTTGTATCGCCCGTGAGAAACTTATCGTGGCAGGCACGGGAGAATTTTACTTTTTATTGTTTCGGAAAGCGGCGTGAGATACTCTTTCGCGAGTTTCATAAGCCGTAGATAAACCGCGCACGACGCTGCACCGTCGTAACCGTATATCGCTTAAAGGCTCTCTTACTTGTTAAAATTTACGAGAACGGATAGCTCGTCCCATACGCGTAACACGATAATCGTGCGAAAGTAAAACCGCGATACTTGGCGTGTACCCCGAAATATCGCGGGTACCGCGATAATGAAGATAATACCCAGTTAGTTGGTATTTCATCTCACGCGCGTTCGTGCACGACCGACCCCCGTTTAATTGCGCGAACAACGCAGCATCTGTATCGCGTATCTTAATCACCGGCAGTCCGAGCACAATCCGTCGTCTGAAAATTTGATAGCGACAAAACCGACGGACCGTTGTCCGTTTCCCCGCTTCCCCCAGCTTCTGGTGCCCCTGGAGTTCGCGATAATTGTCGCGACTGTTCGATTCGGTCACAATAGGGCGGGTTAAAACCGGACAATCCCGGCCGTCGTTCTCGCACGTGCACGCCATTTTGAATGGTTAACGCGTGTACACGCGAAAATCCAACAGTGTCCTTGTTTCCGACGTTTGAACACGGACGCGACGGCGACGGCGTTATCCATAAATCAAGGCCGGCGCCGACGTCGTGGTGCATCGTCGTCGCTGGTGAATCGCGCGTGTAGATATCGATAAAGCTCCGCGCATATATACACACACACATACACGTGCGTACGAATGCATGTGCGTCTCGCCGTCGTTGCCGATATCTAAGCTGCGAAACGCATCGCGTCTCAGAAAGGGACGTGTCCACAAAAGAGGAGATAGATATACGGCGAGACGAGCGGCCGAAACGATATTCTCATCCGTGAAGGATGCTGTGTGTGCAAGCGGCTTAACGCGACGCAACTTCGCCAGTACACGTGTATCCTTCCTCCGTACACATACCCCGGCACGGAGAAAGAAATCCGGCCCCTCGAGATTGAGCCCCACGGAGGACAGTTTGTTTGACCAACTTGTTGCGGACGTATGTACATCCCTCCGTTCGCATCGAATTCGACGATGTTACGTCATTTCATTGCAACGCACAATAGAGATTGAGATACCCTGAAAAGTGACAAAAACTAAAGTCAAAATATCGATAAAATATTTAAATTTTTGTAGATACTTTTACATATTTCGTACGTACGTACGAGATGATTATATTCGTAGTATAACCAATCTAAAAAATCGGCATATGTATTTTCCAAGAAATTTCGATAAAACTTTCTATTCGCCATATTGTATCTGTCATTTCCAATTCAACATTTTAAATTTTAACGTCATTTTTGAAATCAGCGATGTAAAAACTTTTTTATGGCCATTTTCGTGTTTATACTACGATTCGTCTTTTAGTTATCAAATATTGGCACGATGATATGATGGATCTCTTATCTACCATGCACAACACATCGTTCGGTCTCTGCCTGGTGACGTAGTTGTGTCGTGGCTATCTTCGATGACGGTTCTCCGCGGAAAACCGGTCTCTCGGAGCTCGAGAAAAACCGTGTCCCGTCGATTCTCGGAAGGAGATTAAGGAAATCCTAAAGTTGCGAGAGTTACTTCTTCCCCACGTCTTTCCGTCTCGCGTCGGATCGTACGTGCTTCTCCCGCCGGCGCCGATCTGCGATATTTCTCCCCGTGAGTTTGCGCGATATATTTCTGATATGTGAGAAAATATAGATTTCTAATTTAGGTTCGGCTTTTGTGAGAAAGAAAATCCCTTCGTTCGCACACGTCGTGTGCACCGTTCTCTCGTGCCTTGAAGATTTACGATCTCGCCACGCAGCGCGCGAGGAGTTCATTTCGAGGGAAAATGAAGTCTGCGGAAACGCATTCGTCAACGAATCGTCGTACGCGCGTGCACAGTCGATGAGCAAACGCGATTTCCGCGTGGATGGTCCCTCGATTCAAGATCGATCGAACGGTCGTTTAAAACGCGACTGGTCGGCGGGGGCGGCTCCGCGGGGGAAGAGATCGCAAGCCGGAGGTTTAGCGTAAACGCGGCCGCAACGTTCCGCAACAACGTTTGCGCGCGGGCGCGATCCGAATTCATCGCGGTGGTATCGCGCTCTCTAGCCGAGGCCGACGATCATTCACGGTTGTTCTGTTTCCGATAGTTAAACTCCACCGCTGCCTTACGCACATGACGTAAATCACTGGCTGCAATCTCGGTATCTCGTAATTTACGGGATGAACGACCCGACACATTCGCGCGGGGTCGCGGGCTGTACGGGGTGTTTCGTGAAAAAGGGCTATGGACGTTTCGGAACGTGTGAGGAAATGGAGCCTTCAAGTTCTGTGAGAATTTTCCCTCCACTCGATCGTGCGATCCCGCGTGTCTTAAACACGCCGCTGCGTTTATCCGACATAGATGTTTGCGGAAAAACGGACGAAACCCTTTATCATTATACATCGATACGAGAGATGTTGAATTAATTAAATTCGCCTAGATCCCCACCGAGGCCGCGTTTATTTCTCGTCGAGTTTAATTTAATTAATTAATTTTGTCGCCGTTTAATTAATTTATCGCTGTTTCTCTAAATGCTGGAAATTTATGTCGAAAATCCGACGTTACAAACGTGCAGAGTGACTCGACGCGACAGAGGCTTCGTGTAGCCCGCGTACAAGTTCTTCGGGATACGCTGAGCGGGCGGTCGTTAAGCTCGTTAATGAATCGTCAACCGGTCGCATGTGCAGCGCGTTTCTATTAAATAGGTCATACGCGTAAAATGTACCGCTGTTCGTCGCGGAGAGCGTCATGAAATATTCAACGCTACGCGACACCGTGACGCATTTATTTCGATCTCGTCGTCGAATCTTGCGGGATTTCCTGCCCACGTCGTGACTCTGGCACCCGAGAGGCAGACGAACGAAAGACTGAAACTCATTTTATCGTACACTTGAAGCGTCTAGTTTTTACTTTTGATTTGCCGAACGATCGAAAAATGAAAGGCTCCGGCGAATTGAGTCTCAGTGGTGCAAATAAATACGTTACCCTCATAACTTAATTTACAGGGGAGTTCACTTTAACCGAGTTTTAACTCAAGCTTTAGTTGCCTAGATATTTAATGTTGAAGATTAAGAAGTTATGAGAAAAATGGTATCCTCTTTAAACTTCCTCTAGGGAAAACTCTCTGCTCTAAATTGGCCGAGGAAAAAATTAAAGAGTAAACCGACCTCGGTTCCTCCGTACTCTTGTTTTATAATATCCCGCAGATTCTTGACGTTTGCTTGAACAATTTTTTATTTAAACGTCTTCGAATCGTAAAGCACAACCATAGCGGTCATCTTTTTTATCGTATTCTTTTGTTCTTAAACCAATGTAATCAGAATTAATTTCAAAAGCTGATTGTGTTCTGCATAATTCATATATTATTTAACATATTCACTATACCAGCGTCACATATATATGCAAACAAATTATTCCATGCCCATGTCATTCTTTTCTTAATACCTTCTAAACTAAAAATAGAATTTTAATAAAAAACTACTATAGGATATTAAAGATTAATATGATATTATACACACAAATGTTAGAATTATTGACCATTTTGTTTTGAAAATACAGCGGTATAAAGTTCATAATTTATAGTAATATTCGAAACGTATTTACATATACATATATTAATATATATATATGTTTAAATACTTATATACTTCTCTATATATCTTTATTAGATCAACTGACATATAAATACAGCATATAAAAGGATAAAAAATAAAAATATTTTCGTAATTGTAATATTTCGTACATATGTCTACCTCAACTTTATTTCGAATTAATATTTTTTATTTATTAATATTAATATTTTTTATTATAATTAATATTATTTAGGTAGTGAAATAAATACATAGATAAATATATAGAAACGTAATTTTTCGCTTGATAAATACTATATGTATGAGTGGTCCCCTTGATGCGCCACTGAAAGTACGGCATTAATGAGCAATATATCTCTAAGCTTGTTTCGTCCTCTTCCTCACGATATAAGTACATCAAAAGCGACAATTATTGTCCAAAGGTTAACTTACATGTCGTAAATATGTCGGCAGCGATAATTTGGCCTTAAGGATTTGCTTCCCTTTTGCCTCTCACGTGCGGAACTAACGTTCACTGACGCGATTACAATTGTTAGTCCCGACAGACACGCGTAGACTCCTAAAGGGCGCATTAGGGATATATTCGAAGCGGCGAGACATGAACGCGAAATGCAATAACGTGTAACTTGCGTTCGTGTTACTTAATTCGATTATGCGGACAAGACGCGTGCCGCGAATCGCGCATCGAAACCAGTTTCCCACCGGCACCGGTTTCCGCTCCACTAATTTCCGTTGGAGATCTGTCCATGGTCAACGTGAGAAAATGTTGTTTGTATATCGAGATGACGTCATTCTGCGCGATGGAATTTTCGTTGGGATATGAATTCGCGAGCCGTGCGACTTTTTCACCGACGGCTAATTCAACTGACCGAGGAAACGTTCGAGCATGATTCGTCGCCTTTTATCGTTTCCAAGAAAAAGTTCTAAGAAGTCTAAAGAATGATTTTTATAGTCATTTTTACACGACACACAAGTCTTTAAAATCTATATTTTGGTCAGCGTAATCGTCGCAAATTAAGTTCACCGGCAATTGTTAATATGATTCATTTTTTCACATGTGTTAATTTCCTAAATTAAAATACATACCATTATATATTACGCTTAATTTTCGTTGTACAACGTAGAAACGAGAGCGATCGCATTCACAATCTCAGATGAAAAATGTAATTAAAATGAAAGCAATGATGTGTGAAATTCACAATCTAGATTGCAATCGAATGTACTTCGATGTCGTCAGATCTACGTCTAGTAGGTCGAAAGGATACATTCTCTCGGCTGACCGAAAGCACGAGAGGAAAACGGGATTTCATTTTTTTACAGCTCGGAAATTATCAGCCTCGCGATATTCTCGCCGAGAAAGAAATCGGTTCCGATTTAGAAAAGATACAGCCCGGCAACGCTGGCTTTTCATTTCCCGGCAGTGTCGCGTATCGCCGGTATTGTCTTCGGGGTATCGTAGTCTTCGGGCTCTCACGCGTTCTTGAAAGAACGCTATATGCAAAGTTAACGTAAGGATATCAGCGTGCAACATGAGGCGCGGAATTTTCTTACGCGCTAGAGATAGACGGGGCCCGTATTTTCGCCGAAGGAGGTCTCTTAAACGTTAATGTTATGCAAACGCGAGATACGAGCGGAGTCGTCGGGCAGGTTCGCCGTTCGCTCCGTTTCCGCCGCGGTGTTAGGTTGCAGATAAGACCGAAGAAGTATCGCCCGTTCGCGGCCCCTTGTTACAGTTACGGTAATGAAACGAAAACATCAATGAGACGGTGCAGCGGAACGAGCAGGCCGCATTGAAAAATTCAAGCGGTGAAATTGATTTCGTATTATTACAATAATAAAATATTATAATAAATCATATTATTATTATAATATTCCGCGACGATAGGCAAGCGAGTACGAGAGCGTAAGTACGAACTGGCTCGTGAACAAGGGAGGTGGAAAATCGAAATTAGCGCACTGCATTCCGACGCGAACAACAGACTAGCCGGAGAAAGAGGAGAAGAAGAAACGAAAGCGTGCGTAACTAATGCTGTTCTATGAGCTACGTACGTACGCGTCGTGCGAGAAGCTGATTTATTCTCCTTGCCTCACGGGGACGCGCGGAGGGAATAAATAAATGCCCGAATTAGCGCGGGCGAGCGTGCATCTCGCGCGCGTTTCGCGTCGTCGGCGTCGCGGAAAATCCTTGAATTTCGCGTCCTTCGTCGGGAACCGCGACGTGGAACCATTTTTTTCTTTTTAGTACGTGTGGTATGTACCCATGCACACACAAAGGGAGAGAGAGAGAGGGGGCAAAGAGGACGAAACACAGAAAGAAAGGGAGATAAAGAGAGGGGGAGAAACACGCGGAAAAAATGTAGGCGACTACGTAGATTTATGGGCGGCTGTAAAAAGTATCCGGGAAAAATTACCGGTACATTCGAGTCGTTCGTTTACGGTATTTAGCCGCTTGACTCGCCCGCGAATCGACAAATTTATCGGACGCGATAGATCGCGGCTGCAAGCCCGAGAACCGTCCGACTTCGGTTCGGTAATGGTTCACGTCGAAAAACACACCGAAGCTCGCGCAACTTCGTAATTCCACTTGCGCGGTATTCAATTAGCGGTTCGAATTAGCGTCCGGCGAAAGTTTGGGGATTTATTCCCGGTCCCGCTGATCTCGATCTCGACGTGCTAGAGGTGTTTTTGCGGCCGGGAATTGGCGCCATTCGCCACGCCGGACATCGCGGCGATTCGCCGGTGTGTGGCCGTCGTCGTCGAGTGGCAAAAAGGAAGATAATTGGATTCCATTCGGCGGCGGCGGTGTCGTCTAGCGCGCGTCCCTCGTTGCGGAGAACACGGGAAAACTCCGAATTGCAGCGCGGAGATCGAGATTGCGGGGAGAGAATGGCCCGTCTTCTCGGCTCGCGATTACGTCGTTGGGCGTGTGCCGTTCTTGGCACACCGTAGCGATGGGCATTACGCCGGCCGAGAGGAACGAATAAATTCTTTGACCTTAAACTCCGAGTCGATATGTGCTGATGTAACGCATGATCGTTAACCCGCGCGTTCACCGATATCCATCTAGCGCGTCTATTTACTTCGCGCTCGAGCACGCGTTCGCGAGATCGGATTGCGGGATCTCTCATTGTGATCCGATGAACAGCCATTCCGTATACGGCGTGTCCCGGGCCCGCCGTTCGGTTTCCGACTCGTTGACTCGTGTAGGTACAATGTAATAACGTCCCCGCTAGTCAATTTAGCGACGCGAGTGAAATGTATTTCGGGCGTTACGTGTCGTGAGCGACTTCGTTGCGGCGAAATTATTATCGTTGAGGAATCGATTCGACCCACATCGTCTTGCGGATCTTTCATCATCGGAGGAGGCAGGATAATTCCTTTCCGCTTACGTCGTCAAAAGTTGCGCGTAAACGCGACTTCGCAAAAACGGTTTCGCCGTTCGCCCTGTGCCGCCGTAGCGCTATTCGCGTCCACGAACTTTTTTCCCGTCGGTGTATCCCAGATTTTCACGAGGTTGTCCGCGACGTTTCGTTTTTCCGAGGTAATCTTTTTCGCCTGTCGCGAACGCTCACCTTGATTTACGTCGTCTGACAACTTTGACCGTGAATCAACGTGCCTCGCGAGATCGCGCGGCCACAATGCCATTGAATTTATACGCCCCGCCGTTGCGAATATTGCGTTTTTACGGTATCCGGCCATTTACATGATTACCGGACCTTGCAACAAAATTACGCCACGTGATGCTTTAAGAGGAAGTTTTTTAATCAAGGCCAAGTTTCTTGATTAAGGGGAAACTTCTCATCTTTGTTGCGAAATCGGCGCGCGTCCCGAAGCGCTGTCGTCCCTGAGAACATTTTTCGCCAAGACTGACGAGTCAATTAGTAGACGAGTAAATTCCGATCTTTCCCTCGGTAACGTTTCGCAACTTGTGTTCGTCGGACGTATTTGGTATTGACAGTGTAATTGACGCTATTCGAGATCTCATCACGTTTGAAGAGAACGACGGAACGGGCGAGGACGTAACGATTTGGGAAATTTTATCGGATCCGTTCCCTCCGTGCAGCGGGGTGCGGGAAAGTGAGTTAGAGCATCGTTGCACCGAAACCTTCATGTATTGACCCGTTCCCATCCCTCAGAGTTCAGAACTCTCTTCTCTCGCTCTTCCGTGTCTCTGTCTCACCATTGCAATTCCTCGCGTGCAGCCGAGCACAGTCGTTACACACGCGCGCGTTCACGTAAAATAATAACGAGAGAATCGAGCACGCTTGCGATTCCTTTCTTTCTCCTCCTCTTCCTTCTTCTGTTCCTCCTACTCCCCCTACTCTTCTTTTCGTCTCTTCCGCGTGCTTTTCTTCTCATCCAACGACTTCTTTTTCCGCCGACGATACTTCGCTCTTTACGTTCGCGCAATAACGAGGTGTTGCATTTCCTCCATTTCGCCTTCACTCGCTTTCCCCTTTCTCTCTCTCTCTCTACTTTCTATCCTACCGACTTCTTCCGCGTCCATCTTTCGGCTTCCTCGCAGCTCCGCCGTCTCACGTCTCTGCAAAACGAGCTTCGTCGTCGGCGAGGAAAAAATCCATCTTCACCGTGAGAGGAAGACGCTTTGTCTGGAGAATAAGCCAGCGACACGAAGTAATTCTTAACCGGAGAAGGATACCGTGGAATACCGTGGGATCACGCGGGAGACAAGATGGGACAGGAAAAGGTAGTAGGAAGAGGAAAAGAGAGAACGGAAAAGCCGATACAAATTGCCGGGAAACACAACGGTCCGGAAAGCCCAATTACATTCACGCGAAAAACTTAACTCCTCGAACTAGATCAGATTGAACTGTTCAAAGGGGATAATTGTTCATTGTTCACATTTTTTTGCGGTAAAAATAGCGCGCTGCGCGAGAGAGATGGATAGGTGGTTTTATTATCCCATGGGATACAAATATCCTCTTAGGTATACATGAAGTAATGTCGGCTGAAAAGCCAATATAGAGCGTGCAGTTAGAAAAAAAAAAAAAACTGCAGTAATATAACGCAATATGAATAGAATAAAGAAAAGAATACATTAATAGCAAATAATAGTAAATAATAACTCTATAGAAAGCAGAGAGAGGAAGAGAGAGCCGCGTCGATAATCGCGAGGAACGGCGAGTGAATCGATACTATTACCGTACGCGTCGCCGCGTGTACATACGTCACAGGCAGGAAATAGACTTCTCGGCGGTCTCACTATAAATTGTCATAATCACGTACAACTATCACTCCCCCGCGTATACCGAACGCATTACGGCCGCGCGGGCTGATTTATAATCGGCACGGGAAACTGGCCGGGATGTGCGGAACAGAATTTTACTTTAGGTAAAAAAGAAGTATATACACCCGGTTATGTTAACACGCGCACTCTCGGTCCCGCCTTTATTTATGGATACATGGGCGCACACCGAAAAATACCTTAACTGCGGCAAAAATTCAAGTTTGACCGTAGAAATTGGTCGAAGAATTTATAGATAAAATTTATACCCTTAATTCTACGCGCGACGCACTGCCCTCTATTGTCGGAATAACGCGCAACACGCGAGCGGTTCGCTGCTGCGAGACAATTTCCCAGTTATTTACATCGTCTTGAAATTCAACCGACCGAGAATCCGGACGATATTTTCTCAACTGATGGCTGCAAATCGTCCGCATATTTTCCTTCCTCCGCTGCCTCCTCTTGTATGAATTTCCGTTTCTTTCGAGACGCGGCAGCACGACGAATTTCCCTCCGTTTCCCTTGTTTATTCAGACGGGCTGCCTATTCATTTTTTATTCTCGCGTCTACACAGACATCGCGCCGTTCAATTTACGTAATCTATCGTCTCTATTCTCCATTCGTGCGATTGAGCAAACCTCGCGAGCTCACGTTCAACTGAAAACGCAGCCGGGATCAGTTGGCTTTCGGTTAGCTTTCGCTGCTGTTGCGACGTCATTTAATCGCTCCCGCGGCGATCCCGCTTCGGCCGAAAACGCTAATAATAATACGGGCGCCCAATGCAAATTCGATAATCGCGCTCGCTCGCTCGTGCATCCGGCAATTCCGTTTCCTCGTTTGGCCGCTCGTTCGCATCTAATCCAATCGCAAACCCCTCGTCGCACCGCAGTCGATCCCTTCGACCCGCGTTTGACCCTTTTACGAGAGGCAATTCGTCGGATTACCGGCTCTCGCCTCCCCCGGCCACTCGCTCATAGATCAGACCGGTGTTTTCCCCACCCTTTGGCATTCGCACACGCGTGCGATGGTTTGCCTTTTTCCGCTTGGTCTTCCCGACCGTTTCGGTTCCGGGACACACCCTGTAGACCGCTCGTAAGGAGCCTCGCGTCTTCGGGTTCGCATTCGCGGCAATCGGGAAATCTTCCGACGCGGCACCGGGGTAACTGTGAGAAGACGCCGATGCGAAACTATCAATCATCCCGTGTTCCCGGACGTTGAACGAACACCGTGGGTTGGCGGCAACACGTCGAGGTATGGCTGAAATTCGAGATATCGGACTCCCGTATCTACGCGCGAGCGACGATGCAGTGTGCGCGTCTCGGTGCGCGAGCAAATTCTGACGGGCTTCTCAAGAAGTTGAAACGGCGGAAGCGACTTCCGCTGCATTTAACATAACGGACAAATACGATGTTAAATCGCGATCGGCGTTGCGAACGAACGAGAGAGAGAGAGAGAGGGAGGGAGGCGAGCGCGGAACAGCGCCTGCTGAACTTTCACATTTTGCAGGTGGAAACGCCGGGAATGCGAAATGAGGAGGAGGTATTTCAGCGATTATTAGCCTTCACTCTTTTACGCAGGGCGCACATTTATGAAGTAATTCGGGAAGTATTTTCATACGCGCTTTACGCGGCACAACTCGGCGTATAATCCGCGTAGCTCGCGCACTTTACATAATCCGCGCGCGAAAAGGTTGATGTAAACATCACGTGTCTACGTGCTGAAAACCCCGCGTTGACGTAATCTTGTAGGATACACGACGGAGCCCCGCTTTGGACTCCTTTGTTCCGCCGCTACAAAAGATGCGACGTGCCAAGGTCATACACGGTGTTTTGCAACCGACGATTCTCAAACCGTCAGGGGTGGTTCCCGCGGGAGTAACGAGTCACGGCTCTCTCGCGATTACGGTAAAGCGAGGAATTTCCCCAACGACTCGGCGAAGCAAATCGGTGGCCGAGACCGATCGACGCTTCCGACTCGACGGATGCGTGGATTCGCAAGAGTTAGCGAGAGACAAGTTACCGTTCGAACTCCGTAATTTTCTTGTGAACCGTCTAGCCGATACGCGTCATTCGATTAACGGCGCGGAGCGTCGTCGTTTCGCGACACTCGGATTGAGCGGAATGAAATTGCGAGGAGGGCGTGTGCGACTGCCGGGCGCACGTAACTGCGTTGTTGACGGATGAATTTACCGTAGCGACGGCGGCGGCGAGGGCACATTGTCGCGCATACCGCGCGTCGCCGTTCATCGTTTCATTCGGGGTCGTTAACCATCGTTAGCGGTCCCATCCGTTCTCCCTCGTCGACGCCGGCACGCGGCGCGCCGCAAAAACCGCGATACGCGCGCGACAAAACTGCTCCGGGACGAAAACCGCAGCTCTGTCGGGCGCGCGCGCACGCCCGCCTGTTCCGTAACGCGTAATAGTAATTGCTCGACCGGCTGCACAGCCACTCCGGAACATTGCTCGCCGACTGTGCGCGCACCTGAAGGCAAGAAGGCTTCCCTCACGCGGAAAACGAAGGTAGAATTGTAGATCGCAAGGCTTGATGCTGTTATAATTTTAACGCTCTGCTTGACACAGCCCAGAGATCGTAACCGGACGAACAGTTCTGTTACGAATAGTTGCCGGCGTGCCGAGTCGACTAGAGGAATGAACGGCTAAAGTATAACGATATTTGCGAAATGTATTAACCCCCCTCCGTTAGTCGCAATATTTTTCATCCAGAAATGGTCGTAATGCACTGCACAGGTACGCTAATTCTCCCATTATTCTCCTCTGCTTCTTGAAACAATTTTTCTTTCATTAATACAGGGGTAATAGACCAGGTTTAAAGTACATAAAAAACAGTGAAGAGCGGAGAGAACAGAGAAGAAACCTTGACGAGGGCGGATTCAACTTTAAGATCGTATAACAACGATGATGTAGTCTGAAGGTGTGTCTATTGGACATTGAGACTGATGGAGGGTTAAAATAGATTAAAATAGACAAATTTCTTGGAGCGCAATCTCAATCGAAATAAATGAAAAATAGCAGCATTTTCAATCGATGCGATAGTGAAAATAATGCTACTCGAAATCGCGAGAGTGAAACTCAATGTTTCATTCAAGCTTTTAGAGTGAATTCTGACTCCGTATGAGCGAATGTTGCAATCGATTGGAGTGAATATGTTCCTGTTACGGTGGAATATGGCCAGTCATAGGAATGGCAACAACACTTTTTTCTCGATGAGTTTCGCAACGTATCTCGTGTTCGATGGGAAAATGTGTCTTCTGAGAATTACTAAAAAATGAATTCTCTTTATGGACACGGGATGCGTTCCGAAGCTTATAGAGAAAAAATGTTGCAACCGTCCTGTGACTGACTATACATTATACATTGAGAGAAAATTATAGTCATATCTTTTCGGTGCCAACAATATCCTCTTATTTTAATCACAAAAATAATGTGATAGTAGCAATATGCATTTAAGGTTATTATCACTGATATTATGTAACATTCACTAGAGAAATAGTTTTCTTTTACTTTTTTTGTGACTAAAATAACAAACGGATATTATTGGCACCGAAAATAACTATAATTTTCTGTCACTGTATTCACTCTTCAATTTCGGGTTAAGATATTGAGGATTTAGAATGGAGAACTTATATAAGTGAAAAGTTATTGAATCCGTTGAATTCAAGCGACCGGTGGTCACTTGACTTTCCGAGCGAGATTTCGCTCGAAGAAACTTCGAGAGCGGGGAATGCAATTTTTATTCATAGCGAATCTCCTATATGATTCTTGATATCTTGGCACAGGGTACGCGTGAAATTCGTGTCTCTCGCGTCTCTCCGCGCGAAACACGCAGAACTCTCATATCTCAGTATTAGCGCCAGATTTGTCTGGCAAGACGGCTATTTTAACTATTTTGATCTCGGCGTGCGCTCGGCGTGCTCCGTTGCGACACGCTGAACTTGGGGGCGGCTCGTGATGTCGTCTCGTTTGCGAGCGTCTCGGAGGCGGCGGAGGTAGAAGCGGCAGTTCGCAATCATTGCTCCTCAGATTGCGGCGGAAACGCAGACGTCTCTGAGTAATCTCGGGACATTGCCGTGTACTCGCGTCTGTCACGCCACGGGGGATCCGTGAATGAGCGTGAGCGGAGTATGAGTGCACGTGCGAGATCCGGAGGGAAGTACGGCGTTCTCCGCCTCGAGGAAAGAGGAGGCTTCCGTTCTTCTGCCGCGGTCTGCGGCGTTGATAGTTGGCGTTCCATACGGGCTATCTCGCACGTTGAACAGAGTATAATGACGGGCTCTTTGACGAATTCAGCGTTCTCAGTCTTGGGGAAGTTTCCTTCGTCGCGGCCCCGTAATTTTCCAACGTTAAACATCGTTGTAATTAAGCATCGGCTTAACGTGTCGCCCGGGTGAAATCCGCTGCGAATTAAACGACGAGTCGTGCTTGCCATTTCGTAACGCTTGTAAATCAAAGGGACTTCTCGGTATTTCCTGTTAATACTTTTGTCAACCCCTCCATTATGAGAGTGCTGAGAGCATGACATAAATTGTCCCTGATTCTACCTCGAATGTTTTTCACTGGAAATTTTTCGGAATTTACGGTGTGATCTTTCACGGCAATAATTCTTGTTGCCCGGAACTAACGATAAATAATAAATATCTCACTTCGATAAAAATAATTAATTCTTGCTCGTTCTACCTGCTTCTCGATCGTTGTGCTTTTTGAGCTCTCTCTCGCTCTCTTCTATTTCTTCCTGCTCTCTTTCCTGCTTAGTTCCGAGAAAATTATTCTCCAGAGAGAATAAATTACTAGACACCGCTATACCACTACGTCGTGCGATAGAGGGTTCATATCACGAGCGGTTCGTTACCGGCGAAAATCAGATCGGCGGTCCGGAGGCGGGTCAGCAGGTGCTGGAATATTATGTCCTTTCATCCTTTGTCTAATGTTTGCCAAGCATCCACGGTGAGTCTCGGGAACGATCTGGCGGTGGTCCAACTTGCCGCTCCTGCAAACTGTAGTAGACCTTAGGATGTGGCCGGACCGTCGTCATTATCGTTTCAAACCGTCGCCGACGACGGGGTTAGGGAGAGGACTCCGGAAATTCGTCACTCACGTGATCCTTGCTCAGCGAGGATCAGGGGCGTCTCCTTGGATCCGCGCGAAATTTCGCCACGATATTCTCCCGAGTCACGAACTTTCCGGAAGTTCTCGGAATTTTAACATCGCTTCGCGCACCCTTTTTATTTTATCACGCCCACCTCAGCCAAGTCGCGAGATGATATGTTCATTTTAATAATTAATAATTAATAGAGAGATTCAAGCGAGATTTTATGCTACGCGTGACGTTTCTCCCTACGGCGAAATTATACACTAATAGTTTTCAGACTGAAAGCCGTTCCGCGTTTTTTCCTCGTTGTCAGCAGATTTTGCTTCGCGGCACGGTCGCTGTTTTCTCGAGTTATGAATATTCATAATGCACGAATGTCTGCGACACGACGCGTTCGCCCCGAAAATCTAGGGAAGATGAAGGCACTGCTGGCACAGTTGCACAATATGAAATTCATTTAATCTAACCGGACAAAAATACGTATTTTCTAGACGGTCACGTATAAAACACTTGGCATTCGCGCGCGCACATTTAGCGATCCACCGTCGCAAACGGCAAGGATACAAACAATAATGGGGAAAATAGTTTAAAGAGGATTTCTCTTTCTATATAACGTTCCCCTTTACGGTTGAAGAAAAGGTCTCGTTGGAATAAAACGCGGAGTTCGACGAATAAAGAGAAGAAGGCGTCGCTGCGCAACAGTTTAGACTTCGAAGATCTCGTCTTTTATCGCTTCGAGCCGGCTCGACGTTCGTGCCCGAGAGAAAGATCGATTGTTCAATACAGCGTTTTAAGTCAGCTTCTACCGTTTTTATTTACATCGCATTGCTCCACGTCGCCGACGAGGGGAGAAAATATGTCTTATAACGCTCGCTCGAGCGCAGTCGGTACCTCCCTCCTCTCTCAGAACTTTTCTCCATAATTACCCTACGTTGGAACTTGAGAAGCGCGCTCAGATGTCTGCTTCGATATACATTCCCGCCAAGTCTTCCTCGGCACGAACAGTCTCCTTATGAGACTCGGGATGTTCGGTAACGGTCGTTACTTTTATTTTACCTGGAAACGCGATTTAATGGGCACTCGGAAAAGCGATTCCTCGATTGCTTCGAACGGGGTTAGATAAATTTTATATCTGACGCTTGAGAAACGCATTTCCTCTCATTCTCCTTCGTTTTTACGCGTCTTTCTTGCTCATATCGTTAATTACACGATTAAATCGTCTCTCAAGTTGCGAAGGACGCGAAGCACTCGACGACTCCTACGTGATATCTTCTCATCAGCAGAACAATGTTTCGATTGGAATACCTTTGGTATTCGGACACCCGATACTCTAGTTATTCGAGGTAACTTCTCGGGTTGCATAACGTGATCGAATACTCGAGCAATAGCTGAAATACCCTGAAATACCGAGAACGACGGTCCCAAGAACGACGGCCGTCGCGTAGGAAGAAAGGTAGGAAGAAAGGAAGGAAGGAAGGTAGGAAGCGAAGAGGAGCGGCGAGATTCGAGGTCGAGGATTCGATCGCCACGAAGTCGGGAAATGGCTGAAGTGGCTAATTGGAATCCCGGTGTCGATAGTATTAGAGGCACTCTCGTCGGTAACGCGATAAATTCCGCGAGAGCACGTCTCGCCTCGTCTCTCGTCTCTCGTCTCGGCTGGTTTAGCGGCTCTCTCGAGATCCGCTCGACCACCATTTCGACCAGTCCTCCACCTACCCCCTTGTCGCCTTTCCGTAGCGATCACCATCGACACCGCTACCAACACCACCACCACCATTACTGCCACCATCTGCTCTTGGCATACGGTTCGAAGCACCTTTCATTTTTTTTCCCCGATCCCTGTGCGCCCTTTTTTCCCTCCCTCGCTCGCTCCCGCTAAATTCAATTTCACCGGCAGATCGATAAGTAATGAAGAGCGTGACGACGCGAGACCCGATCGAACCGGGAATTACGTTCAGTTAATGTCTCCCCCGTTGGAACTGCTGGAGCTTCGTTACTTTGATACGCGTGGATTCTGATTCCGAGTCGTCGATGTGTAACGTGCCGCCGAAGCTCCACAGAGCGGCTCGATATATCGAGCCGTTAGACTTTGCATTCACGACTTGCACCGCGTGACGAACTCTTACTGTAACTTTCTTGAAGTGTGCGGAAATGGCAATGTGATATTTTATTTTCACGATATATTATTTTATAGCGGTTACGTGTATAAAGGTATAGTTGCTTTTTTTTTACAGTAATAATAGAAGAAAAGCACAAAAAATTGATATACCGTTTTTAAACTATAAAGTCTTGTTAAAAATGTGAAATTAAAATTTATGTGCATGGATATAGACCAGCAATACCTGTTTATCAAAATATATAAATCTTATGAAAATTATTATATACTTCCTTGTAAATAACTATTTTTTAAGACGTTCGATGTTTAATGATTCTAAAAACTAAATTCCTAAAATTGACATACTCATGATATCTATAGGAAATGACAAAAAGAAACAAAATAAAAGCATCGAAACTGCATTATTTCGTACGTTTATTATGTATCCTTACACATGTTATTTTTAATTTTACATATTTAAAAAGATTTTAAAAATTCTGCGACGTATATTATTCCTTTATTATGTGGAAAGAGACCCTCCGACTTCTTTTCGACCGTCTTAAGCAAACAAATAAGAAAAACAGGGGAAAAGCAGTCGCCGGTAGCTTCAGCTGTATTCTGTGAAATGATATTTCATAGCAAAGTTCAAGTCAGTTTGTTAGTTGAAAGACCAGTAACTCAGATATCTCAGTTCATGCAACCTAATCCTAACTTTTCTTACGTGGTGCAGTTACAGAAGATAGAGATTGGCATAAGATCTAAAGTGATTTAAAAAAGTTCAAAAAACTCACACTATAAATTAGCATTATCAAATTAATTACTTACCGATTTGTTACTTTCATTTTCACGTCCAGAAATCCCAACTAAAATTTCCGCATAACGAAAAATTAAACGACGTAAGTAACACAACCGAACGCGCTTGCAAATGGAAACTACCACTTCAATTCCAACTACTGCACGTGATAGACGTTAGACGAAGTTCATACACTGTCTGACAAGGTTTAGTACTTTACAGACGAGGAACACGAGTATATCGATTTACCATATCTACGTCAGTTTTGATGCTTTTCCTCTAATAGTAATTTCATACTATAACGGACGTTTCATGTCTTCGAATTTCAGCGTGCATTTTGATACCTTTCTAATGGAACTCATTCATTCGAGAAAATCAGATTTCATAATAATTAACTTCAGCTGAAATCCCATCAAAAAAATAATTAAGTGCATTCAGCGGGGGATTTTCTCGCGTACACGGGATTCTAGCTTGCTGGTAGCAACACAGGGCGCGATGGGCACGCGAGTTGAACGGTTCGCTGCGAGAACGACGACGCCATAAACAGGTGGACGCGGAGAGATATCTCGACGTCGAGTTTTTCCCGGTGAGTTTCCCAAAGCGAGAGACGCGCTCGCCCGGTGCTCTCACGTGCGACTTCGATACCTAGAATCGAGAGCATCTCGTCGTCTCGTTTACGCCGATCGATACCGCGTCTGTTACTGGAATAGCAAGTATCTAACCGCAATTGCGTCTCGCGGTGTGGGTCGCGGTGGCCGATAAATCCACGCCGAAAACCGTTGAGGTATTTTATCTCGCGACACGAACGAACGAAGGAATGCACGAGTTCATCCGCCGCGTTAGGTCTTGGAGCGCGCATAAACTCGCGATCGTTCTTGAGCGATCGAGTTTTTCGATCTCGAAGGTAAAGCTTGAAGATAGTAAACCGCGCTCCCTTATCGTGGAAGCGCACGATCGCGACGCAAATCCTGCAAATTTGACTTCGTGGATTCGTAGCGTTACGTAGAAATACGAATACTTGCTTTCTCGATAAATTAAAGGGAACTATACAACCGATCGTTATTTTGACATTTTATATGAGTCATCTTTACAAACACGGTGTGGAACTCGAGGAAAAATAACAAAATAATAAAAACGAGAAATAACGAAATAATAGTTATATAATGTCCGCATCACAAATTAATGTTTATATAACGATCACACAAATTTGTTTGGAAATTTCTAAATTATACATCCGCATGTGCCAATGAAGTGATATTTGTATATCACCGACGGATATTGTTCCTAATTAATATCTCCATCGAAATTCTACGAACGACAACGTGGATAATGATAGTGATTTTCGCGCGCGCTCGCGCGCAATGCAGTTTTGCTCGTTACTTTAATCAAATATCACGCGTCAACGCAAACGCACACGGCCGTGTGTGTTCGCATACATTATGTGCTATTAATCTACTATATTTACTTTATCATATTCGATACATTGACAGTCTGCTAACACTGCAGCAGGCAAGATGACTTTATCGTTCGGTACTTAATCATTTCGATGAAAGCGTTGGCTTGGATATTGAAATGCGGGCGGTGCATCGCTCGACGGAAATAAAATCGCGGCTCCTAACGAATTTTTCAAACGCGAAACTCGATTTACAACGGTGGATCGCCCCGCGATTCGCGTCGATCGGGTCCATCGATGTTAACTGATGACATCCAATAATGGAATATTCGTTCGACAAAATTCGCGGTACGACAGGAAACTAAAGTTACGATCGGCGTGTAACCTCCTCGCTCAACTATTCTCGGACTAAATTTTTAGCGAATTTCAATTTGCGGCTTTAACTCTACAATTATTTATTTTCAAAAATCTTTCATCGAGTCCTGAAATCATTTTCTTTTTCATTTTTAGCGTACATATTCCTTTTATAACGTCCGATATAATATATATTTATACATGTTGCGTGTATAAAAAGATCGATGATCGTAAAGTCATGATAAATAACAGTATACCAACTTTTTCGCATGTGTATTTTCTTTCCGTGTATTTTCTCGGATTCTTCCGATATATTTCCTTGCGACAAGGATTCATCGGATAAATGCGACCTTTGTTTATTTTCGACGAGAAACGTTACCGGCGCGCTGAAAACGAGGAGCGGTCGATAAGCGTTGTGGTTATATTAAATTTAAATGAAAACATTGCCTCGTCATTGAAGGGTTGACGCGGTAGCGATGCGGAGCACCCCATGTATCCCTCGTATATCCCTCCCTCCCATATCTTCATACCACGGGTCGGGTTACATCGGTCACTCAAGGATGCGCTGCGGAGAGTGTCATTAAATTAATTAAACTCTCGGCTTCGGCGGGGTACGTCGTCTCGTAGTACAGAGGTGCGAGGATCGTTACATCGGGAACAGGAGTGTCCTGTCGGTCGGAGCGGCGATATAACGAGGTTAATTAGTCCAGCAGGAAGGGTGGAAGGATGAGGGAGGATGGGAGAGGGATGCCCGGCCGAAATCCTTCTATTAACGTCGTCAGCTGCGAACGCCATTACCGTCGTACGACCGTCCCATAACTCGGATCGTCCTCGTGCTTCGTGTTGACCCGTTCCGCGTCCCTCACAGGATATCGCCGCGTCGCGCAGTATTGCTAATTCGGCGATTAGTTTACTCGTCGTCCTCCGAACGTCCGTCCGGCCGACGACATCTCCGATATCATCGATGCGCGTAGCTATGTCGTGAAGCTAGAGTCTGAATTCGTGGAAACTCGTGAATTCTGTTGAGAGTTTTGATCTTATTTTTTAAAGTTCTATATCCCCGACAGGTGAAACTAATAGTTCCGGTCGTTAAAGTCGGAAAATCGGTCCGGATAAAGTTTCGTTTACACATACACGAGTTCCGGGTGTATTTCGACACAGTATCAAAATATTCTGGCGCGACTCGATATCTCATCTCAACTCTCGTTTGACGCGTCGTTATTTTATGAGAGATGAATAAAATTTAATAAAGTTTTCATGTTTCGGAAAGAACAATATTTTCTGATTTCTCCTTTATGAAAAACGGAAAAGTCAATGCGGCAGATATTAACCGAACACGTGTGAATTTTTTTAAATGAATTTTTGTGCCTTCGGGACTGTTGTTACTTCGATCAAATGTCGCGCGTCGATAGAACAGAACAGGGGCGGAAACTGAAGATATCCTCGACAAAAATGGGGCAAAAACTTGAAAACCATATTAAATTCAAAAAATCTATCCTTCGAATCGTTCACTGAGAACGTTATTATTGCTATTCAGAAAAACTTCACAACGTGTATCGTATATTCCAATTGTTATACACGCTGGAACTTTCTTATTCCGTGAAACGCGTGCGACAATTCGCGAGATGGAGAGCGCCCCGTTGCACCCGTCGTGAGATATTAAAACGAGCCAGGAGTGAAAATTTCGCGCGCGCGGGTGTGAAAAAAGAGAGGGAAGGAGGGATAGGGAGGGGGGGGGGGAGAAAGAGAACTGAGAATTAAACTCGGCCATATCGTGAGTGTCGTACCGTGCCACAGGTGACTGTGCCAAGGCGTCGTCGATCAGCAGCGGCGAGGCGCAGTTCTCGTCCGAGATTAAACGGTTCAGCTGAAAACCTGCGGGAGGCCAACGGCGACGTCGGCCGTGGCGGAGCTTCAGGGTGAGTTTTGCAATTTGCATGCCGCGTATTACCGAACACGTGAAATTTTACACTCTCTGTTCACGACGCGGCGAACGAATGCCCGCGTGAAGAGTGTGTGCCGGGCGATAATTTCGGTGTTGTACGAACGATGTGATGGTCGCCATCGAGTGTCGCATCGCGCGTACGCGCCGTTTTAATTACGCCCTTCTCGTTTGAAAATATTTCACGGCTAAGTGGTACGTGTACGCGCATACACACATTGGTGTGTGTGCGCGCGCGCGCTGGCCGGTTCACCGGAAAGAAAACAAAATAAAAATGACCCAGCGCGAGAACGTTAAAACGCAACCCCCTTTACGCCGCGACGAAAGAGAACATAGCGCGAACACCTATCTACGCGGGCAATACGTACCAGTGAACACACGAATGCGGGCGCTCGTTGCAATTTTGTATTTTTTTCTCTCCTTTTATTTTTACCTTTTTTTTCAACTCTCCTCTTTTCATCAGCGGCGAAAAATGTTACAACATTCCGCTTAAAAATGGAATCAACCGGTTACGCAACGGGAAATTCCACCGAGTCCCTCTCCCCCTCCCCCCGTTTTTTCGTCCGTCGAATTGACGGCTGCGATGCGCTCGCTTGTCGAGCCAAGCCGCGAAATTGTCTCGCACGGTTCGCCGCCAAACTGAAAATTAAAAATCGACACCCGCGCCGCTCGCCGGCGATTAGAGCCTCGCGCGCGAATTACGCGCACGTGCAGCGACTGTTGGCGACATTTCGGCGTTATTATCGCGTTAATTAGCCGCCTTGAATATAAATGCGCACGCGCTCTGAGATAATCCTATCAGCGTACGTGAAACGTCGTCGTCGTAGACGCCCAGGTACTATTATTAAGCGCTTAGGGAGAAACGTAATGATAGCGCCGAACAATTTTCCACGTTCCGCCACGTTAAGATCGCTTCACACTCGTCGAAATTTTGCCTAATAATTCTGTTAAAATCGCCGCGTATAGCGCACATTTCGCGGATTCTTACGGAAATTATAATCCGCTGTGATTACGAAATAAATTACGAACAATTCATAACTCGCGTGTCGAAAATTTTCAAGCGGATCTCTCCTCGTCGCTCTTTCCAACAAATATGACGCGTTGGTAATTATTACTAATAATAATTTACTTTTAATTTGCTTTTAATTTCGATGAAATGTATACTCTAACCTTTATAACTTTATTTCCTGCCATTCGTACAAACGTTATTAATTATACTTTCATTTATATCAAAAGATATTTTAATTAATTATGATTAAAGAGCCTCCGCGCGTTGCCATCCGTGAGTGTCGTCGTTGTTGTTGTGTTGTTGTTGTTGAACTCGACCGGACAATCATCGGCCCGCGTCTGTGAGACGACTTCCAGTAGGACGGATCTCTCGATCGTCAATGAGTCGGGTTTAGATGTCTTTACGAGTGGGTGTCTAACACGCTTGGAACACTTCGCGCTCGATTGACGCCGAGGGGTCGATCGTGTTACACGTGTGCGATCGTCGGGACTACATCGTTAAATTGCTCGTTATCGCGCATAATCGCTTCTTAATGCCGCTCGATTCACCGTTGATTATGGACGCGGTAGAATTGCACACGAAGGTGTTTATCTGCGATAAACAATTTACCCCCGTTAAAAAAGACTCACTTATTCGATCTGCACGTCAAACTGTCGCTTTCGAGGACAGGAACGACACGACACGGTGGGCGCGGGAAAAAATATGCTAATAATATTATAACCTAATTCGTAGCGAGTAACTTAATGGAGCATAAGTAGGATAAATTATACAGAGGATATTTCCACGGGATTACCGCGTCGTTATGACGTTATTAACTCGCATTGCGAGAATTGTTGTTAACCCTCTCACACGCTCATTCCGCCGGTGTTTCGGCCATTTACAACTTTCAAGTGCCGGTGTTACGAGCACGACGAGACGGTAAGAACGCGATTTATGAACGTGATGGTAAAATTATACATCATTCGTGGTAATCAAAAGTGAACGATCGGCTCTTCGGACGAGTTGTGAATTGCCACGAGGGTCTCGCGTGTAATTCCTCAGACGATTTCTCATGCTTCGTGCGGCATTTCGAGGTAGGGTTGTTCGCGGAGAAATAAAATTTCATTCCGCCACACCCTGTCGAGATATTATCTCGGGTTTTACTTTAGAGAAAAAAAAAACAAATTGAACCGAAGTTTTCCCGCGAGAGAGATAGAAAGAGCATTTGTTGAACATTCTATGACGAGCCCTCTAAGAACGCAGACATTTTAATAAATACTAAAATTGAAAGAAAAACAAGAAGGAGAGAGAGAGAGAGAGAGAGAGTCAAGTCGCGTTAAAATGTATAGTGCCGTCGAATGTTAATTTCATGAATCGAGGCGAGGCTTGTAAATGGAATTTTCAACGACAAAGGGTAGAACGAAGGATTCTCGGAGTTACGCCCTTTCGACACCGGGCGACGCGATTGAATTTTCTTATCGGCGAGTTCGCGGACGGTGCATTGGCCTTTAGCGGATACCGGCGCTATTTTGGCGCACGAGAACGACTCCCGGAAGCACGGGAGGGTTAAACGAAACGAAAGAGGAAGGAAAAAAAGCGGGAGGGTGAGGACGGACGCCTCGAACGGCACAGAGAGGTGGGTTTAAGCGAAATTGCTTTTGGTCTGGGCGCCTTTCGAATGTCGCGAGAGGCAGAGAGAGAGAGAGAGAGAGAGAGGCGCTTTAGCCTCGTAACGAGATTGCCGCGTACATGTGTGTACACGTATCCACGGTTATGTCTCCTTTGAGCGAACTTGTTGGGTTCGCGCGCGCGTGTACAGGGAGTTTTACGTGTTCTGAAGACCACCGTGTATACAGGATGTCTCCCTCATCGTGGCCAGCTAAATATCTCCGTTATTTACCATGATGGAAGAACGTGTGTCGTTGAAAACGCTTGGCAACGCGCTCGGCAAGTAATTGCTCGTCTGGATTTTCTGTTTAAACATTGACGAGTGAACAATCGCGATGTATAGTTCTTCTCGCAATGTTCCACAGGGGAAAATCCATTCGCGCGCATTAGTTAAAAAAAGTCCTTGGCGAAAATGGATTCGCGACTCGTGGGAGACATTCTGCCGCTGTTCCCAGACGAATTCCTCGCACGCTCTTTTCTTCGCGCCGTCCGCTTCGAGCGTGACGTCGCAACGTTGGTTTGCGGGAGATCGCTCGAATCGCAAGTTTCAGTGTCGCAGGGAGACATCGGAAAAGAAGGCTGGGTGACACGTGTCGCCCAGGCGACCGCTCCGACCGGTTAAATCCGGTTAGTACAGTGAAACTAATCCGGGTCTAATTTGCGGGAGTGACGTTTGGGTCCTTTTTGGAGGACGCTCATCCCAATTATAAGCCGCGTCGCGTCGTGTCTAAATTGCAATCAGCGCGACGTTCCTTATCAAAGACAGGGGAGTGACGCAGGATGAGCGGGGCGGACTCGGCATTTGCGCGCTCCGCATTGTAATTATCTCGACTGTACGATCGGTACACGTACCGGATACGTTACTCTTACGTATGCGGTAAATTACATCGCGCGGGCGCTCGCGGCACTCGCGGAATTCGGCGGAATGCCTCGCGCCAGCGATAGAGCGAATAAAGTGTCGGACGTAATAACGTTTCCTCGTAACGGCGAACCCACCTATTGCCCCCTCCCCCCCTGCTCGTCCCTCGTCAGTTTTGGCCCTCCTTCCTCTCTGTGCGCGCCTTCAATCCCGGTACAATTTTCCCACGCAAAAACTCGACAAACGGAACCGACCGCGGACCAAATATCTGCAACACGAGAATGCGAGAGAGCAGACGAGAGTGACACGTGACTTGTACACACAGGGTGTTCCGGGAAATCCGGTACATGCGGTAGTAACGATTTCCCGATTCTTTCCCGAACATTTGGAACGCCGAATTTCGAGGCACACAATGCAAATCTAAATGTATCGTTTTACCGAGCTTCCGCGCTTAAATGTGTACTTTTCAAAAATAAAGCGGAAGAGGACGCTATATTGAAATTTGGTCATTTTTATTTATAATGTTACATTATTATATGTTAGAATACTATATATATAGTATTAGAGTTTTATACTGTCAGCGGTCCAATGTGATAAAAGCGCGAATAAACGTGCAATCCTTTTAATGGAAAGGAGCGCGTCCCTTTTTTTTAATCGTATATTCATGCGAGTGTTAATTTATACTCCATTCGTTGACGCTCGAATTGTTAATATCGTATTCCACGTCGCGAATTAATTTTGTTTTCATCAATATCTCTCGATGAAGCATGTGAATAATGTCCTGCGATAATTTAATTATTTTAATATGATGGAAATCAAAATCCATTCGCAATTCAGACGAGTAGCAATCAAAGTAGCTTATAATCGCGCGGCTTAATCGTTCGTAAAAAACCATAGATCTCGATAAGCAGAACATAATTAAATTGTTAACATTATCTGAATATGATACTTTTGAGGGTATTACAGCTTAAATTATAAATATCTCCGTGTATAATTTTCATGAAAGTATGCATCAGTATATCATCGCAGTTCGTAAAATGCGGATTGGAAGCTGTTTCGTAAAATTTTCCCGTTTTATAAAATTTTCCCCACGACCGAATGTTTGAAATTTTTTCGTTTTACGTAAAATAAATTATTTAAGAAAAATGGAAACCCGTCCAGCCATACTGCGAGTCGAAATGAAAAAAAATATTGAAAAATATTACGTATAAATAAAAAGGTAAGCCACAAAGAGGAAAATCGAATCGGACGAAACGAAGCATGAAGAGCGCGAGAATAGGATAAATTTAAAAAATGAAGCAATTACAATAAAAGGATGAGAGATAATAGAGCGATTGTAGTGCGATTTGTCCACGACTGTTCTACCTTTTTACTTTCTCTCCTTTTGTGATTATTTAAAAAAAAGGATCACGCGAGTCTTCGTAATCTTTTTTCAATCTTTCTTTCGGTTCGTTACGACAGCGTGCGATTCCGATCGAATCCGTTGTAATCGATAATCTAGTTCCTCGCGCGTTTGACGTACCGTTATCGCTCGCTTTCCATTTTCGCGACAACGACGGGAGGTTTCCTCTTCGCCATTACCGGCGAAGATTCCGTCTCGCGCGCGCGCGCGCGCGAATCTCGTGAATCGCACTTTCATTTCCCGGACCGCCGCCTGTGTGGATAGGCGGACTAATCGGGAATACGAAATCCAATCAGCCGCCGGTGGAGCTCCGGAAAATTACTTCTCGCTGGGCGAGCGCGAGGTATTATTCGCGGGTGCGCGGGTGCAAATCTACGATCGGGTCGCGCGATCGACGAAGAACGGGGAAGATATCGAGGGGATGACCTAATTGATCGCGGTTATTTCTTCCTCGACTGCTCGTCCGACCCGTAATTTTACATATCAATAATCAAGAGGTGGTAGTTACAAAAAGAGAACATCGATCCCTACATTTCCACGTCCGCGCGAATGTCGCGCGAACTCAAGCTCAACTTCGGACGACTTGTAATTCGCGTTCGACCTCAAGGAAGAATTCTTGTTTGAAACTCGCTGAGAATTTCAACTCACTGATTTGCCTCTTTTGATTCAAATGACATTCGTTATTTCACCCGTCGCGCCTCGTAATCTTCGGAGCCGCACTCGCTGGGAAATCTCCCATCCTCGCGTTAGGAGCCAGCCGATTTTCCCCCCGCCAAGATGCTTTCTAATTCATCACACATCGACGCGACGCGAATACGTTTAATGCGAAATATTCCTCTCACGGATTTTTGCGGCGCGTACCGGCCAATAACGGAGTGGCGTAACAAAGCGAGATGAGCGTGTCGATATTTCAAAGAGCAGCCCGGTATGCCGATATATCGGTATATTGATAGATTGATACCCTCGTGCGCGGAGCGGAACGACAGAGCTCGGTTCCAATGGAGGTCGCCGAGGGCCACGGAGGGCTGCGGAGGGCGGATGATATTCGTCGTATTTTATGCACTATCGCGTGTACTCCATTTCACTCGTTTTTCGCGGAACTCCTGATCGATGAGGGAGCAGGCGCATCCATGTCCTTTGCACGCGCGCGCGCGCCTCCATGACGATTCCTTTTACCTTTTAAATCCCGTCGTACTCACATTTCACGTTCGAATTCAAAGAGGCTCCTCCGTACATTCCGACGCATTTTTAAATATTAAATAAATATATAGGTATATATATTCTCTCAGTGCGGGACGGTGCGAAGTTGCCGACGGGGGTGATTTAATCTAAAGGCGAATTTATGCGCAGTTAGGAGTGTCTTGCAGAAGTGATGAAAACGAGAAGAAGTGGGACGGTTATTAAGTGGACGGACAATTGTCGAGGCTAGAAATGATTAAGAGGGTGAATAAAGATTAATAAGTAGCCGGAGGTGATCGATGAGATTCTCGCGAACATCAGAGATACAGTGTGGCGCGTGACAACAGGAAAAGCGCTTCGACTTGTAACTAACGAACGAAAAGTAAACGAGCGCTGCGCTAACAGCTCCGGCTAATTTATCACGGTGGTCGGCACCAAAAAGCCAGAGCGAGATCGGAGAGAATGAGAGAGAGAGAGAGAGAAAGGGAGAGAGGAGGAGCGAAAAAGAGGACGAGACGTGAAGTAACGTGTAACTATGCGGTGAGAGAAACAAGGCCCGAGTTCCGCTTCTATTGTAATTGTCGGTCTCTCGGCACGCGTTTCTCTTCAGTTCTCGGCGAATGACAAGTGTCAGAGTGTGTCGTTACACTGATGAAATAACTAAAGCGTCGATCGAAAATTTGCGAAATTGCGCGTGACGAAATCTCGGTCTTACGTTAATCCTGCGAATTCTGTCGGACTGGAAGGACTAATGCGGAATCTTATTATATCGTTTCCTCTAAGAATTATGTGTCATTTACTTGATTCAGTTAATATTTCGTATTTGAGAAATGTGCTTACCACTGGGACTCGAACTCGGGAAATTTAGATCTTGAGTCACTTATCTTGTGTATCACACCACACGTGTATTTCGCACTACACCATTGTAATGCCACCAAAATACAAATTTAAATTTCTATCGATAGACGTTGATCTTATTTTATTCAGTCTTCTAAAAATCTCTCTACCGACACCATAAAATTAAAGCGGGCCTCATCTGGTCTCGTCAAAATCCGAAATTACGAGCGCAAACTTGCGAATACCAAGTTGACTCTCAAGATCAGTCTACCGAGCCGTATCGCATCTCAAGAAACTAGTCTCAAACTAAGTTCCCCCAATGGAAACACGACTATGAGTAAGACTGTAAACGTTCCTTGCGCACACGGGAGGGATCGCTGGAGAATTGAGTCGCGAACGCGAGCAATTAGAATCGTGACGTACATTCGATAGGGATCGTTATTGTGTTCGCGAGATGGCACGAGCGGGGGAGTGAGCACACATACTCCACATTCAATTTGAATTGGCGAACTATCCAAACTTCCCTACGTGTAAAAATTTCAATTCTTTTCAATCCATCGTGCCCGCGAGGCCGCCTTTCGCTCGTAACGGCGAAGCTAAGAAATTTTGTCCGGAATCGCGACACGATACGCTCAGAACGCGCGGCTCCTCCGCGGAACACGATAAACTTAGACGAACCTTTCGGATCCTTCCTTATCGAGCACACTTCCGTGCGACTCCGAAACTCGGCGAAAGTTTCACGAACAGTTATGGCGCGTGCCATTCCGTCCTGCTCGCTTGGTGACCGAGTTTGCGTTGAATTTGTGCGGTTCGTTCGATCGCGGTACCGATATTTGCAATGCGGAGCAGTGGTTGACAGAGAACTCTACGTGTCTAGCTAATCAGAGTCTCGCGGTTAATGACAGGATATAGGGTGGCCGTCTGATAAGCTCTCCGAGTGAGCCGTCAAATAAGCTCTTTAGCCACAAAGAGCTTATTTTTCTTCAATTTTAATATCTCGAGGGAATACCTAAGACTCGCGCAGAAAACTTTCAGCCTTCAGCACGAGCTATTTTTGTTAATTAATCCGCACTTTACAAGTTTATTCGAGCATTTGTTCTACTTGGAACTGGGTGAGAAGTTACCGGGCGTTTTCATTTCGTGTACAATCGTTTGTAACATCGAAATTATTTCCTCCGCTCAATTATCTCGAGAAACTTCAAGAGCCGGGAGAAATTCTCCTCGATCTCCCCCGTTGGAAACGCTGAGAACTTCTCCATCAGATCGATCAGAAACCGTAACGTAACTGCGTGCGTGTAATAAACGATACGATCCTCGATAGATCGTTAAATCCTTTTCTACCGCATTAACCGCGAGAATGCTCGGCATTTTTTTACGCTCTGGAAGTTGGGGACGCGTAACCCGGAACGTCGTTTCTAGTGTTAATGATAGTTTCTCCCTCACGGAAAAAATATTCGTTCCCGCGCGTACATCCGGCGGCGTGTCGCGTAATCCGTTGACGGAGTAATCGCGGAAACTCCAAGTACTTGGGGCCAAATTTACACTCTCCTCTGGTCGGCGCTGCGGACGCTCATTTTTCAACCCGCGAGCAAAGTTGCCGTGCGCGCGCGTCGCCGGTCAACGGTGTATTCGCGACGTCGCGCGCGGCGTCCAGGGCGAATGATATTAATGGCAATTCGCAGCTCGGATAAGCGGCTTTTGATTAATCGAGACGATCCACCGCCGACGTCGCGAGAACTTTCGTGGGAAAAACTTCCGAGGTAATTTATCGTCCATCGTCGAGGGTGGGCGGTTCACGATTTAAGGAACTGCAGATTTCTTACTTCCCTGTTCCGGCAAGCGGAATGTATCTATATTACGCAAGGTGTCCCGTGATATGTGGGCGCTGTCAAGTTGGAAAAAGGTTGCCTTAATGTGAAAAAAATCAATCGCTTTAAACGACCTATTCCTTTTTCCCTCCCTTTCGTTACCTTACGTTCGTTTTAGCCGACCGATTGCGCAAACTTCAATTACACCGTGAATCTGTCTGTCTACACGCCTTAATACGTTATCTGCAGCAATGATTATCCGTCGGATTTCCTCGGAAATAAAAGCAATTGATAAATTTACGCTAGCACGGCTGTACGGCGCGGCGTGAAATTTGTTGATTTTCTATTCCGATGAACCCCCGGCATCCCCTATGGCGGCGGATCGGCGCCAAAGCTGCTTAAAGGATTTTCGCGCGCGGTCCCTACGCATAGATAATTCATGCACTCTATTGAACCGTTTCGAAGCAACGCTACCGGCCGCAACAGCGTCCATAAATTAGTTAACAGTTGCTCACCTTATCAGTTCCTCCGTCCATTCGTTCGGCGCGTGGTTTTGCGATACGCTTTTGTTCATAGACTATAATTTCCGACTTTGTATCCTTGCGATACGTGCGGTCGCTCACAGAACGGTCGCAACACTTTTTTTTCTTCTTTTTTTGAACGAGTTTCCCAACGCACCTCGTGTCCAATAGGAAAATGCACCCCCTGAGAATGACTAAAAAACGAATTTCCCTATTGGACGCGGTATGCATTTCGAAGCTCGTAGAAATAAAAAAATATCGCAACCGTCCTGTGATTGACTGTACCACACATTGTAGCGAAAAGCAATGAATAAGATAAGGAGTTTCGTCTTTGTTTCTCCCGCAAACTCATCGCGTTTGTTGAGCAAAATATTGCTGGTGATATTTGGACGAAACTAACGAAGTAAGAAAGTTCCACAGCGCGCGTCTGATTAGCGATTCGCAAGACACGACGAGTGAAATTCCGTCTTACCGCTGTTGGGACACGAAATTTAGCTTGCAAATAAGTCTAGTAAGCAGGCTGATCTTACGCGACGTTGCTTGAAAATTGCCTCGCCTCAGTAGAGCTTAACCGTGAAATAACGTGCGTCGTTAAAATTTATGCAACTGGGTGGAAACAGGCGCGCCGGCCGTGATGTAAAATTTTTCAATACTTTCTCGGATATTTTTGTCGTGACAACGTGTACTTAACTTTATTTAATATTTCATTCAAGTTAGATTATTCAGTTAATGTAACGCTGTTGCGACAGTTAGTTATACTTTCGGAGATAACACCGTGCTTCTCAGGTCCAAATTTTTCATGGTTCCCGATACACAAACGTGCCTCTCGCGCGATACACGATAATGCTTTCGATCGATTCAATGATTCGCAAACAATGATACCGCTCTCTATCCGGCGTAAGCCAGCATCCGGGCGCGAATGTATTATGCATGAGCTCCCGAGCGAGGAATAGCGTCGCGAAAGGGTTGCTTGCTCTTTGCGCACGATGGATTACTTATATGAGCGCGAAATAAATTTAAATAAAAGCCCTTTGTTAACGGGGAGAAAAGAGAAGGAGAGAAAGAAGAAGAAGAGAGAGAGAGAGAGAGAGACTGCGCGAGCGAGCATCGAAAGCAATTTGCGAGGAATTGCAAATTGCACATTGGTAGGAGGGTTTTGCATATTGTGATATTTTATTAATATGCGAGGAATGCATTTCGGGAAGTAATTTCTCATGAAATATGAAAATATTTCGCAACAACGTATTTTTCCTGTATTAATAAATTATTAAAATACCCTCTGTGGTACGCAGGACTTTCTTCGAGCGCTGCATTTTCTTGTTGTTTTCGATTCTCGATAAAATAGCCTTATTTAAAAAATATGGTAAATATTTCCCGTAGCTCCTTTTCCTTCGGTAAAGGAGATGCCACATCTTCGCTCTTTGCTGTACATACATGCATGCATATATCATATATACATATACTTGGCGCGAGATGCCGGCTCGATATGAGCCGGCGAGATAAATTCAAATAAAGGTCTTTTAAAGGCGCGTCGAAAGCAATTCGGTGTCGAATAAAGCGGGACGAAATTACCGCGGCTAATCGAGTTTCTCCGACTCCCTCTCACCCTCTCTCTCTTTTTATCTTTCCCTCTCTCTTTTTTTTTCCCCCGAGCGGAAAAGCTCCTCGCTCTCCCTGGCCGACGAACTGTAATTTCCAGGAGTGAAAAATCAAAGCGATTGAGCCCTCGCACGGCGCTAAACAGTCCTCGTCGCCGGCATTGAACTTGCATTAACGTGATTAGGGGAGGAGGGCTTTCTTTCCGCTCTCGTTTCTTTCTTCTCGTTATTTAACGTTCGCCTTAATCCGCCATCGAGAGGATCTCTCAAGCGCGATACAGACTATTCCACGGGAATTAACGGAAAAGTAAAAGGTATATTTTGCTTCCCACTTCTCGCGTTTTGGAATTTTCCAAACGATATTACCTACCGTGAGTGCTTTTAACTCTTAACGAATAATCGATATGAGATCGAGTATGAAATTCCGAATAATAAAGTAATTCCGAATAATAAAGTAATTTCGATAATACGAAGGAGAGTCACGCTCCTGTTCTCTCGCTTCTGTAAAACTCGCGAAAAATCCTAGCTTTCTTCTCTCATCGTTCTAATCGCGCATCGAAAAAACGTGGCCGCTCTAACTTCTTCCTCAGACAAATGGAGCTCGGCGGGAGCCGGGAAAACCGGGCAGTCTTCCTCGAGGCAAGTATAAAAAAGCTCGAAGGGGATGCTCGAGAGAAAGAAGGGGTTATTAATCGGCGAAACGACGGGCAGACGTTGTCGCCTGTCGTCGACGGCTAAAAATATTTTCCCTGGGAATAAACGTCAGTCGACAACGACGAGGTGGGTGACGAAGGGGAGATTGAGAAAGAGGAGGAGGTGAAACAGCGTAGCGAGGATTGGGGACGTTCGCCCCCGACCGGTCGCGCCCGGTCACGGCCTTTCGACCACCGAAATGAGATTATTTTTCAACCCCTGGCGACTCGTGGTAAACCGCTCGTTCCCTCGAGCGTAACGTTCTCCCTCTTCGTCCTCCGTTTCGCGCCCGCGCGTTTTTATCCCGCGAATTACGAGAATAGCGTACGAAGACGAAAGTAACGAGCGCGCGATAATAACGAGTCACGTCCGCGATCACTTCGAATCCTTCCGACGCTTGAAAGTGGAGTCTCACTCGCGAACTGTGAGGGGAGAAGCTTTTTAGCGCTCTTCACTCGGATACAAGAATGATGACACACGCGATAATCACGCGAATGTTACGCAATACACGGTGCGATCCACCGACGCTAATACTTCGCCCGGAATATTTTCTCCGCGTCAATATTGTAAAATCATCTCGTGCGTTGGATTCGGAAAGGGCTCGGGAGGAAGAACGCGAACCGCCCGATGATTTACACAGGCTCTTTGCGGATCGCCATGAAGGGTAACTCACTGATGAGAAAGCGGGCGAGAGCGGATGAACGATCGATGGGGCTGCGCTGTCGTGAAACGTTAGAAACCAGCGGCAGAGAGCAAACCGATTCGGAATAATCAATGGAATGGAAGTGGACCTAATGTAAACCTGGCCGTAGCCTGCAGGATAGATCAACACGGGCTATTCCGGGCGTCTTGCGTCCGGCCACCGTGTCATTTGTCGTCCCGTCGATCGATAGATGGACACTCGCGCACTCCTGACAGTGAGAAAGAGAGACAGAGAGGGGGGGGGTACAGAAAGAGAGAGGGAGAGAGCGTGCTAGCGATCGACCTGACGTTCTCCCTCTTCCGCCCGGAAGAAATCGGTCTTCGGATAATCGACAAAGTGGAGTTTTAAAGTTTAGCGCGACTCGGGTCCGAGATAACGTAATTTCGAATCTGGTATGAAGGATTAGGACGTCGCCGGGGCTGAAATATTTTCCGAAAACGCTTGAAACTGGAAATGCGAACGCGCTCGCTACTTATTCTTTCGCGATGTTTGGCGAAGAAGTAATGCTTTTAGTTAATCTCTATACGTGATATAAAAGTGAAGGGTAATATATCTGCGGCCGAGAGGACGTGATGTCGGAAGTTGCCCGCGATATTTTCCGAAAGACTCGTCTATCGATTGGAAACTCGCTCGATCGAACTCGGTTGCTTTTCCCCGCTGGAAATGCGCGATAAATTTTATTGGCCAACTTGCGAGGTTGAGGTGAAAGCAAAGAAGGGCCATATTTACCGTATAAACTTCGAATTATTAATTACTTCCGGGGTTCTGAAAGATAGTTTAGGCGAGTATGGGCGAAGCCACTGAATTTGAATTAATTAGGTTAAAAGTTGGCCGCTCCGCTTGAACGCATGAGGGTAACATGCAACAGTCTTCGCTGAAATTAAAGTAAATATTAATTATAATAATCGAGGAGCAGAGCTGAGAGATGCCGTGGAATTACGAAAGTTTGTTTTCTTTCGCCGGGAAGAAGAACGGCCAGTTATGCCGGCGCGAGTGATAGAAAATCTTTATCATTAGTTGAGAACTCCGAAAATTGATGACGAAAGTAATATGCGATATATCACGGGCGCGGTTTCGTGACGCGTTTCATTTCCGCGACGACTCGATCGCTCGAGATACACGAAGAGGACGTACCTTATAAATTTCGCGTTCCTTAATAGCTCCGGCCCCGCGAACTTCCGCGAACGGAATGCAGTCGCTGAAAACACGCGAGTTATTGTTTCCTCCTATGTACGCTGAATATTCTCTCCTCTTCGGGAGAGAGGCAAAAGAGAGTAACGAAAACGGAAGCGAAAAAGGTTCTCCTCGTTCCCACGCGTGCGCTCACGGCAGCGGAAAATATAACTCGCTTATATTGTCTCTCTATCTCTCTCTTCTTCCCCACGTTTCCCCTTCTTCCTTCTTTTGATGTCCGACGTCTTTCAGCGCGCTCTCCGTCCCTCTTTTTCACTCTCGCCTCCCCTCGGACAATTTTTGAGGTACTAAAAGTCTCGGTTTATACGCCGCGAAACTTTTTAATCGGGATTACAGTTGCGGTCGGTCGAAGTCGACCGAACTAATTAAACTTCTTCCTCGCGGGAGGAAAAAAAAAAGAGAGTCGCTTTTCGCACATTCTCATGCCGCAATAAACGCGGCGGGAACGATTCTTGCTGTTTTCTAGGCGGAAAATCGGCTCCATCGCGTGCGAACGAAATTACGAAACACCTGTCTGCGGAAAACACGTGATATCGAGGCACGGGAAACACGCGAGAACTGCAGAAAATTTCGGTCCCGATGTTATCGAACCAACGTCCGGCCACAAATTGCAAGAGAACCTACCTTCTACCTTGAAGGTATTTTCCAAATATCCACGTATGAAAGCCGATAGGAATATATCATCGTTAAAACTCGCAACAAAACGCACGCGTCGGCGAGCGTAAGCGAATAACCGCCTCCTGAAAACGCGCGTCTGCGTGTGGGCGCGCTCACGTGAAGTTTCCGTTTCGCAATTCAAACGAATATTAATGGAGATACGTGGCAGGCGCGTCCCTCTCTCATTCCTCTTATCCTTTTTCCTCTCCTCTCCGTCACTTCCTCTCCATCTCTTCCCCTCATCTCTCTTTCGATCCGCGATACAAGCACCTCGATCGGATGCTGCCAACGCCGTTGCCGTAACTTCGTCCCCGAACTCCGGTAAAGTGCATTAACGAGATGAAACGGAATTCGCGAGCTAGACCGGCGCATCCTCCGATTTCCCAGCGTACGTGTCCTTCAAAGCGCCGGCCCTCTTTCTCGCCGTCCCTATCTTTCCCCTTGTGACTCTCCTTCCTCTCTCTCTCTCTCTCTCTCTTGCCGAGCTAGCGAGAGAAGAAGCGCATTCGGCATTCACCGAGGCACGAAAGCACGGCGAGAAAGAGGGACATGCGAACAAAGAGCGGCACTCCGATGCTAATTTTTAAATGGGATAATAGATATCCACCGGCGCGAAATGTAGTTTTCGACGTCTTCTTCGCGGGGAAACTTCGCGCGTTGAATTTTAACCCCTGACAACGGGCGCCGAGTCGCGACGCGAAGTACCGAAGGAGTCGGGCTGCTGCGAGATAATTGGCGTTGAGAGAACGCGCGCGAGAGAAGTCCTCTTCCGCCACCGCCGCTGCTTCGAGTTTTAACTTTTCGCCTTTAATGTCTTATTTTTAGCGCCTCGTTTAGAACACTTTTCTCGGGGGTACGAGACTTTCGGAAAAAGTGGTGCCCGAGGTGTACAGCGTACTGGCGTACCGCTTGGTCGCACGACGCTGAATAATTCGCAGTGTGTGGGTCTTACTCATTTTAGTATTCCCGGGTTAATTCTCCCGCGAGAACATTCGATTATTAATTCATGTGACGCGCTGAAACGACCTGGGGGGAGGTCCCCCCACGCGTTTTTCATTCCTTCTTTTTGACCCGCCTTTCTCTCTCTCTCTCTCTCTCTTTCTCTCTCGTTCTTTTGTTTTACTCTGTCTTTTTTTTTTTTCACCGGGAAAAATTCCAACGCCGGTTAACCGAAAGCCGGAGATTTTTAATCTCAAAATCGCTGTACCCGTCGGCGTCTTATTCCGTCTCATTTGTCATTTCGCGTCCTTACCGCGTTTAGATATTCGCCTTTCCGCAAGAGGCTTCCGCGAGTTGAATATTAAACTCCTCCATCGTGATGAAAAAAGAGAAAGAGAGAAAAAAAGAGACGGTTACTCGACGCGGTACATCGCTGTTTCGCGGTGTGTCGGCGTTGATAAAAACAGTACGTCGTTAATCGATAAATCTTCGCTCCAGGCACGGTCTTCATTCCCTCGGTCCTCTCCGTGATTTTTCCGGCTACGCTGCGACTCGTCGGGAAGTTCGTCGCACGAGTCCTTTTAACGCAGTCATAATCTACATTATTATTATCATTATTATTATTATTATTTTACGTCAGTACCATTATCACCTTTATTAACAGGGAAAAGCGGATGTTTGAAAATATAACGCGTTCCATGAAAATGGTTAACTACAGCAGCGTGAGTACTTATTAGCTGAGGCATACGGTCTACTAATACAATCCGAAATTACGTACGGTACTTCCTGTAATTTCACGTGGAAAATGGTGGAACATTTCCTCGTACCTTCCTCGAGCCATGTCGGGAGAGTTGTTAAATTAGGGAAAAAAAAAAGGAAAGGGAGAAAAATCGCCCGGATGTGTAGTTCACGATTCTGACCGTCTCGTGGTCTCTCTTTCTATACGGAAGGCGGAGGAGGATCGTTGAGTCGCGTGTCGTGACCTCCCCCTCGTCGGCATGTCTCGCTGCCTCGATGGAAAATACCCGTAATCCACCTCACCGTCGTCATTGTCTCCGGCGACGAATTGAATTAAGCACTTTCTTCGCCGCGCTCGGCTGCCCCGCTTTTTCTCCGCTCTCTGCCGTTCCCGCTCGCTTCCGAGTGCCGTGTGCGTCCGACGGAAATCCGACTGCGACGGACGGCGCGCTGTGCGTCTCTTGTTAATTCCGACGATCCTCGTTCCGGCGAGCCAGCCGTTCGACTCGTCTCCGGTTAACTCCTAATGGCTCCGCTGAAATATTCAATCGTCAAATGCTACGGCAAGCGAGCGGCAAAATACTCCGCTACCGTCCCCGGCCTTCGCTCGTAATTGTCTCTCGCGAATGAACGAGCTTTATACTTCGCTTCTCTCTCCTCCTTTCATCCTCTTTCTCTTGCTCCGCCAGCGTCTTCCTCCGCCGTCCGGTTCTTCACGGCTTTTTTACGGTATTCTTACCCCCTCCGTACACTCGAAGACGGGTCTGCGAATTTCCCACGGGCGATAAACTCCTCTCGGGTCGACGCGTACGCGATATCGGTGAGCGCGCGGTGAAACTCCCGCCCCCTTCACCCCTCCCATCCGCACTTTGCACCCTCCGCTTTTGGAAACGGTATTTTTACAGTTCGCTCCGGATTGTTTCCCGAGCTTGTCCTATCTCGCTTCTCGGAGCGATATCGATCTCCGCACTCCGTCGAGATGAGAATATTCCTTTCCGCCGTCTCTCCGTCAGAATCGTCATTCTTTCCGGAGAAATGCGGGAATACAGCCGGGAGAAATCTTTTCCCTTCGCGCCGAACGGAATTAGGGGGAAATCGCGGAATCCTAACGAGCTGTTGCAGTTACCGGATTATCCTCGAACTCTCTCAAATTAGCGTCGTTCATCATAGACGAGAAGCGGAAGTGCGAGTCCCAGCCCCGTCTGACTTTTCGTCCCTCACACCGCCTTAAAAAGGACACGATACGCGAAGGAATCTCCCACGCTATAAATGGGCGCATCCGTCCGAGCGATTGTCCGAAAATCACGCGAGTCTTACGGAAGTATATCGCGCAAGAGGAGAAGAAAAACGGGATACACTTTTGGCGGCAGCGGCCCGTAACCCAGATTTATTAAAGGTCGAGGAGAGAAAGAGCTAGGGGGTGGAGGGAAGCGAGATACCACGGGGTCCCTTTGTTCTCCCCCTTAATCATGACCGCTGTTTCTCTGAGTCGGCTCTCAGCATGGTTCTTCTTCCACGGTCCACCCCTCGGCCGAGTTCGCCGACGCGAGACAATGGCTGCTGCTGCACGGCTCGTCCCGGAAGTTATCCCGTGGGCTTTGCGCGACGTGGAAGAACTCGCCGGGCGCGCGCGACGTTGCTCGCTTCGCTTGTCCGAGACAAGCTTTGGGCCAGGCGATGACAATCCCCGGGGACGGCTGCGGTGGCCGTCCAACGAGCAGCGTTTTGCATACAAATAACCGCAGCTGTCGGCGCGACTCGTCCCGTAACACCGCAGCGAATACACGCCACCGTGTTCTTCGTCCGCGATCCGTTCGAGCCTTTCCGACGAGCAACGGTATCGCTCGACGACGGCGCGAAATTGGCAATAACGGTCTCGATAATGCAGCGTGGGAGACGGCAACGGATAGATGAGGGGGCCGCAATGGACTCGTTGCGATGGACTTGGATTACTCTCGTTCTCGCACGTAGGAGCGAATCGCGCGGCTCGATCGTTCGAATCATTTCCATTTAAAAGGATAGTCAGGCTTGGAAAATTTTGAGTAAAAAAAGAACAGACCGATCGACAAGGGGTTTATGTAAATGCTGTATATCCCGCATGGAAATTTTCCCAGATTTTCCCTACACGGCGTAGATTCGATTAGAATACTCAAAGGATACGGTTAATAATAGCATTAATTGCGTCAATTAATATGTGCTTTTTAATTATTTAAAGAACCATGTTACCGCGTAATCGCACTAATACAACTGTGCGTGTCATCTTAACGGCCACTTCGCGTTTTAAATTTTGAACTTGTGAGAGTCCTCTTATTTCGTTTATATTCAAAGGGAAATTAGCCCGTATAAAGTAAATAAATAAATAAATAAATTAATTAATTATTTTGGGAAATCGGGCTGGATCCCAATTAGATCCCAAAAAATTTTCCACGCGGGATCTTGACTATTTTGATCCTGTTCCTGTTATTCCGTTTCATTTATATTACATTGAACGTTCAGTGCGATCCTCTTATTTTGAATGGTATAATAAAAGTGGCTTTGACGAAATTAGTCAATTTAAAGTAAAGGCGGTCTTCGTGAATCGATCAGTTTGCCGAGGGTTGTTGTACGAGAGCCTTAATGACGATTGTAATCTCAGTCGCCTTTCAATTTCGCGAGATCCACGGTCGACAAAGGTGGAGAAAAAACAGAAAAAGTGCGAGAGAAAAAGAGAGAGAGAGAGAGAGAGAGCCCAGCCATCGGTGGAAGAAAGAAAGGCGGAGAAGGATTACTCCCCCAGGGAAATCAGTAGACACTATCTTGGTGAATTCTACCAAGATTCTTTTTAGAAAATTCTCCACCTTCTCGGACAGTACCGGGAAGATTAAGATACCGGGACTCGGTAAAAGTGCACCTCACGTTCCGTGTAGGAAAACACAACTCTCCTCGTACCTTTTTCGCACTTTTGTCTCTCAGCTTCCTGACCTCTTGAACGCGTAGATACACACTGTATATCTGCGCGCAACTTCGGTTTTCACCTTTCTCTCAACTTTCGTCAAACAGTACATGCGCCTACTTTCCACCTTTTCATTTTCGCTACTAGCATATGCAAATTACATAAACGCGCTGTTTAATTCCGGAAAGAGGGAGAGAGAAAGAGAAAGAGAGAAATTTTTTTTTGATAGCGCACTTCGTAAAAATTTCTGTTTTTGGAGGGAATGATTAAACAATCAGTTTATTTCGCGCTTTGGGGAGAATTAAAATCCCGGTTTTAGTTTCACCTCTCGCAATTTTACAGTTTTATTTTGTTCCGCTTTAATGTAAAAAATAGGCATAGAGTGCATTTTATCTCGATATAAAGATATAAAGATATCAAAACAATTTCGCATTAGCGTAAAAAATAGACATGGCATTTTATTTTGGGATATAAAAATTCTCTGTGAGTCTGTTTCCGAGGGAACCGGAAAATGTATCGCCTCCATGTGGTTATCGTGTAAATTCGGGTTTACAGTGAGAGCCGAATACGGGGCCGTTAAAACGAGAAGGGGATCGAAGAGATTCCACGATTCTTTCGCACCCCTGTCTCGAAGACAGTAAGTGGAAAATTGCGCGGTTTCCCGTCTAGTCCCCCTCACCCCCCTGCGAGGCATTCGCGCGTATCAGTCGTGGCCCGTGACGCATTAAGTCCGTCCTAAAGTAAGCTCCTCGAGAATCCGGCAGTGGGGTGGAAGGGCGGAGGGAAGTCTATTTTCTTTTCGTCTTTGGACGCGCCGTTGGCGCGGATCCTGCTGCTCGACGGCGAGCTTTTCGCGGACTTAGGGAAACAAACCATAAAAGCCGGTATGCACTGCGCACGGGCGATGAAACCGAGCGAACATCGTCCTGCCGCGGCTCGTTGACATTTTAATTTACGTTGCCAACGCACTAAACATGGAAATGTGAAACCACGTTCTCCGTAATTCGTTAGTTGCAATGGGTCCTTTCCGCGCCTCGAAACTCGTCCCTGCTCAATTTTGCGCGAATATTCACGCCCGTTGCGTATTACAAACCACCGTGTACATCGTTATTTCGGTATTGATCGATAGACGAGTATTCGTTCGGAAGAATCGAACAGACGGTGTAACGTATGCTTTCCGATACGAAGATACGAAAATTATCGAATTATTAAATAATCGTGGCAACGGGGTCGTAGCGAAACATAGTATCGATGCATCGCAGTGTATGATTACCGAGTGATATCGATATCGTGGTAATAGGATACGTATCGATATCACCGGTGATACTATCAAATATGCAGAGACGACTAATCAATAAACGGCGAGAGTCCCATGAGGAAGAGGGACAGAGATAGAGAGAGAAGGAGAGATGGAGAGGAATAGAGAGTCGGCGTTATCGGAATAACAAATTTCTACGTTGTATATGTTATGTGCAAGGGACCGATTGAATTTACAAAATAATTACGCCGGTACGCCTCCGCAAATTACAGAGCGAAACGAGTTGCATCGAAATTTCCGCAAACCCGGTTCTTACCTATTAAATTCAGGCTGCAATATAAAAAGCCTATAGAATTATAAAACGTTGATACAGTAACACCGTACAAACAACAACAAAAATTCATTGCATTTTGCAAACGCACCGATACGCCAACGTGCGGTGATTAATATCAGTAATCGATATCTCTCGTATTATTATGTACAAAAGTGTTGAGGTAACTTTATCGAAAAGCGAATACCTTATGAAATATTTCATATCTTATATACGGAAAAATATCAGAATAAAAGGTAAAATATCTTGAAAAGTGTGCTCACTTTTTCATGATCTCACCTTAGTACTTTTATACGCAGAAACAGAGGAATCAATTTGTGTTAAAAAGGAAAATTATATGATTCTATTAAAAAAAATGAAATTGACTTTGAAATGATCTTGAATTATCGATTATACGACGAAGTTAAGGCCACCAACTCATGTCCCCTTTCAAGCCCTACAGCTTTTGTCTGAAACGTTTTTCCGTATCTTCCATATTTTTCGAGGTATTTGCCTGGAGCAATTAAAATGGGACACCAGGTATATGTATGTACTAATTACATGCGTCTCCCTCTCTACTTGAATCACCTCGAAAATGCGCGATTCTCGGACTTCGCAATTTCCGCAAAAATGAGTTTGCAGGCTAACATCTTTCTCCGGCGAAGACTTACAGCAAGTCCGATATAGCTTAACTACACACCACCACCACCATTACCACCACTACAAGTTCCGTTATAACGGCCCACCCTACGGGAAGTCCTGTTAACTCCGGAAAAGCGAGACCCGCCGCGATTGCGACTCGTGTTATGAGGTGCGACGAGGTACCCAGCTGTTTCCGATCGACGGAAGGATTATTTCCTCGAGTCGGCCGGGATGTGCCAGGAACGCGCGCGTCGACTGTGAAATTCGATCGAAGACTCGGCTCGCCGTCTTTAACATGGAGCGGGAACTAACTTCGCTTCTGAGGGGGAGTTCCGTTCTAAAAACACCGTTAATTAGCGGAGGCGCAGTGTTACGTCGCACCGCGCGCTGCCGGAGTAAGTTTAACGAGCGGCGTTCAATTAGGAAGTTGGCTGGCAATTATGATCGACGTACTCGGCGCTTCGCGTAGTCGAATTCGATCTGTTTCGCGTTATCGCCGTGTGATCTTTCGTAATAGAAAGCCGCGTTAAATGACGCTTGCCAGTCGTCGCGATGCGTGTGTGTGTGTGTGTGTGTCTCGTGAACTAATTTCAATTACGCTCTGCCGAGGGTTCACAGGTATATCAACAATGCGCTACGCTGCCTATACTTGCGCATTAAGGGGATCTTTGATTCGGCCTGTTTTACTGCAAATTTGCCAATATTATACTCGTTATTACTGGCTGCACAGAATTACAAATTCCGTTGCATAATTATGATATGCACGTTAATGTAGGCGAGGACGGTTGACTTTATTTGAAATACGAAAAGAAGTTAACAAATTGTAAAGCTTTTTTTCATTTTTCGAATAAAGTCAACCGTCCCCGTCTACATTAACGTATATATTGTAAATGTATAAAAGGATTTTTAATCCTGTGCAGCCAGTAACGAGTATTAAAAAATTTGCGATAAAACAGAACGACTCCCAGATGATCCCTTTAAGGAAATCGTGAGAGAAACTTTGTGCCGCGCGATTACATGTATCTCCTCATCTCCCCCCCCCCTCAGAAAAATACGATTTCGAGAGTATATTGTTTTTAATCTGAGATCATCGGCGGTGTCTGTGACACGATGATCGATTTCCGCCATTCGGTGCACTTTATAAACGTACGAGAAACGTAGTTTGCTCCGAGAGTAATCATTCACCGTTTCGAGCGAGTTGGGGAAAAATACGCCGGGGGTTTCTCGTAAATCACCGTGTCGGCTGCACTTCGATACAGGGTTGCAAGGGGTTAACTTGCCTTTCAGCGTGCACGGATTTTTTTTTTTTTTTTTTAGAATTTTTAACTCACGTTTTACATCCCTTAATCCTTGAACGTGGAACGTTCGAAATATCAAGATTTAACTGTCAAAATTCCTTCCCTGTGTGGCCGCAGGGTTATTTTATTATTGTTCCATATTTACTTACACACCGTTCACACACACACACACACGCGCGCGCGCGCGCGCGCGAAACAATCGGAGAATCGAAAATATTCGCTTCACTGAGAAAACGAAGTTTAGGTAAAAGAAAAAAAAAAACATTGAGGTGAAAAGCGGACAAACGCGCGACGTGGTTTTACCGTAACTTCGCAACGGCGAAGATCTCAGCGGCGACGTGTATCCGCGCCTGTATACCTACGATACTTCGGGGGAGGATAGTTTTCGATCCTAGGCACGCCTAAGGGAATACCCAGCGCGCGTGTGCTCGTAATAATTCGCCATTTTCGCGGTGGCGCAAAGTTTCGCCGGGATATTTACGACAGTGGGCGGGTGCATTAGCGGCGGTACGCGCGAAAGATAACGCGCGTACTTCGATATTTTAGCCCCGTCGACCGAGCATTTTTTTTGCGATAACCGGGAAAAATGTAGTACGCGCAAAAATCCGCGGCGCACTGCGGCGTAATTATAAATCGCTGTCCTCCCGCGCCCTCGATTTATATATTTGCGCGATCGTCCGGTACAATAGCACGCGCTTCCCTCCGACGCGGTAATAAAACACCCGATTTAGTTTAGCTGTGTTTTATGTGGGCGAAATCTCGGGCATGTGGTGTCATTGAAAAATATACCGATCACGAGGGATTCGCGTTCGAGCCTGGTCAGAGGTGTACCGTCAATCGTCCGGCCGGAGATATTGCAAAATTAAGTTGCGCCCGCATAGAAATTTTTTTGCGATCTAATTGGGAAATCTACGCAGGTTCTGGTTAGAAGTGTAATGTTCCAAACATATCATTTTAAATGAAAAACATAAAGTAGATCCTACTTAGTCATCCCGACGTTTTTCCCAAAGATTCTTCCGGTTTTCATTTTACACTGCGATTGAATAAAATACGCAAAACACTCGAAGTACTTACGCTTTATAGTACACACTACCTGCGCGCCTATCAAATATAATAACAATAAATCATAATAACATTATCCCGTAAATAATCTTGATTATTAACCTCTTAATCTGATATCGGAATCTATATCTGTATGTGAGAAAATCTGGAATAGATAATCACTGGGGGGGTGTTGACAGATCTTCGAGAAGCCTTCGAAGAAGCGATGCTTCTCCCCTCGTCCTCGGGAATGGGAAAATCTCAAAATTCTGCGGCGCTCTCGCGTCTCTGAATCTCCCTATATCCGTAAGTGACCACAATTTTCCGAGCTCTCGCTGTCGCGGGCGGCGACACGGGTGTGTGGGTGGTGGTAATACGCGCGAATAAGTTTCCGAGGGAAATCCCGGCTTCCGAAATCCGATTCGCATCGGCGGAGGTGGCATTCTTCTGGAAAATTGCGGGAGATCCGGGAATATTTGCGCGCACCTTTATCGCGTCCACGTTCGGAGCGGGCGTGCCGAACACGTGCATCTTTCCCTTCCCTGCAACACGGAAGGAAGCTATTTAGAGATGTCGACGGCGGAATCCCCTCTTTCTCACCTGACTTCCACTTCTCTTCTGCCGTCGTGCATTGTCTCGGCGTTGTCGATTTCAACGAAGCGCCCCGCTTTCCACCTTCAACCCGGCCTTTCTTCTTCCCGCTCGCCCGTGGGAGACTCGCCTACCGAGTTTTATTTACCCCCGCGGCCGAAATGTCGCGTTCCATTACGGTNGTTTAACCCGTCGGGCTTTTTGCCCCCCCCCCCCCCCCTACATGGCGCACATTCGCGCGCGTGTTTAAAGAACTTAATTCAAATATATTCCGAGAGGAGAGATCAAGTCGGCAGCCGGTGCAACGCGTGTTGCGAAATGTCGCAAAATATCGCGTAGAAACGTGATATTAAAATGTTTAGTAATCGTCGGTGGGAAATATCGAGAACGAATATGTTACGTACGCGCGCGATCTTTCGTATATTAATATCGCATATCAAAGCACCATCGTTCTAATCTGTCTATCGCGGAAAACTGCTCGACTTTTAGTGGCGAATCGTCCGTCGAACATCGACGCGCCTCATTCACGCTTCGCGAAGAGTTCTCATCGATACCGCGGAAAAAAAAGCGTGCCGAAACTTTATTCATTTTCCACGAGAGCCCCTTTCTCTCGCTTTCTCTCTCTCTCTCTCTCTCTGGTATTTTCATTATCTCGCTGACGTCACGATCAGATGGCGTGTAGAGATCGATGCTCGGACGCATCGATCATGCAACTGCCGGCAAACTTTTCCACTTTTTCGCGTTCCATCTGATCGTAGCGCAGCTAGCCCCGCTCGATCGGAACCCATCTCGTTCCCGAAAATAGTTACGCGATCGCAATTTCGACGAACTCGACAATTTTCACCTTTCACCTTTTCGTCTTTCCCGAGAGAGAAATGTCGAATGAAAATACGAAAACTGTAGTATCAAAAAAGACGCGCGTGCACACGTACAATCGAGAGGAAGAAGAAGAAGAAGAGAGAGAGAGATGGGGGGTTTAACAACACATAAAACATGCAGTGCATGTATCTCGGAAAATTGACTTCAGACAGGGACCTGCTTTTTTCCCCGGCGGTGCGACGCGTGTCCGGCTTTATCCCCGGGTCATAAACGAGCCGGGATCCGACGCGAGAGGATTAACGTGCACGGTGTAAAACACTGGGGTATTAGCGGCGTGTCCGCGGACGTAAACCGGCGACTTACGTATGTACACTCGCGCGAGGCCGGAAATCGCGTCGGCCGCAAATTGGATTATCGGGCTTGCGGAACGACGTGCCCGCCGGCAAAAAGGCGGAACGGGTGTTCCCGAAGGACCTAAGGGATTATCGATAGCCGTACGTTTGTTTGTTCGTTCGATTTCGTTTGACGCTCAACATCGATGACACGCGTGGCGGACGCGGAAGAAAAGGGGCAACGCTCTGAATTCCCTCGTTCCCTTCTTTTTCCCAACCACGAGCGCGGAAACAACAGTCGAACCGAGCGGCGCGCAGCCGCGCAATTTCGCGCTACGTAAAGCTGTAACTTCGAGGGCAACTTTTTCGTTGGACGAACTCGCCGCTAACAAAATTACCGGGCGAGCCGCGGCGGAAAAATTCGCGACGCGACGCGACGTGACGAGCGGACCGAGGAAGATTGAGGTCTAGAAAGGTAGAGTAGAGAGAGAAAGAAAGAGAAAGAAAAAGAGAGAGAGAGAGAGAGAGGGGGGGGGGAGGGCAACGAGTTCCGAAACTTACGTATCCAATAGAACACGGGCCGTGAGAGGAATGTGTGAGAGCGAGCCGCGGCGATCTCGTTAACAAAATATGCCCTGCTGAACCCTCACGTTCGATTCTTCGTCGGGTTTTCGAAACGCGAAGAGTTCGAACATCGAGAGGGGGGGGAAGGCGGAATATACGAGTTTGCAGCGGCGGGAATCGAAACCGAAGCGGTGTAACGTTCCCGCGATCTCCGTATTTTCGTGCGGAACAGCCATCGGGTATAGAAATTAATTGCTCGCGCACGGCCGTTTTCGAAAAATTTTTATTTCTCGCCCGCGTCTCCCAACGAACGTTTCACAGCGAGCGAGGTATATAATTTTCGACCGTATTTTCCCTCGTTTCGCCGGTTTCCGACCATTTTCTCGATACGGCGCGCGTCAATTTTCGACACATTCTGATATTCATTCGGATGTTTCAGGATGCCCTCTCGCGCTCTCGCGTTAAAAGCCCTCCCGTGAAACATACCACTAATTAACCGCTATTATCCGACGTCGAATAAAAATCTCCGTAATTTCTCTATTCAATAGGCGGGGCCATAATTTCATACGCGCGAGTTAAATGGGAAAAGTTGAAGCCGCGTTGCGTACGTGCGTGCGTATAACAGAAGAGGGTCGTATTTCGCGCACGGTGGCGCGATCGCGAACGCGATAATTCAAAGGGCGGAGAACTCCAATTAATGCGGTCGCGCGGCGTCGTTTGAAGTCGTCACGCCGCGGCGGCCTCGCAATCGCGAATCGTCTCTTCGAAAATTCGTTAGCGCCATGCCGCCCCGCTATCGCCGTATTGTCCCCGGTTCGCGCCCGGCTTGGCCCAATAATTAGCGCAATTACATCGTTTGTTGCGCTCTCACGAGCTGTACGGCAACGCAACGTTTACGACACGTCGTGTACAACACGCGCGCTGCCGAACGCGTAAATTAGTCGTGCGTAATCACCGTACACGCGCGCACGCGTTCGCTCGTTGTTGGATGGACTAAAAGGTAGGAAAAGAGGAAAATCGGCTTTTCCGTGGGACGAGCTCTGTCGAAACGAAGATCGGGCACCGGGTGTCGCGGAATCGACGGAAAGGAGGAGACACGGAGCGTGTGGGGACTCTTGGTGAAATTTGCCGTGAATTTTCGCCCCGCCATAATGTCGAGGGTGGTTGTCCGCGCGCTGTCGAAAATCCCGGCGCATCGAGTCTCAGCGAGTTCCAATATCTGGGAAATAAATTTGCGAGTTGAAATTCGCGCTTCGTGAGGCGGACGAATAAGCCATTATTTGCGTCCTCCGAGCGATCCTCCTCCTCGAATTCTTCCCTCTTCGAGCCGTTATTAAATTAATCCCCTTTGCGGCGAAACGGAATTTCGCGACTTTTCGGCCTTCCAATTGTCCCGCAATATCGCTGTACAGGGGGGGTTAAAGCGGGATCATATTTTAGAGAGATGAACGCCGCTTCGAACGATCGATGCGGCCCGCGGAGCTCGCGAATAGAAAGAGAGGGAGCGGGCGGAGGGGTTGAATTAATCACGGGAAGCAGAAAGATGCCCGATACGATGCGGCGCATCGGCGAACCGCGTTTGAAGTCTATAAGATTAACCGTTGCCGCGCATCGTTGTTATCGCTTTCCGATAACGAGCGCACGCGCGCAACAACGCGCGTCGTCGGGTATTACTCAACATCAACAATTCAATCCGCATTTTCCCCGGTGGCCGCCGGTCCGCCACCGCCGCGTCTATTGCGCGCGTGCTGTCTTTTGGGAAATACGTTGCTGTAACGCCGCGCGTATCCGGCTATCAGGCCATCAGGAATAAATCATTTTCGTTATCGCCCACGTTCATGATGTTATACGCTCGCAACAGAGCCCCTGACCCGCACGTGGACTCGAAGGACTCCGAAGGTACACGCGGTTTTAACTGTAGAGTTGCGGCAACTCCCGGTTTTTCACGGTTGGCCGGGGATTTCGGAATTTAAAAGGATTTTGCAAATTATACAATGGCGCGTGTGTGTGTGCGTGAATTCTCCAAGAAACTTATCATGCGGCGTCGCGAAATCTTAGACTTTCAATTTTGACGAATTTTACGCAGACTTTCGCATTTTGAGTATCAAGCGAACCAAAAAATTCAACGGGGTTTCAAACAGGCGTTGTAATTATTTAATTACGACGCATTATTTAACGCTGAAGCTACCAAAAAGGGGCATGGCGGTGTTGCTTCCTCGTTTTCGGGATATTACGTGTAAATCGTTCCGCCACCGCGGTAATATTCCATCGATTAATTACGTCATAAATAATTTATATTTAATGTTTTCTAACCAATTTAATATTAAATCAAGAACGCAATTAAATATCTACGATCGAGTATATCGGACGTGATACGCGCGATATTTTCCGTAATCAGGTCGATTACGCTTCGCGCGTGGACTTTTTTCTCTATAAATCGGCTGCGGATGTTCCTATTTCCGTATGCGTCCGGCGCGTCTTTCGCCGGTAATCGATACGAACGACTTTTGTGCGAGCGGATAGATTGCCTTCCGGCTGATAATTAGCGTCTAGCCGGGAAGTTTATCGCGCCGGCGAGTAGTAATTTCCCACGTGGATACGAACGGTCGCGTAGTATAAATTTGAATGCGCGCAAATGCAGAATTATAACAGAGTGGGAGGGGGGAGGGGGCGTAAAGTATTTGCGAATTGAAAGCAAAAACCAGATTTTCCGCGTTCGCAAGGGAATAATTAGAAATAACTTTTTAACCAACTTTTCCCTCAAATAATAGCGCGATGAGAATTAAAAATCTAGAAATATTATATATTATATTTTATGGAATATATTAATAATTAAATAGGAAAGGGGTCAGGGTTTTAATAAAACAATAAGATACGGAAACATGGAGGAAAGGGAATAAATATCGGTTGGAAGAGAAATATAGGGGTTGCGTTCCCTGCGGAAAAGGTCAAGATTGTATAAACCATTACATAGAAGTATATCATAGGATAAGCGAATAGTTTGTAGAACTATATTTATAGTGATAAGATCGAAAAATTGAGAAGGATAGGAGACGATGAACTAAATAGGTCAAAGGTAATATATTGCGGAGGTTGTGGAAAGGAAGAGGAAAAGGTTTGAAAAAAAGTGGAAAGAGATAATAGTTAGTGTAAAAGGAAAGTAAAAAAAATGGGAAATTATGGAAAGGTAAAGAGAAGTTACAAGGAAAAATCTTCTTCAGAGGTGAGTGCGAGAAATTTAAATAGGAATGGAAAACGAGTAAGAAAGGACGAGCAAGTGGATGCTAAAGGCTGTTATAGCTAGGATAGAAATAGCAAGAGAAGCGTTGTTTGTTGCGGTAATATTTATGTTAAGTTCATATTATTTATGCATTGAAAATTAGCTAGGCAGGTACACTGAGAAACCCATTTGGCTGACTCAAACAACATGCTTGTTTGAATATAGGCAAACAAACGGCGGTTGTGTGAGCCAAAGTTTAGTTCTCTGAAACGAAAGTGAAAAAGGTTTCGTTCGGTGAATCTAACCTTTGGTTCGGTGAGGAACAATTTTAGTTCTGACAATCAAAAAATTTGTTTGCCCATATCGAAACAAGTATTTTATTTCAACTAAATGAGGTTCTCAGTGCAGCTTATCAGATGGTTATAAGGCGTAGATGAGTAGGGTTAAGGTAACAATTGTAAGCCGAAGTAAATAAATATAAAAAAAAATAGATAAAGAAGGTCCCGGCTCGAAATTAATCGGACTGATTAAAGTTATTCAATTTCTCCGTAAAGAAATGATCTCCAAATTGGCCGAAGAAGGTGTAGTTAAGGGAATATCCGATGCTTCCGGAGACACCTTGTACATGCGGTTTTTATAGCACACTTTTCAGGTTCATCCGGTTTATATGGATACTTTCAGCTCTTCCACATATCCGCGTGCAAACAGCTTTTAGGAAGCCCCCGGCGCCGCGTCGAGCTGCTCTTATCGGCGCGGCGATATTCTATGCTCTCGCAGAGAAGCGCAAAGCTTTTTTAAATGGAGTGTAAATCCTGCGCTTTTTACGGTGTAACACGCGGAAACGTTCCGGACGGAACGGCGAGTCGCGCTCGAACGGCTGCGCGAATTGCATTTTTCCTCCGATCGCGCTTTCAGTAGCGACTTTCCCCGTCTCGATGATGTTAAAAACGCGTGTTTGTGAACAAAAAAGAAAATGTAAAACTCCACCGAGAAATCTGCCTTCGGGGAAGACTCGTCAACTTTGAATTTAACATCGGTGAAATCCTCGCAGCGGCGGGGAATAATAAAGATTCCTTCATTTCTTACTTAATTAAGAGACTCAATTTACTGAGTTACCAGGTAATTCAGTCAATGTCGAGAATTGAAAACTCGCAACACAAACGGCAGATCCGCGCGATTTTTACGATGAAGAGAAGTACACTCTTAATTGGCCGAAGTACTTACTCGAGTAAAAAGCTCACTGGCGCGCTCGCGCTAGGCCCGGGACACCCTATATAACGGGAGACGTTATTAACTCGAACCGGGGAAGTAGCTGCGTTCGCTTTGTATGCATTTCGCTACCGTGGAGAATTTAATAAGCCGCCTACTTCCCCGTTTCTTCTTCCCCTCGCAGCGTAGCGAGACGGAATGCATTCGATCCTCGAAACAGCACTTTCCGGCGAGATATAATATTAACCGCGTAGCGCATAAACGATCTGCGATATTATTCATTCTTGCGTAAGAGAGCGTAATAAAATGTCGAACGAGAGACCGGAATCCCTTTCCTACAGAGAGTCTTTCTTCCGTTCTCCCTCTCACAAAGGTGTAAAAAAGAGAAGGGCACAGAGGGTCACTTAACGTTTGTACGTTAATAAAACAAATTATCAGTCACAGAAAATGGCCCCCAACATATTCATGCTATTTTCTTATCAACTCACCTTAGGAAGCAAAACTTTTCTCATTTTCTCGCTATAAAAAATAAATAAAACGTTCACTCATACGGCCCGCTGTTACTCAACTGGCAATGATTGTACTAGCAAACATCCGTACAGTGCAGTTATTTCATTCGCGAACAAACAATGGCAATAGTTGGTCTATGTTTTAAAACGCCGGAGCCTTGTACCTCGCCGGTCCTCCCGGCCCCTCTCTCCCATATATATATATATATATATATATATATATATATATAAAACAGACTTTGAAAAGGTGTGATACACCCGAGATGTGTAATATTAAACAGAAAAGCGCGCCATTTACGAGATTTCTGCGCGAACGCAATTATCGCGATCACCCGCAAATACATCGGGATTTATTTCTCACGGCTGTTTACGATTATAACGCGAATAAATTAGCGACCGGCAAAAATTCACTCGCACGTTGCGATTTCGGAGTCAATTTCGTGCCCGTTCCTAACAAACGCGTTTGTCCGCCGAAACGGCGCGCGCGTTGTCCGTGTATACTAATTATTTCGACATTGTTCGCGATCGGGGAACGCGCGCGCGCGCGCTTGCTCGCTCGCAACGTTTGCTAATTAGTCGCAGTAGCATTCGATCGGCTTCGGCGAACCGGTCAAACAGACGTTGTTTGTGCCCGAAACGCAATAACGCACCGCTCCAAAACGCAATGCGTTACCGCCCCGTGTCGCGATGTACACGCTTCATTGGCTTTACATAAATAATCTACGTCACACTGTGATACCTTGTATCTGTATTTTTTATATAATTGATCGGCGGTGTTACATCGTCCGAATCCGGCGTCGGCAATTGCGCCTGACGTTATCTCCCGATTCACAGATGTGACGGTTAATTAAGCGGTCGATTCGTGAACCGATGCCTCCGCGTCATTTATTTGCAAGATTTAAACGTTAGCCTTCCCGTTGAGGGTTCTTCGTGCATCCGAGGCTCCACGCTGTGTACAGCCTATCGATTTATCGAGGACAATTACGGCGCACGCCCTTTCGCCTTCCGGTATTATATCGGTTATTGCCACGGTTCAGAGTAATTAGTGTTAATTGAACGAAGAGAGTCATCCCGACTCCAGCCTCGGCGACAACGATCGTTTAACGGCCNCTCTCTCTCTCTCTCTCTCTCTCTCTCTCTCTCTCTCTCTCTCTCACATTCCCTCTTTCTCTCCCGTTCCCTTTTTCTCCCTCTCTCTCTCTCTCTTTCCCCATGTCGCACCGGCTCGCCTCATAGTCGTAGTCGTTGTCGTTTCGCGATCGCAAACCATTCCCAAACCGGCGGGGTTGCATGCGGCCAAATAGGGTGAAACAAGATAAATGTGATCAAGAAATCACAAGATAGAGGGAACACATAATTCCAGGGATCAGCGTGAGATTATCCGCACTCGTATCGGGAGGATCATTTTTCTCTAGCAGAAGTGTTACTTTAGTGTCATTGATAATAACTTTACACAGATATCGCTATATATCGTTATTAACCCTTAAATGCATGAATTTTTTTTTATTACTGAATTATTATTTTTTTTTAGGTTCATAGGTAGTCCCAGAAAATGAAAAAAATATTAAAAAAAATCTGAGGCATATGTTGAGCATTGTCTTTGTGCCTTTTGGATTGTATATTTCGTTCTAAGGAAGAATTTGGTCTTCCACGTTTAGGTATGCCTTTGATCTCGACAAAGAGGAAAAATAAATATGTTGCAAATTTGCAATACTATGCATTTAAGGGGGTTAAGAAAGCACAAGGAAATGTATAGTCGACGCTGAGAATTATTGTAATTTCAATGAGATTGAGTATCTTTTCCTCTCTGTGTAGCACGAAGTTACAGTGCCTGCGAGTTACCGCGTGCAATATGTTTTCTTTTCGGAACACGTTCGCTACTTTACCCGTAATTACATATCCGCGCTACGTTCGATATCTGACGAGAGGATTCCGTATGTTTCAAGGGTTGCAGCTAACACTCTGTTCTGCTCGCTGCTCGAGAAGTAAATTATAAAAGGGGTGAAACAAATTCTCTCTCTCTCTCTCATCTTCCCTCGTTGGATATCGAACGTCCGTACACGTCGGAAAGCATCGGACGCGCAAGCATTTCGCTGTATCCGCCTTCGCGCTGCGTCTTCGCGTTATTCGTAGCACGAACGATGCTGTCGAGACCGTCGAAGAGCGAGGGAAGTTTTCGCGCGGACGCGTTTTCATCGGAGCGCTCGTTCCCCGATGAAATCCCGTTTTCCAGCTTCGCCGCGGAATGCGGCTCCGCCGGGAGGTAACAGAGGGAGCGAAAGAGAGAAAATCAAAGCATCCTCCCTTATCTCCTTGCTTCCTCGATGGACCCTCCCTCCGTTCCTTTTGCTCGCCCGCTTGATCCTCCTCCCGCCCGTCTTCCAGGCAGGAGCCGCGTCTTTTATCGTCGCGACGTAAATCGACTCGACTTCGCCGGAAAGCGGAGCGTACAAGGGGCATAATCGGATCATAATCGGAACGATTTTGCCCACGGGCGGAACGCGGCCCGCGCGCGTGCCGTTGTCGGGCGCACGCTCGAACGTCAAGTAAAAGGCTTCAATCTCCCCCGACCGGTATCCGCTCGCTCGTTCTCCGCTCTCGCACCTGTTGAGCTCATTAACGAGAGCGACGTTTACGTTACTCGCGCGCGCGCCGCTCCTCCGCGCTAGATCTCTATCGAATTAAGTAGCGCGCGCGCTGCGTGTCGAATGCAGAGACGCGCGCGCACGCGAACCTCCGCCGTGTTCGAGTATCGAGTATCCGAGAAAACGGGGAAGAAGTGTGCGAGTTCCCTCGCGCAGAGATCTCCCCGGGGGGAGGGGCTCCCTTTGTGTTGCAAATGACTGCGACTGAACCGTACATCGCAGCGGGTGCGTTTGGCTAACGAAACTTCTGGCTCCGTTTCGTTTCAACTCTCGGCACGGCCTAATCGCTACTTTAACGCGACGCTTAATTGGCACGACGTTTACACTCGCGAAACGCCGCGGGACGAAAGAGAAGGGCCGATAAAAGCGTGTATTTGATCGTTCTAGGGTAAGACTTCTTGAAAAACGTTAGGAGATAAGTTTCAAGTAAAATTGATTATTAATAATACTAGTGAGGAATAGAGGAAAATGAAACGTGTAATCTGTAATCGCTAATAATTCTGCTAGAGTACGATAAAAAGAAAATTCGCAGATATATACATATATATATATATATATATATATATATATATTTATTTATTTATTTATATTTGTATATATTTATGTATAATGTATTTATTATAGAGAGAGAGAGATATATATATATATGTAATATTTGCGGAATGGTTAAATGGTTCATTAATATACACGTCATGTGGATAACTCTCTTAAATAATTGAAAAGCCTGGGTTTAAATTGCCAAATCGTATTAGAATAGAGAAAGAGACAGTGTGTTTATTGGCGCTTTGGGACGAGTACCCTCAAGCGTTGGTACAATAATAGATATAAAAATTATACACAAGAGTACTAAATACATGCAAAACCCGTCAAGAACAGGAATAAAAAAGAAAAAAGATAACGCACACACAGAGAGAGAAAGAGAGAGAGAGAGAGAGAGAGAGAGAATTCCAGCTCGGATTTGACGATGTAAAACACCATCGGCAGCCTTTGTGAACATTTTTGCGAAGACAATGAGGTTGAAACACATGTATAATGGCAACGCTCGTGAAATTGTTGAATCGTGACAAATGAATCCGGCCTCTTGGGCATTCCCGCCGGTGAAAAATCGACGCTTAGTCGCCCGGCGGGTTCCGTGCGCTCAAGAACAACGCGATGGAACGAAGGGACGCGCGCGAGTCTCAGCATTTTTATAATCTCGCACCGAGCGTAAAACCTGCTCGTTACATCGCTGACGGCGGGCGTGCCGCTCCGTTCGTCGGGTTCTAATTAACTCGCGACGCGTTAAAACTTCACAAGAGCTTTCCGCGCGCTCGTTTCACGCGGAGTGCGCCATTTCGACGCGACTCTGTCCGCGTTGAAATATACAACGCGCATCGACGCGACATACCCGTGGGATCCGCGCTTTGATCAGCCGGAAATTAGAATTTTAATTTTCGCGCGTTGTCACGCGCGAAGCAACGGCCTCGTTTAACGGGGTTGTCGCGAACCAAACCCCCCCCCCCCCTTGGGATTCCTCTCGTCAGCTTGGAACCGCGATGTTCTTTCTCTTTTCTTTGCCCCACTTTCACCCGAGAGTTGAGTTTAGCTAAGAAAAACAGGGCTAAATTTTCGAAAAAAAAAGACGTTTCGTTACTCGTTAGCGGGCCCAAAGCTCAGCTTGCGGAAAGCCTCTTTTGAGTGCCTTGCTTAAAAGGAACATATACTTACTAGAAAAAAATAAATAAATATAGTTTTAAAAGAGAAAAAATCCAGTTTTTCGACATTTTTGCGCGGATTTTTTCAGTTTCTTTCCGAGCGAAAGTTGAGAAAAGCGGTTGCTTTAAACTGTAATAGATATCTTCAAGGAGCGCTATCGAGGTATTTTGAAATATCGAAATTAGGTATGCAGCTTGTCCCTTAAACATTTTATATGATTAATCGTCGCTCGTTTCGTGAAACACGCGATAAAATAACATGGAAAGCACGTGGCTCACGTTGAATAATGAATCGCGCGTCGGCGTTGCTGCCGATGAAAGATCGATCCCGGATTGTCCAGCGGGGAGGATTCACGCTCGAGAAGCCGTACGTTCGGTGGTCCCGCGGCACCCCGTATTATTTATTCATCGCGTCGGAAGAGGGTCGAATTACGAGCGGCGAATAGAAGCTCATTTTGAGCGCACGATCGACGCCGGCGGCGGTGCCGAAAGAACCACCGATGTCGAAACCGGATCCGACGTTTCCACTGACTCGTGCAAATCAACGGCTGAATTATTCATCGACGGCGCCGTTGGCCTCCTTAAAACGTCATCCGCCCTCACGTACCCCTGTTTCGCCTTTCCCCCGTTTGATCGCGTTCGGATCGATAAATCGACAGACTGGCCGCGCGATGTGTACGCGGCTAGACCGTGTTAATCTTTGACGTCAGATTTTCCCGACGACCGTTAATAATTACTCCGTCCGATTTAATCTTCCGACGAATTGATTCGCGGCCGATTCCTCCATAAATATAATACTGACAGCCAGACAGCAATAATTTTTCCAAGAAATTGCGATCGAAGATTGGAGACTATATTGGGCCATCGTGATCTATAATTGATTTCACGTGATCTTCGTCCCGACAGAAATCGAATACCATCACTCGGCCAATGTGACGTCAGCAGAGACCTCGGGAATCATTAATATTCGATATCCTCAAAGACATATCGTTGAAATAATCAAGAAATGAAGATCTCAGAAACGACAATTACACGAAAAAGTTCGAAATCCAATACTCGGCAGTGACTGTCGAGAACTGTCGGGCGCGATTGAATTATTAAGTGACAAATATACGAGTTTTTCCGACGTCGCGCTAGTAGCCGATAAATTCGCAACGACGTCTCGTTTCGCGAGGAAAGGCCGATAAACAACCCGACATGACCCAGGAGAGAGAGAAAGAGAGAAGAGATTGTCGTAGGAGAGGAGAGACGGCGGCTTGGCAGAGGCGGTGCAACAAAGGCGGCGCAAGGAAAGCGTTACTTCCCGGCGCGAGATCAAGCGACGGGAAATCCCTATTTACGGCGACTGTTTCGACACACGCGCGCCGGATATCCCCCGCGAGGATTCCGCGACGTGCCATAAAGCACGGGCCGGATCCCTCGATAGATGCGAAATCGATATCCGTCCATCGCGCTACATCGTATGGCAAAAGTCGGACTCGCGGCTATTTCGCGAAATCAAAGCGGAATGTACGGTTTTTTTTTCGCTGCCCGCCATTCAGGGGCGTCGATTGATGGGCACCAACGCTACAACGTATGAGAAATCTCGAGGTAACGACTTGGAGACCGGTACACAGTCGGCGCATTAAAAGTTGCAACACCTTTTTCCCATTAGTTTCGCCACTCCGTGTCCAATAAGAAAATCTATTTCTTAGAAATTCTCGTGTACATTTTCCTATTGCATACGAGACGCGTTGCAAAATTCATAGAAGTACCAGTGCTGCAATCTTCATTTAATCTGCCGACTTTTTTTACGAGCGGGACACGCATATAATGATGCAAGCGATAGTGACATAACTACTGAATGTTTAAGTCGGCGAAAAGACGTTTCGGTTTATATCGAACGTTTCTGATAATCTCGAGAAATAATACAGGGAAAGTGTATGTTCAAATACCATCCTCCGATATCGATATCTATCTGATATTCTGATAATCTGATATTCAATCTGATATCTATCCTCTCATTTCTAATACTACACTCTCTGTTGACCCATTTGATTCCATTTAATCTTTTCCCCTTTCTCCCTCTAGTTTTTATTTGATGCACGATGACGTTAGATCCAATCGGAGCAATTGCGACACTGAAATGAATTTGACACTGCGGTGTTTTTTCGATAATAGAATCGACTCGGCGGTATCGGAAACCGCACGAGTCAAATTTTTTTGCGGAACTTGGTTATAGTCGGAATTTTATTCTCTTTATTGATACGAAGCCAACTGTGCATATGTATGTGTGTGTGTATATATGCGTGTTCTTTTACGGTCGCTTTTACCGATAAAGCATATGCACAATCGTCTGTGTACTTGAATTCGTGATTAAAATTGCGTCATTGCTCTCCTAAACATTTAACGACTTATGACTGTTTGTTAGTAATATTATCTTTATACGGTCCTGGCTATGTCGTTGAGCATCTCGTTCCCGCGTACACACGCAACAAACGTGTATTCGCAAGCAATAAAATGTGAAATAAAAATAATGCGAAAAGCGTGCACGCGCGCTCGATAGCCGGGCACAATTAAAATGCAGGTAGTGCTTAAGCCGATTTCCGTTGCGTCCGATATACCGTTGGCTGTTCTCTCTCTCTCTCTCTCTCTCTCTCTCTCTCTCTCTCTCTCTCTCTCTCTCTTTCGCCCCCCCCCTCTCTCTCTCTCTCTCTCTCTCTCTCTCTCTCTCTCTCTCTCTCTCTTTCGCCCTCTCTCTCTCTCTCTCCTCTGGTAAAACTGAAAACATAATTGACTAAGCTGCTGGTCGAAAGCGCTTTCCGTTAAAAGCGAGCGAATGTAACGGTGGGCGTCTTCGCGTTTAATTTCCGCTCGATTACGCGCGGAAGCGCGTGAAAAAAAGCGATTAAGGGATTTGCCTCGTGACGCATTTTCGTATCTTCCCAGCTAGCTTCCCCTCTCTCTCTCTCTCTTCTGTCTATTTTTCTTTCAAGCTGTGCGCTAATCGGAAAAGAGATAAAGGGAGGGAAGGATGGAGACGATTTTAGTGTCACATCGACGCTTAACGGTGGTGAATTTTTCTGCCAATTCAGCATTGATTTTCCATGACGGAAATTTAATCGACTGCTCTATTAATGGGATCACACGTGACTCGAAAATTAGCCTGGCTTTTAGTTAAATCCTGTAACAAAAGCCGTAATACCGACTAGTAATGCGATTGTCTCATAAAGCATCGGATGTCCTCTCAACTACGGAATTGGTCGAATGACGCAACGTGTAGAATTTTTCCCGACGAAAATGCGACACGGGGACGTTAATATCGTTGATCCCATGACGTTTGATTATCGAGTCTTTTACATCAGTCGCGCGATTCGCATTCAAAATTCACGATTGTCCATTAGAGGGTCGCGCGATTATGCGCGAGAACCGATGTATATATATTGCGAACATAATAATTTCGAGGAAAAAAGGAAGAACCGGCGTAAAGAGAGTCCATTCGGAGAGAGAAAAAGCGAGAATATTACGCCCTTCTTTTTTGCTTCTTTGTGCGCCCGTTTTCCAAAGCCGATTTTATAAAAGGGCCGTTTCGAAGAGCAGCCGGCTCCGAACGCGAAACGGTCTCTCCCTCTCTAATTACTTCGCTCTCTTTCGAACGATATTTCCCCGCGAGATACTCTCCGACGCATAAAGCAAACGACAACAGAAAGAAGCACGAGATGCGAATACAAATATAGAAGAACGGAGGGAGGAGCGGGATATTTCTCGCTCGCTCGTGGTATTGAAAAATTGAGTGCTCCGTCGAAGCTTGGAAACGCTCGCGTTCATCCTCTTGCTCGCGATTTCTCTCTCTCTCTTTCTCTTTTCCTCCCTCTCGACCGTCCGCCCGGCCGCCTCCTCTCCCTTCCCGATGGATTTGAGGTCGAATCTATATTTTTGACTGTTCACCGGGTCAAAAGGTCGGGAGGAAAATATCGACTGCACTCGCGCGGACCAGCGATCCGTCGTTTGTTGCGTGCCGGAAAGTCTCCCGAGACGCGAGGAGATAGGCGAGCGGGTGAATTTTCGCGCAAGTCGCAGGTTCGTTTTTATTAATATGTTAGATATAAAGCACATTTCACAGCAGCAACGTTTTCCTCTGTCATGTGAGACCGGTTCAGCCACCTGTAAACGTTAGTTTGGCAGATTTTATTTTGTTCAGGTGAAAAATAAGTTCCTCTCGGTTTACACCGATTTTCGCGTTTTCCGCGAAACGCGCGTTGTCGACCTCGCGACGGCGGCACGGCATAAATTAAATTCAGTTTCCTCGTTTCGATCGTAAAGGCTGGTAAAAGTGGAAACTGTTACCGTTTGGTTAAGGACCGTTGATTCGGAGACGGCTGACAACGTAGTCAGAATACATTAAACATGGCAAAACTTATCGCTCTCTTCATACAATGCGTTTTCCGTCGGTTCTTCCGCGTCTCTCTCTCTCTCTCTTTCTCTCTCTCTTTCTTCGCCACTTTATAGAGATGTAAAATACGTAATACGCACGGCTACGTGCTTTATCGCTCGCTTCTCACTGATGTGGGTTACATCGCGGGTTCGCGATCCTCGACAAAAGCGAAAGCAAAAAGACATAAAAGGCGCACGTTCGGGAAGAATAGCGTGACGCCCGCGGTAAAAGAGATTTACGGTCGTGAAATGCAAAATCATCGTTTCCCGCGAGCATTCTGAACGAAACAGAAATCACATTGTCGAAAACAAGTATATATTTGCCGAGTTACTTCGATTTCGCGGACAGGACGCTTTTTAACAGCACGGTACAACAGCGAAGATAGCGAAGACATGATTAAAGGTCGGTAAAAATGTAAAACCTTTTCATTACGCGAAGTTTCGTTTCCGAGAGAATCGATTTTAGTAGAAAAACTTGACATTAGTTGGTACAACTGACAGGCTGGAGTGCTTGTTCTTCGTACACACACTCCAACATATCTTTACAGTCTCCTACTCCAAAGTACTAAGTATCATGCAGTAAAAAGTTTTGCGGTAAAAACGGTCCACTAAAATTTTGTGTTACATTAACACCGGGGAAAGTGTTAAAAAAATATAAAAATATATGTTAAAAAGTATCTAAATATAATGATAAATTAACACGTAATGATAAATTCACGTATGCTGACAAGGTTAATTTAACATTATTATATTTGTGTGCTTTTTTAACCAAAATATTTTTGCCATGTGGTAATGAATTATGTGACACTCGCTTATAAGGTTTATCATTAATTTTTCGTCACAGAACAAACAAATACCGTGCTGTTTTCTCATATACAGCAAAACATTACAATTCTCTTCCTCGTGAGGTTTGGTCGATTGATTCTTTTGACGGCTTCCATTCTGCTGGGCTATAAAACATATTCTATCGAACAGATTTGTTTATCGTTTATTATTTGTTATTTCAATATTTAGGCGACCGAATATCTATATTGTAATTTGTTTGTCACATATTTTTATGTTGTTACTGTTCAAATTCAATTACGTGTATTCTGTATCATCACTAACTAAAAATGTCATTACATATTTATTTATATATATTTTAGGCAAGCAGTAAAATTTTTATATAATTGTTGCCGCGCCGTTTGGTTGCTCTCAAAAATAGCGTCAATATTTTTAAACTCTGTAAGTATTAGCGTTCAAAAAAATATACAAAGAAATATTATATTATTAGTATTATGTTGTCTCTTTCATCATTTTCGTAAACAATTTACGACAGTTTACTTAATATTGCAAATTTTGTTGTATGTTGCTGTTTATTAGAGAACGCGAGAATCAACATTGTTCGCGTAAACCGTAAGTCTATTAAGATATTTTCGTAAAGCGGATTGACCACGGGATAAATTAATACCCAACACCTTTGCAAACGTTTACTCGCCGCGCCGTTTCTCTCGCGAGCGCGAAAATTGCGGTCTTCGGCGAGACTTGGGTTCGACACGCAGGGGGTTACATCTATCTCTCCACCCCTTCACGGTGGTCTACCTCGGTTCGAATATCGAGAGCCCGCTGGCCATTTCCGTTTCTTGTCGGCCGCAGTCCGTGCGCGTTTCTAATATCCTGAATCGTCGAAAAGGGCGATAGGGAGGACGCGTACCCGCGCGGATATTTCTCAGCCGTTTCCTCGCCCCGAGTGTCCCGCCGGGCATCTCTCAAGGGGAAACTGCATTTTAGTTATCTCTCTTTATCGCGATCTTTAACGAGAGAGTTAACGCGCCGGCAAACATCTCGGAAACCCATTCGAAATCGAGAACTTTCTTTCCGCCTCCGGTTTCTCCCAGCCGTTATTTAACGCTCGCTTTGGTTCCATTGCAGAAAAGACTTTCTAAACCAAAACTCGAGTGCGGGTCGCCGAGGGGGGTCTGAAGATCGACTCCGGGCGAGCACGCGACATTATTTCTTGCGAAGTGTCGATTTTTATCGACAAAGATATAAAGAGGCAACTAACCGGAGGCTTCCGAGCGTATAAATCATCGGGGACGAATTAAGCTTCGCGAAATTAGCTTCGGGGCGAGTAATTAAAGGAACATCATTCTTTGTGCAATTTACGGCGCATTTTACCGAGGATGAGGTATGCCAGTGCTTTTTCTACTCGCGATCTATCAGCGAGATATCGCGTCTCTCGCTGATCGTAGTTGCTCGGGGAAGAATATGATTATCACGATATATTAACCGTGTCGAGAAATTATGTTCGACAGGAGTTACGGGACGAAACGGATATTCAATACACGTGGGTTATTAAAAAAAAAACCACTTTAAAAATTCGTTACGAACCATTGCTCGCGGGCGTTCGATATAAATGTACGATCGCCATGCAAACGACGGGTTCGTTAAAAAAAGCTATTTTTAGTACGTGACTGACAAACCGAATCGGGCGGCCTTTATATGAGTCGATTCAATTACGTTTCTCCACGGCGCGTGTTCGCCGGAGGAGATTAAAGAAAATTTCTGTCCGCGAGAGTCCCCTCTGACAACCCCGAGCCGAATTTATTATGCCGAAATTTCAACTTCGTCATTTCTCTCTCTCTCTCTCTCTCTCTCTAGATAAAGCTATATATTTGCTTTATGATATCGATCGATATAATAGCGTCTCTGCACAGTAAAAAATTATGTATTAAATTTAACACACTTCACATGTCTCAAATGATTCACACAAATTTTTCTATTAAATTAACATATACAAATGTTATGTCCAAAGTTAACACAAAATTATAATATCCATATCCATTATGATCGACACTAAAGTATAAAATGAGGTATAAAATATTATTTCAATATTTACAAGTGTTATCTTAACACTTACACATTTTGAGTTGAATAACGACTTAACACAAAATATTAGGATAATGTAAACGCAATGTATTAAATTAAGAAGCTATTATATTTTACAAGCTTTAACACAAAAATTGTTTCCAAGGGCCGATTTCAATACAAGTGCAAAATATTTTTTACCGTGTGCCGATATTTCTCCTGTCAATATTGTGTAGTACATTTGAATTTATATCGTATTTTATAGCAATAATGCCGCTCGCTTTTGCGCTCTCGTGAAATTCATTTAAAGGAGCGCTCTTTTTGCGTGTGCGTGTTTCAGGCTGAAAGGTCAAGGATTGGCAGCATTGCCGTAATCCTATGCGCGCGATTAACCCTCAGTCGGCGGGGGTACGTGGGATGACACGTGTCAAACAGCCTTCTTCATCTTCGATATCTCGTTCCGACGATGAAATTCGCGATTCAAGAGCAATCTGCCGCGTGTCGACGTGGCAATTTCATACTTGACGAATGACGTCGGAATGGAAAGTGTGAAGAGTCTAAGGGGAATCACGTATAAAAAATTTTTATGGACGACATTTTGAAGATATGACGACGCGCGTGATGCGTCAACGCGGCCCGCTCATATTTTCCCTCTTTATCCCTCTCGAGTCGCGGCCGTCCGATTAAACGAATATCCTTCGATCCGCCCGTTTCATTTCGCCCCGACTTCGCGACGCTTTTCAAACCCTTTGACGATGTTCGTCAGGAGCAACGCGATGTCGAGCGCTGCGGATGCAGGAGAGTTGCTTTCGTTAAAACGGTTTATTCGTTTTCCCGCTCTCGCCCCGCCGATAATAAACCGGCCCGTTGAAATCGGCCGTGGTGCAATCAAAACGGCGCGATGCGGTGCAATGAAAAAAGGGTGAGGGGCACGGGAGAGGGGGAGAAGAGAACGAGCCGGAATTTCATTTTCGCGACGCGATCGCGTCGGTGCACGTCCGCGTACACGTCTCGTATTCCACGGCTGGTGCCGATGGCCCGACAAATCCGAATTATTTCCTCGCTGCGAAACGATAAATCGAACGATTAAATCTCGCTCGAGAGCGACCGCGTCGAAACGTAACGCGCGCGCGCTGAAGCGGAATTAAAAAGGCCGCTCACACGAATTCGGCCGGTACGTAGCGTTACAAAACACGCGCTCGCGAAGCTACCTGCCTACCTGCCCCCTTCTCTCTCTCTCTCTATCCCCCCTTGTCTTGCCGGTTGTATCAAATTGCGAAATTTCACGGATACTAGTTTTTTCTTGGCGTAAGGGAGCAGAAGGTCGCGCGTGACGCTGCGAGCTTTGTCGCCGAGAAATAGAAAGAGAGAGAAAGAAGAAGAGAGAGAGAGAGAGAGAGAGAGAAGGATCGATAGAACGATATAAGGGCGGTTGCTTGCGGCGCTTTGCATCGCGATGGATGCAGTAGCCGGCCGGCACGACGGGGGAGGGGGGATTTTCTGACCCTTCCGAGGACACTTGAGTGCCTCCATAGTCACACCCGCACTCTCCAGATATGTCGCGCCGAGCGACGGCGGGCCACCCTTCTTCCTTCCCCGCGAGAGGAGGGCCAGGAATCGCCTGAAAGGACATTATTTTCGGACGATCGATAACATCCAGAGCGCCGTAACCGAATCCCCGAAGAAGAGGCAGAAGAAGTGGAAGAAAACTTTTGAGCGGTGTGCAGGGCCAAGCGTTGTGTGTTCCGCGTGTGTACGTACGTGTGGAAAGAGACTTCCGGGGGAATTTATTTTCGAGGAGACAACCGGAATTGCCGCGAGTCCGGGAAACCGCGAAAACCGGCAACTGTCGGAGAACACCCGGAAAAGTCGGAGAAATACGGTCACCTGCGCTTTGTTTTTCTTTTTTTTTCCTCTCCTCTCTTCATTATCCCGTACGATAGCGCGCGTTCGCGGAAAACACCGCGAGAATTGTTTAAAACACGGTAACGAATGTTCCCCAGTGCCGTTTAAACAAATCCATGGAAAAGTTTACGATCGAACCAGTGTGATGAAAATATCGTGAAAATACACACGCGATAACGATCGAAAATATTGAAAATATTCAAGGGAGAAATCTTAAGAAAGATCCTGCGGAATCGTCTGGGAAGACACGAATTCGATCGCATACTTCTGAAAAGTCGCTGCATCGCAAATAGGGTCGTATTGATCCTGTGCGATTTTCTTAATTCCATATCTGGAAAACTGTGAAAGGAGGTTGACAAAATTCTGGAATAAAGCGTAACTCTCCTACTTTAATATTTGATTATGCATTCATAGAAAACCAATTTTATTGAGAAAAGTTATTGAGAAAAATTCGAACTTAGGCAATGGTTTTGCGAATGGTAGTATTTTACTTAAAAAATCGTAATTTCTTTTTTTTTATCTCTTTACTTTGATCTGCAACTGTAGAGCGATGAAATTGAAAGTTCTGATAGAAAAAAATATGACTAGTAGTGCGCGTTCGAAAAATATATTTTTTCGGGGTCACTGGAAAGAAAGTATTTTAAATTGTCGAAAATAGGAGTTTTTACGGAAAAGAAAAATATTTTTTCAGTGAAAGTATCAAAAATGGTTTATTTTTTATTTGCGAGATGGATAAGACGCATCAGGATCTCGCATAGATTACACGCCGTCTGATATTTTAATATAACACTAATATTTATTATTAAAAAAAAAATACGTAATCACAATATTTACTTACGTTCACACATAAATTTTCAGTAAAAAAAGAATCACTTGTAGCGTTTCATTATACCGATCGTTCACAATGGGTCTAACTGACCCTGCGTCAAATTCTCGATGGCTCCCAAAACACGCATTAATCGGCCTATCAGATCCGCACCACGTCTAACGGGGACCGAGCAACGCTCTAACGATTTTTGGGAGTGGGAAAATCCGATAGATCACGCACTTCTCATCGCTATAGCTCTCCAAACACAATTCATCCGCCCTATCTGATTCATAATGCGATCGAAGGGTTGATCACCGCGATCCTCGTCTGTATCGGGTAATCTCACCGTCGATTTTGAAACACGCTGTACGTGACTGGGCGTACGATCCACGCTTTGGTGCGTGTGTGGTCAGATTAGATTCGACGTTTGTTTAACTTTCAATCCGATGCGGTTTAGGCCGCGCGCGCGGGGGTGCGGGCTCTTCAATTAGCGTGGAAACTCTCGCGCGCGAATCGACGCACGCACGTCGTGTGTTGCATTTGCGCTCGTAGCTCGTAGTTTCCGGGTTTCGGTTTCCGTGCCGTGGCGAGAGCGGGATCGTGTCTGCTCTACGGTAGGTCCATTAAAAATCGGCGAACCAGACAGCACGTTTCGGCGTGCCGCAGTAAGCAACGGAGAAAAAAGGCCGGAGTGTTTGCACACCTCGTTTCCTCCCGGATAATTTTACGCGAAAGAGGAGAATGCGCCTTCATTTTTCCAATGCACGGCGCCGTACAAAGAGAGGAATAAAAATAGAGAAAGAGAGAAAAGAGAAAAGAAGAACGAGAGGAAGAGAGAGAGAGAGAGAGAATAGTCAGGGGATTCTGAATCTTTAGTCGTCGATCTCGAGCCGGACGGAGATCCTTTGACAAGGTTTTCGATATTAAATATTTTTAGCGTTCATCCCGTATATCGCGCGGGGCGCGCCAAAGTGCTCGCTGCAAAAAGTCGCCGGTTCTCGTTGGCACCGTCAACGGAATGCCACTTTAACGGGTCGGCGCCTGCGGAGGAAGCGGCTAGAAAGGGATAGAAAAAGAGAAGGGAATTTCGTCGCGAAATGATAAAAAGCGGGGAAAAATGGCAACTCGAGCTAAGTAAGTAAGTAAGCAAGCAAGCTAGCGAACCGAGCGAACGAGTGAGAGAGAGAGAGAGAGAGAGAGAGAGCGAGGAGTGAGCTTGACCGTTGCTGTCTGCCGCCGTCGCGCAGCCGACGTCCGGTTTCAAAGTTCTCGCACGGCTAAATTCCTACCGCGATCGACTTTCGATAGCTACGCCGGGAACAAAACGGAATCTCGATGAAGTATCGGGGTCACTTGAGTGAAGTTCCGTCCGTACGAGAGCGGTCGAGAGCGGCACGAGTAAAACGGAGCAAATCCTTTTAATCGAAGGATTAAATCGCGTCGCGTTATCGCGCGCCGGAATACGCTTGCTCGTTGCGAATCGCTTTATCGCGCGAGCGTAACGTCGGAAAATATGAATAATCGATGTGAAATATTTAAAAAGGGCCCGACGTGCGCGCAGAATGTAAAATAGCTCGAGGACATTCGGTAACCGGGCGTAAAAGCTCTCGGCCGAATTGGAAATTAACGTTGTAAACATTGCGAGAGAGACGGAAGCAGCCGGGCGCACGGTACACAAGCGACAAAATTACCGAATCCCTTATTATTATTGCAGTTGCCAGTTATCATGATTATTATCATCATCGTCATCGTCACCACCATCATCATCATCGTTGTCGTTGTCATCGTCGTTACAGTTGTCGTTGTTATTATCATTGTTGCTATTATTATTGCAATTATTATTATTACACGCTTCGGCGAATCTACCGGTGTGCGACGATGACTATCAATCGCGCTTGCCGAGCAATAAATTGAATGCTAGCGACAGCCCAATTTTCAAAAGATTATGTAACATCAATTATTATTATACGCATAAACGGATGCTACGGTCGCAGGAGCTGTTATCAAATTTCCGCCCTTGAATTTCCGACGTTTTCTCTCTCTCTCTCTCTCTCTCTCTCTCTCTTCTCCTGTCTCTTCTTTCGCTAAAATGAAATTACGTTCCACGGTAGTTCACTATTTTTGCGAAAAATGATATCGGACGATTCGCGCAATTTCCGGAGTTCTTGGGTCCGGAGAGAGGATTGCTTTGGAATTTCTTAAAAATTGTTTACAGTCAATCCAAATTATCGATTCACATTAAGTGGATAACGATAACGTGTACAACGCGTGGTGCGATTAATTTTAACAGGTCAATTTCCAGGCCAATCTCGCGGAATAATGATCCTCCTCTTTCTCCGCCCTCCCCCGTTCATAGTTCGCGAGCTCGAGTATTTCGAGTTGATATTGTAGTTGCTGTTCGTACGAAAGGGACCGATGTTTTCTACTTTTTCCTCCGACCGACTGTAATACGTATCTTTTGTTCGCATCTGTTTCGCATGCGGCCGCTATTGTTCCAGCTTTCGCGATTAAAGTTTAAATTGGCCGAGCCGACGGTGGGAGCTTGATGGGAAACGCCGTTCCCGATTATACACGCGAAAGGTGGAAATCAAATATTTGACGGGGCGCCGTAACTTTCCGTGAAATTCACCGTTGCTTTCCGCGCAAGGATATTTGCGGCGTTTTTCTCTCGTCGTCGCTCGCGTATTATTGTAAATTACCGTTCGGCGAAATCGGAGCTCACCAGCGAACACACAAGCTGAAATAATAGACTTCCGCCTGATATTTATCAACAGATCCGAGTTTTCTTTGCGTTCTTTAACTTCACGGTTTCGTGCGAAATGTAACATCAAAAAATGCAAAGATCAAAATAGATAGACGGGGAAAAATAATTTTGAGGAGATAGCAAATTTTATTATGCGGCCATAGCAAATAAATGAATATACAGGCTATGGAGGTCACCTAAGCGGAAACTCTTATAAAACCGGCAAGAAATGTCGGATTCGGGATCTGTTTAATGCAGTGGGTATCGATAGGTGTTTACTATAACATAGACTGGTGCAAAAAAATTTCCATAGAAATATGTCATTATCTCAAAGAGATAAAGCGAGAAATGAGATTTGACCGGAATTATCCCGACCGGTCAGCAATGTTTACAGTACATAAAATCAGAGAAGACACGTATTTCACGCTGAAAATCGGATGTGTTTATTAAAAAAGAAACATAACAAGGAAAGCTTTGCATGTAATAGCTTGAAAAAAATAGTCAATTGTTTATTGATTTGCATCCATCGCAATGATACCCGTCGGAGTTATTCCAATCAATGCAATTCTCGCGCGTTGAAAGTACGCAAAATATACAGCGAAATTACAATTCATTATTTCTCCCAAATTTCCCACAAAGAGAATATATAACTTTTAATTCCGATCATTACAGTATTGATCGACCGGCATTATCAAAATTACATATTTTCACAAATAGATTAACCACGTTGTGACGATCCACCAATTCAGAAAACCAATATTCCTACCGTATATTAGAAGGCTTAAGTGACATTGTAGAAAATAGTGCGACAACGTAGCATGAATAAATGTATCGACTTATCGCGCTTCTTTAGCAGCGATGCTTATATCAGAAAACGAAAACAAACGAAACAAACCTTTCGCAATAACTCAGCCGAACAATGCTAAGATAGCGGTGTTTTGTCTGATGCTTCCTTTGGTTCTTTACAGAGAACGAAAACAGAATTCAATTTGCACCAATCACAGTCGAGATATAGAAGTGACCGGCATTACTTACCGATCGATTACCCTATTCTCTTCTATATACTGGATAGCATAGTATATACTTACTATCCTCCTTACCTTCTCCACTGAGTCGACATGTGTTGTTTAGTATAGTTTCATATTTCGTAGATGGGATTCAAGGGCCACGTGGCCCGTTAAAAGACCTACCGCTACCCTACGTCTCCATCTACTCAGGCGAGAAGCTCCCTCGCCCTTTTATGTGATGGTTCTGTTAAAAAAGATTGCTTCGTGCAGGTCTCCCATGTGGCCTTATGCTCCTTCAATATTTCTTCAATGTAATTTCTACCGAGCGAGAAGGGAACTCCCACATTCGAGATGATCGGGTTTTCCCTCGCTGCTATGCCTGTCGGCCTTCTCGTTACCGGGAATGCTTTGATGACCTGGTGTTCGGTTGTATGAACAGAAAGATTCCCGTAGGAAGTTCCTACTCGGTCACTTGTTCACAGTTGTCTCAACCGAATTTGAATGCAGCCGAGTGTTCACGCGAATGTTCTCAGCCGCGGTAACCGAGATATCTTCACTTCTTCTCGCCGAGTTTTCATTTCTTGCCACCAACTTCTCTTCTGGTCTCTAATCTCTTGCAGAGAGCACTGAACTCTTTCTTCCGTTTGGGTCCCCCGAAATTATTTCTCTCCGTGTACGCCAAGAGGAGCATTCTGTACTTGAAACGTATTTCGGACGATAAGAGCGCGCATACGAAGAAAAAGTGATCCGCTTATCGTATTCGGCGCGATGAATATACGCTGACTTCGTAAGTAATGAGCTTTTCGCGGCTTTCATCTCACATTTCCTCCGTGGTTGTCGTGAGCCTCCTAAAGACCTCGCGAAGGGCTCTTCCCCCTGTGTTCTGCAGCTTCATACAAATTCAATGTTAACCGTAAGCTACCTCTTACCGTGAGCGCGCTCGCACTTATCCCTTATTTCAACCCCGAGAGCAAAAGTTATGCACGCTCCTCATCCACCCTGCTCTCTGTCTCGCTTCAATCGTCGTTGAAGCGCGGCTCGTAGCAGCACTTTGCGTGAATCAGCCGGTGTTTGTTGTTCAGACAATAACGAGCGACGGCGATTAAACGAAGTCGAAGTAGAACACACGGCGGATTAACGTCCGGGACGATTTACGATCCACCCGTTCAGGCAGGATACCTGCAGAGCCGACAAGTAGCGGATCGAGTTTTTCCGAAGGGCATCGGCGTAATCGTACGTCGCTCGTCCTCGACGAGTAAGTTTAATGAAAGAAGTTCGACGTGCCCCGGCCACGTACACCCTTAAACCGATAGCCCTCCCCCCCCCTCCCCCCCACCTATTATAATCGATGTCCGCTCGCGCGCGCTCAACGTAACGCTAACGAGAACGAATCGATTCGCGAGAACGGCGGCGGTTGAGCCGCCGGTTCAGCCAGAGCTACCAGGAAAGTTATCGATTCGTCCCGAATCGTTCGATTATGTATAGACAATCCTCTCCATCGCTGTTGCGCAACGGCGCTGTTGTTTAACGAGTCCGAAAGCAACCGGCTCGACGGTAAAATCGAAGTAAAAAGTACGACGATGAATGCGCCGGTGTGTGCATCGTGAAAAGGAGCGTCGAGCGGGCAACCAAGGTTAAAATTTCGAGATGCGCCTGTCGACAATTGTGTTTTTTCGCGAAGCGCTTCTTTCGGAATTAGCTGTAAATAGCCGGAAAGCGTGGGTATTTCGAGCCGTTATTTCGACCCGAGTGATCATTCGAGGAAATGCGACGACGTCGGACAAACATGCAATTAGTGAGTAACAGAGTTTCCAAAAAGAAATAGAAGGAAGCGTTTTCTCGATGTGAAAACCCGTTTCGCGACATCCTCCGATCGATCCTGTGACTCGCGGCATAGGCTGCTTGTGTCACCGGTCTATTAGCGTAAAATCGATGCAAGCCGTTTGAAAGACCGAGATAGGAAGGGGGAGGGAGAGAGAGAGAGATCGTTCAGGTGGCGAACGAGCGAAAAGCGACAATATGTCTCGGATATGCCGTCGTAAACATCGATCCCGTTCGCGAGGCATCCTCTTCTTCGGCGCGGGTATCAATTTTACGACGACAATTCGACAAGCCAGACAAATACCGGGCTCAAGGAACGAGCGCGAAAACAATATCGACGCGGGCGGAGGAAGTGCGGCGCAAGATTCATGGGAGCCGGCGAAGTGGCCAGGAAAAAGAAAGCGCCGTGGAAGAAAAGACCGCGACGGTGAAAAGCCGTGTGTATCTCACACCGAGAGGCGAGAGAGAGAAAGAGAGAGGATGGGTGGGAGACACTTTTGTGCGACGCGATCGGCGAATTTCCGTCACTGTCCGTACAGTTTCGCGCTGTCATGCCTCGATTCGGTCCCGGGCGGACATTCGGACTCCGCATTTTGCATGGATAAAAATTTGACGCGTTACGACAGTACAATCACGAGGGTGGCCATTTCTGGCTCAGTTTTGAAGAAAAATCACAATTTTCAGCCTTGCGTTTAACGAGACAACAAACAAGCCTAATTGCATTGAACAAAAATCGCGATTCCTTGAGTCTTAAATGAAGAACGATTCTTCAGGCCTCCATATTCGAGGAAAGAAAATCGAATTAATGAGGAAAATTCAAAGGCGAATTTTCAAACCTGTTGATGACAATGTTACAGATACAATGAGGTAGTAGATCGCCCGCGGAGTACCTGGTGAGGCCGTTTTTGACACGGCGACATGTCGTTGCTGTCGAGCCGGGGCGGCCGGAAAGGGCCGATCGCCTGCCTGGTGGCCCTGCTCTTCGTCTTCGCTCTTTACCAGCTGGGCATCTTCTGCGGGTCCGGCAAGTACGTGCCCACGGCCGTGATGGTCGGCAAGGAGGTGAGGAAACTAATGACCTTCTTCGGTCAGTCTAATCGTTCGTGTAGCGGAAATCACGCGGCGTCCCTTCTTCCGCCAGTTCAACGTGCCGTAAAGAGAATAAATTCTCCCCTCGCGTTTAAATAAAGAGAGCGAATTTCTCTCGATTAAGTAAGACGGCTGAATTCTGCGGCAGCACGAAGAAAGAAGGAAAGAGAGAGGTGCGTGTACGCGGTGTTTCTTTTTAAAGCGGATAAACTTAAATCGAGTGGTTAAATTTGAGCGCGACGAGAGCTGCAATATGCCCGACGACATTATTCGCCGCGGTATCTTCCGCGAGAAATTATATTCCCAAAAAAGATAGGCGGTGCAAATATTTCCCGCTGTGCGAACGGTGCGATATTTTTATTTATACAATCGTATATTTACGATTTATTTGACGCAATTAAATAACCGTCCCGAAATCTCGTTAAACAAATATGCGAATCGCCCAACCTTTGGGTGACGAAAAGCTGAAAGAGGTAGAGAGAAAAAAAGAGAGAGAGACCTAATGGCGTTCGCATTGATTGATACCGATATCGACGTCGATATCGAGGGACGTTGAGACACCGCACCGAGCATTTTTGTCAGACAATACCACTTTTCATTTAATCGAGAAATTTTAATTATCCCCTCTTTTTCTCCCCGTCGGCAAACCTCACTTTATTCCACCGCCTGTCGGAACCGGCCGATCGTTACGACGTTCAACGCGATAATAATACAATAATAATTAATCGGAATAACAACAGCGACGATAATACGAACGATGTATTATCGTTCGGTCCGACGAATTTCTGCATTATTAATCGACAACTAATAGCTGTCAAAGTATTAATTACGTCGAGCCGTTAAGGTTTGTTTGACGACGGTTGGGCAAACGTTAGGTTTCACCATCGAATCTCGTCGTCGAGCTTAACGTTTACCGACATCCGAAGCTTATTCCCTTCCGGTCTTGACCCTGGAACGTTAAACGCACGCCTCCAAGAAACACGTTCCTTTTCGCGTACATATTCTTATTCGTACGATGAAACCCCTACAGGCACACGGATAGAAAAATGGTCGATTTTAATAGAATTATTAATGATTTTTCGTATTTACTGATCAATTTATATAATTATTTATTTACTGCCTTTTTTATACATGTATATTATTTTTTATTCACAAAGATATCGTCAAATAAAATATTGTTCTTCATATCATTTTCTTTTATACAGATTTGTTTATATGTTGCGTTTATTTATATGTATATGCGTGTAACCACACAACTGGTGCTTTCTCATTAATAAATATTATTATATTATATTATATTATTATATTATATTATTATTATTAAAATTATGGTGATTTCCGATGCTAATTATATCTTCTTGTTGTTCTAAACAAAAAGTGATGATAACAATACACATATAAGCTTTTTATTTAGCAGTATAGCAACGCTTATCACAAAAAGACATATCCTGGCAATAATTCTTTCGCTATGCAATTATACTGATACCGAGCGTTTTTTTCAGAGTACACGCGCGAAAGAAAGAGCTCAAACTCTCGAGGATACCTCCGTTCTCTAACTTGGGTACTTCTTGCGAGTTACATTTCGACTGTAAACATTATCAAGTCAGCTGATAAGTCAAACGGACGTACCTTCGACGATTATGGAAAAGCGACATTAACGTTCCGGGGTTAATCAGTGCCATTGACGCTGCGCGTAGACGAGAGGAAATGCCTAGCGTTCCTGAAGGATAGTTGAGCGAACTTGTCTTGTCGACTAGTCGATATATCGCTTCAAGTTCCAAACCGAGTACACAGCCGGGTCTCTCTCTCTCTCTCTCTCTTCTCTCCCGACGCTCGCCGTCCGCCTCCGCCGGCTTTGGCGCGCTTTTATTAATTTTCTCGGTGGACTTACTTTAATTGCGTTCAACTAGTCACTCTCGCGGGCAGGGCGAGCGAATTGCGCGAGCGAGCCGTTCAACGACGAGCGAACGGCGTTGTTTTCGAAAATGAGCGACGGAGAGGGAGTGTAATTTTCGTACGAAGCGCGACAGAAGATTGCAGATTCTCCCTTTCGTTAGGGACGAGAGGGAGAATGGGAAGTGGAGACGCTCGGAAATTAATTTAATTTACTTCCCCGAACAGAAGTACGTGATCGGGCCCTTTGATCGCAAGACGTACACGTACGATCGTTACATGCCGCTCATCTTTATCGGCGGTGTACCACGATCGGGAACGACCCTGATGCGTGCCATGTTGGATGCGCACCCTGACGTGAGGTGAGTCTCGCGAGATTGGTGAAATGATTTCTCTAGAAAAATAAATTGAAATCGAAATTCAAATTGAAGTAAAATAACATGCACCGCACAGTAACACAGAATGTTCATTCGCAACCGTCGACTTCACGAATTCACGTTGAAATTTCTGTAAAAATAACGTAAACGTACACCGAGAGAAAAATATCTAAAAAATAAAAATATTTACTCGGTGGATACTATAATAACATGTTTATACCGACATACATATTTCTACATTGAGAAAACATTTTTTCCAAATGAGAAAATATACATTTTCTTAAGCATAAAAGCAATTGTTTCTGTTCTGGTTCTGTTTAAGCAGAGGAATTTAGATTTAAGTAAATATTTTTTTTGCAGTATACTGGAAATAAGTATTTGTCATTTTTTAGATGTTTTTTTTCTCTCAGTGCATGTTGTTCGACTGTGTAACTCGAGAAGTTCTCGGTGCTTTAGAAATTTCCATACGCACGTCTTTGGTCTGACGTAGGGCGTCGAAGTAATATTCATGAGTTGCGTCCATGCAACTCTTTCCATTTCGAAAACTACACGTTCGGTCGAGCGACTTTGACGGAATTTCATTCCAGATGCGGACAAGAGACCAGAGTCATACCGCGGATTCTTCAGATGAAGATGCACTGGTCCAAGTCAGAGAAAGAGAATTTACGGTTGACCGAGGCGGGCATCTCGAAAGAAGTAAGTGAAGGGATGCGCGTCGTGGGGAGAGAGGGAGTCGCGAGTGAGCGGGAAGAAAACGTACTTCAACATCGGGACATATTTGAATAATTTCACCGACGCCCAACGATATTTCAAAAGATTTGCAGCAAGAAGTTCCCCGTGTTTTTCCGTGCTCATCGAAAGTAATAATTTTCGCGCGTGCGCTTTCTCGCTGAGGAACACCGGGAACTTTCTATTCCGGTGCAGGAAGATTTACGTCCTTCGATAGCGAGCATTTGTCTCTTCCGAAAGCATGCGCAAGAACGGAAAATGGAAAAGAGAGAGAGAGAGAGAGAGGAAAGCACTGATCTTTCGATGGTCCGAAACTTTAACCAGTTAACTGTTTTTGACGAGTATATTCGTCATGAAAAAAGTACAAAATTTTAACCTTAAATTGCCGCCGAAATTTTGTACTTTTTTCATGACGAATATACTCGTCAAAAACAGTTAACTGGTTAAGGACCTAAATGTGTACATTTTTTGTAGGTGATAGACAGCGCGATAGCGGCCTTCTGCTTGGAGATAATAGCTCGACACGCCGAGCCCGCGCCACGGTTGTGCAACAAGGACCCACTTACCCTCAAGATGGGCTCGTATATTCTGGAACTCTTCCCGAACGCCAAATTTATATTCATGGTGCGCGACGGACGCGCCACGGTGCATTCTATCATATCCAGGAAGGTGAGGCGAACAACACCGTCGATCAGATTGTATTTTACGTTACTCTCGCGGAAGGATATTATCGAGTCTCCGCGACACGGTCCGTATTTCGTCTCCCTCTTTATCGAGTTCCCTTTTAAAGCGGTTGAGTATCTGAAAAAGTGGCTGGGCGGAATTTATACATTGCACAGTAGTGACGATCTCTGCTTTGAGATCGTCTCTTGAGCAGCCGTTCTCTAAATATAGAAAGCGCGACGGAGACTTCGCACGGAGGAGGAAGAATGGAATACGGTTTCTCTGCGACGGTTTTTCTCCCTTCCTTCAGGTCACCATAACGGGGTTCGATTTATCGTCCTACCGGCAGTCTCTCATCAGGTGGAATCACGCGATTTCCGTGATGTACGGTCAGTGTAGGGAACTGGGACCGGAGAGATGCCTGATGGTCCCCTACGAGCAGCTGGTGCTACATCCGCGCCAGTGGATGAAGAAGATATTAAATTTTTTGGACGTGCCCTGGAACGAGTCCGTCATGCATCACGAGGAATTCATTAACAAACCCGGCGGAGTGCCTCTGAGCAAGTGAGTTGAGAGAGAGAGAGAGACGGGGCGCGCGCCTGTGTGGAAATTGGCGAGGCGCATTGTGTGCTTGCCCTGCGAAATTAATAACTAACTTTTTCTCTGTTAGAACATCGCCGGTGTTTATCGCGAATTTTCAATTACCTAGAGGTCACTAGTGCTGTCAGTACAAACCGGGTAATAATGTCCGTACCCGTCGGATATCTGCCCGATACTCAAGTTCGCAGATATTATCCAGACACTTGGGGATACTATCAGATATCTATCCGAAATTAAGAATCTCGAGTAATGTTCAGTAATATTCCCGTCTATCGTCTGTTATCGATTCCTGTTGCAGCTGTTTCCGTACCGGCTGATTCTGTCTTTTACTCTAATCATGACACTGGAATATCCGTGTAATTTTCGCAATAATCGAACACGTTGTTATCACCTGGTTGCCACCCGAAATATTCGAATATACCCGGGGTGATATTCCTGAGTCTCCTGAGGGGAGACCTGAATATTGACACTACTAGAAATAACACAGCACAATTGTCCACGTTTAGTTAATTTTGAAATAATCCCTTATATATATGCGTTAAAATTATACCAGTGTATAATAGAACGTAATATGATAAATAACATAATAATATCCCGCGTATTATTAAATGCGCAAATAATGTAATAATATGATAAAATAATGCTCCGTTACGTTACCGCGGAAATAATATAACGATACGGCGATATAATATTTTACTTCATTAATTCCAGGATAATATAGTAATAACGCGATAAAACGTTTCAACAATGTTTCGTGTGTTAATTAATATCGAGACAACACCATAAAATTGTGATCAACATAATGAAATAACATTCCACGTTACTGAAATTTTTAATATTAATTTGTGTTAATTAAATTATGAATTATCTATTAATTTTCTATTCGACAGGGTCGAGAGATCGTCGGATCAGATCATAAAGCCGGTGAATCTAGCGGCATTGACGAAATGGGTCGGCAACATTCCCGAAGACGTAGTGAGGGAAATGGCCGACATCGCGCCGATGCTCTCCGTGCTCGGTTACGATCCCTACGCGAATCCACCCGTCTACGGCGCCCCGGATAGTTTAGTTAGCGACAACACCAGACGGTACGTGACGATTTGTTATACCGTGTCGTCATTACGTTATGTGCGCGACGACTCGCGATAATACTCAAGCTACGATATGAATGCCCGCGTATGAGTCGAGTAAAGTCGTTTGAAAATAAAAATGGGTCCGCAGTGCAAAATTCAGAAATGAATTTCACGCCGAGTTTCCCATATTCTGCGTTATTCTAATTTAACACATCAACTTACACAAGTTATAAGCGAGTTTTTCGAGCGCGAATCAAAAGTAATTCTGTTGGAGCTCTTCGTTCGTTGAAAGTTTTCCGAAACTTTTCTGTAGCTTGAAGATAATTGCATTTCGCCAGAGAAAAAGATCCCTTAAGCTCGTAGAAAATCTACCGTCACCTCACCAGATACGCAACGTTAACTCTGTTTTCTCTTCATTTTTTCAGGGTGCTGGCCGGCGAGAAGCTCTGGGCGGAGAAGGCGCGGGAATACCACCTGTCGCATAAACCGGCGGAGACCAGCAACGAGGAGACTTCCAGCACGGCGCCGCTCGCGTGACCCAGTGAGGCTGTTCTAAGCGAGCGCAGCGCGTAGCCAGGAGTATCAAGGAGTCTCAGCAACTTAGCGGGGCCCACCCCCGAGCGAGCGGTGCGACCGACCCTTCTACTTGCAAAGTAAACTGGATCGTACGCGACGACAAGTCGGACAAGTTGAGGATTAATCGTCCTCGTTGTATTTTCGATCTCTCCTCCTCGTCTTCTCGTCATCATCTCTATGGCGAGCTCGAACAAATGAATCGACAATTCACGGCGTTTACTTATTCAGGCCTGTGTGTTTCACGGGGTTAGAACACTTGTAATACTAGGTACATAGCGCGACTGCGACATGTGTTTTATATGTACATTATTGATATGTAATATATATATATTACATTATATATATTACATATATATTATATTATATATAATGTATTATACGTATACATATATGTAATATCTCATTATATTATACAGTGTGAGGCAATAATCATGACCACTTTGAATATCTTCGAAGTATGAGAGTAGGAAAGTAGAAATTATATGGTCCAAAGTGGTCGTCTTGTGACGGTAACATTTTTTTTTTGTAAGTAAAATAGCTCCGAAGATCTGAAGGTCACCCTTGACTTGTTAGTTGAAGATATTCAAGATGGTAACAATTATTGCCCCGCCCCGCTCAAAAACTACGGACATGATATGTAACAATCGAAGCGATCGTTTTCAAAGTGTCTTAATTGCTTTCTTAAGGAATGCTTTATGAGCACAAAAATTTGGGTACAAAATTTTATCGAGAGAGATTTTACGAGCTTGTACATTTCCTCGTGACATAAAATATCCGTTTTTACGGATGAAATATCCACATTCTGTGGATTTTTACGAATAATTTAAGGCACTTTGAAAGTAAATTTTCCAATTTGTAAATCGTACTTTAGATTTGTCACTGAATTAATATGGAACGATGGATTCTACGTTTTGCTCTAATATTACAAGTGTTGTAATGTTATGAAATAGGGCCCATGAAACACGGTGATATCGCTGTCGATCTTGCACAGTGTCGTCTATCAGATATTGCAATGGTAATTGATACATAAAGACCAAAGGTTTCTTATGTATATCACAAATTCGGGGATTGCAATTATAATTTTATTTCATAATTGTAATTGTTCAATTCCTGATTATTAGACGACACCGGCCAATTGCGGCCAGTGATCTTAGGGAGAAACGTTTTAGGGTATTTACTTTAGCGATGAAAGATTAACTCGATGGACGAAGGAGCGGAAACTCCTCTTCCGCCTTCTAACCCTTCATGAACGAAGTCTTGAATTGTACGGTTCGGGACGATGATAACCTGACCGCGAGATTCTCTCGACTTTGTGGACCAATTACCGAGTTAGCGCCGGTGATCGAGTCATTGAAGTTTCCCGACGTCGATTTTTTCAATGATTTTGCTTGTACAGCGCCATTTCATTTTGATACAATTCATTATATAACGATCTAACAATATGAAAAGCAACTTGTGACATACTATAGTCTACAAAGCCGAGAGGGGTTCGCTCAATATTTTTAACTTTCCTCATACCTCCGTAACTCCCACCGTACCGTTCCCATACTACTTGTTATAACGAGAAATCACACGAGATTGAATGGAATTTTTCATGTTCGCCATATTTTTTAGCTAGAGTAGTTCTCACTCACGGTGTCTTCAGTCAATGTCTGTTCTTACAATTCGCGAACGCAATTTACGAACGGCTGATCGTGCCGCGGGTATCAGGAATTAATGTTAAATCGGTGCATAAGGTCGTCAGATAAACTTATGGGATGAAAATGTAATTATATAAAGTTTCGAGGTACTTTTCGTCAATTGTGAAATAGTCATTGTTGACTTGGACATTTCTTCCAGTCAAAATATTTTCCAACCTTCTTTTTGAAACCTTTTTAAAACCTTAAACGCCAAACTTGATGGTATAGATGGAACTTAACGGGGAAACGACAAGACGAACCTTTCTCACCGATCAAATATTTAAATTGTTGTAAATAATTCCCATGGGCTCTACCGCGACTTACTCGTCAAAGTAGGGCTCATTTCTCCGTTGTTCATGGTTTCTCTCGTGACAGTTACATTCTAATTTTAGAGAATGAATAACGCCGTCAAGTCGTCGGATCGGCGGCGGACGCGTAAAGGCTTGTCGACCTCTTGACTCTGTCAAATTGTGGAATTAAATTATTTTAATATTACACGGCTATTATATTCAATCCACATCTTCTCATCCCGCTTGTAATCAGTGGGGGAGAAAGATTCCCGCACAATTACATTAGTATTTAATACCAGTCAGGATAGGATTGTGGAGCATCCTATTTATACATTTGCCGATGTATACGAGTATTTTAACGATGTGAAAATCTTTTTAAAAGATACGGCTTTTATGTTGTGAATTATTTTTTTGTTAATTATATTTATATATTAAATATAATTCGCAATATGTGATACCAATCCGAATATAATTCGATACAAATCATTTCGTTACAACTCCATATTGTTATATTTATAACATATTTCTTTTTTTATATAACTTTATTGTCATATATAAAAAATTACATATCGTTTGATTGCGTACATAATCAAATTCATCTGTTATACATTTGGATTGGAGAAATTTCATTTAAACAGATAACAGGCGAAACAGGATAATTTTTTATGAATACCAAATAATGACGAACGAAACAGAAGAATACTATAGAGAAAAACGAGGAGAAATATATACAAAAGATTTTTACTAATGTTGTCAGTGTAAGTCGAGTAGTTTCTATAATGTATATAATACTCAAATACTCGAGTATACGGATATAGAAACTATTCTGTTTGTATTGACGATATATTAATCGACACCACTTCTACGCGTAAGTCCTGATTTGTCTAATAGAGATTTTAGTAAATCCTTTTTTGTAAAATTCCTTCTTTTCTGCTCTTACACGAGTGCTTTTCGGTATTTCGCCTGAATCCATACTCTGTACATACTCAATTGTTTACCTCTGTTAACTTGCAGTCGCCTGTCCGCGAAATTTTGTTCTTCTATAAAGCCATTATCGGTGAACAATGTTCTGACGTCCTCTGGAACAATTAAGATTTTTGCGAGGATTTTCGATTGTAAACGTTGCAATTTTAACGTAGGACAAATATCTCGAAGGGAAATATTACCTTGCAAGAAGAAGTACACTCTAGTACCGTCTCCACGCGCGTAAAAATTCTCGCCAAGGCAATTGCCCTTCTTGAATCTTAATTGTGCTAAATCGTATCTGCCGTAATCACGAAACAAAACTATTCCGCCCGGTTTCAAGTACCTGTGTATCTGCCGCACAACGTGTTGCATTCTGTAATATCAAGCAATATAATATATTTTCATTTTTCTCAAAATAAATAAAACGACAAAAATAGAAATTTGTGAAAAAACTAGAAATAAAAACTGAACAAAATAGAACGAATATATGAAACAGGCATAACGTTACAGTAATTAATAACACAGATTTTCAACATACTTATCAGGATGGATAGCAGACAGTACGAATATCAGGACAACAATGTCCAGGCTTTCAGGTTCGAAAGGAGTCGTCCATGTTTCTTGAGTCACATCAAGAACAAATGCTTTACATCTGGAATCACATACGAAAGGTTTACGAAATTATTTCACGCTTCACTCGATGACTTTCGATCATTTTAAACTTTACCTATCTACATTGTACGCGGAATTTTGTTGCAGTATATCAATAGCTTTAGTGGAAAAATCGCAACAATATACAAACAGCTTTGGGTCTGCATTATACGCAAGTATAGGGAACACGGTGTTCCCTACACCACAGCCTATTTCAAATATCCTGCAACCATCCTTGCACGGTAAATCGAGAATTTTAATATGCTTATCACCATGGCTCTTATCCTTATCAGTAAGCGCAGCCCGCATTGGTCTTTCAGTATTTTGCCTCACCGTATCAGGCGCTAATTCGGGAAACTCGGTCAACAGCCAATGCCGGTTCTTAAAGAATCTGCAACGAAGAATATATCAATTAAAGACACAAGCCTTAAAAACTAATGTAATAAGTAAAATAAATCTGACTAGCAATTTGACAGTTGTATTTTATATCATATAATAATTTATTATCAATTGCAAAGGAATCTACGATGTTTTCCTTACCCGTCGTTATGCACATCGTAAAATTTGTCCCAATATTTATCAGCGTCGGTCTCATATTCCGAGAGTTTTTCAGGGGACACTGTAACAATCGAATTTTCGTCCACCTTGCGCTGTGCGAGCTTTTCTTGTTCCTCGTTCCACGTAACGTTATCCCTTTCGAAATATAAGAAGCTTAACGGTTAATTAATCACAGTCGACAAAGTGAAAACGTTCGATTTATATTATTTTTATCGTTTCTACATGAGGTTAGGTTAGGTGCAAATACACGTGTTCGATCAAACGTCAAATTGAAACGTCAAGTACATGTGCGGTAATACAGTATACAGTGCTTTATCTTACCACGCATTGTGCTGGAAGATATTTCCGTCGCAAGGCAAGCTTCGCGTTCCAAATTGCGGCCTGTCGTCAGCCATATCACAACTGACGCCGTCCGACGTCTTGTCGTCCATGTTCGAATGTACGCGCTGATTAGACCGCCATTGGATATTTAATTAATTCACCGAGTGTGGTGTCTCGGAGTGTGAATTAATTAAATCACTCGCGTATCAACGAGTTCAATATTGGATTCGCGGACGTGAAAAAATGTGTCTTATTTGTCGAACAAGTCGCGATTCCGTCGCACGTAGCGAATATAAATTATGTCATCATAATTTCTCTATTGATATTTATAAGACAAATTATATTCCGCTTGTTTTTTGCCGTAGTACTGGAATTTATGAGGGATTTCATTCAAATTAACATATATTGTGTTTAGAATAATTACCCGCGTAGAACAGAAAATCACGATGACATCGCAAAATGACGGGGAAATGATCGAATCATAAACGGTAAGTAAGTTATTATAATCATTTTCCCATCATTTTCATGTCATCGTGCTTTTCTGTTCTATCTGGGTACGTCAAATTTGTATCAGATGATATTTACCACATAATTTTTATCAGATAAATCATTCGAAGAAATCTCTAATTTTTCTGAACAGGGTAATTATATTGCATTATATATATATATATATATTGCATCGTATTTTGCGTTATATTAAAGTGCGTTCAATGATTAAATTTAAAAACTTACGAAGTCGATTAGAGGCTAGTAGAAAATAAAAGTCTGCCTGACTAATCACGAGTCGTGCTACAAACAAGAGTTTGGCTAACCTACGGTTGACTCGTACTACCTCCATTTTTTTTATTAAAGACAATAGCGGCTCCTAGCGGAGAGTTGAGAACTAACTTGTGATGTCTTCCCCTTAGCCGGAACTCGAACCCTTTTCAGTCGAAATTAAAGGCTCGCTCACTTCTTTTTTCCTTGGCTCAAGTTCCTAACGCGAAGTGTTAATTTGGATCACCTGTTACGTAACAAAGATTCACTTAGTCGAGACTCAAACCTTGATCATCAAAATAAGTTTCACGGAACACCATTAGATGACACTAGTTAACCTGTTAATTACATTTTTACTGGATCTAACAGATGAGCTATTATGCCAATTTGTAGTTCCAGTCTCCGCTACGAGCCGCTACTATTTTTTATCAGAAATTGAGTACGTAATAAGATTGTACGACAGGTTAGACGTACTTTTAATCTCTCGTAAAAATTAGATAAAATTCAATGGACTACAGCTTTGACGAAAATGACGGTAACAAGGTGGTCCGAAGAACCTCGTACAGTTTGAAGTCTTTAATTTTTAGGCATGTTAAAATTATGTTATCATTATTTTTCGTCAAATATATTGAATTCAATGAAAAATAACAACTGTTCAATATACAAATGCACCTTTCAGTTGACTTTTAACTTTTTATATCAAAAATTTATATTTGTCAATAATCTGAAAAATTTATTTGAAGGGAAGAATTTAAAGCATTTTATTTATTTTTTATCGAATATTGTGTATTGATTCGTGCATTCTCTATGCACGCAACCAAAGTCGGCAGAATCATTTTTCGACGTTAAATAATCCCGTGAGAACATTCGTGCAATTGACATGAAATCGATTTCTTAACATGGATTCCATGTCGTTTGCACGTGGATGTTCTCATCAGGAACTCAGTGGAAAAAAATCGCGTGTTTTATTTCGGTCTTCGTGCAGTCTCAATGCAGCTGAAGAGAACAAAATTCTCATCTCCATTCGCTACTGGAGAATGGAAGTTTGTTTCACCTGACATTGAATTGCGCTATCGAAGAATGAAAATTTGAGCAGGATAAGATTGAAGGTAATTCAAGCCAAGCACAAATGTCGCATAGTTTTAATAGGGCGTTTGCTTGTGTCGCATTTTATCGTTGAGAACCATACACACTTGTGGGCGAACTCGCATGACTTAGCATAGTTGTTGTAAGTCATATACCAGCTGGCGGAATTCTTCTACCCGAAATCGATGCGAAGATGAAAGGCTGTAAGATTCGAACATTGTGCTCGTCCTGACGAAGCGTCGATGTGAGCACCGTCGCAGTTTTGGAAACATATTCATCACGTGCAATCGATACAGCGAGAGCGAACATTTTTCAGGATGTACTGTGTGAGTTGATAAGAACGTACACTGAGAAAAAAGTACTTAAAAATTTATTTCTGGGACGTAAGCTCTATTTCATAGAAATAAACCTTAGGTCCTTAGAAATAAACCTTAGAAATAAACCTTATATCTCAGGGATAAATATTCTGTGAAATAAACTTTATATCCCACGAATAAATTTTTAAGTACTTTTTTCTCTCAATGTTACACTTGAAATTTTAAGTAATACATTCGCGTGGTTTACATAATCGCGCGTAGTTTCTATGTCCAGTACAGCAGGCTCCATTAATGGTGTCCCATTCTCTAAGCATAATGACCTCAAAAACTTGTCGATGATTTGATGAATCGGCAACGATTCCCCAAAGCAGCAATCATGATGCATAAATATTAAAAAATAATGCGTCTAATTCGAAATTTTCAGTGCCTAAAGACAACATTGATGGAGTCTGCTGTACAAGCAAGAATAACCAGGAATCTGAATATTCTCGTATGGAGAAAAACTACAAGAACAATGATTCTTCAATAACATACTAATAACTTTTTTGTATTCTTGTAGTTTTTCTTCGTAGAGCCGCGAATACCCGGATAATTTGAAAAATACCTGTATCCGCGGGCCCGGAAAACTCGGATACCTGTGCTCGATCTATCGGCAATATTTCCGAGGCGTTTCAAAAAATACGTTTCTGAGACGCGAGTTGTCTGTCTAGGTCGTACCTTTTGCTTGGAGTTATATCGAATTCACGATATACGCAGCGCTATCTTTTTGTTACAGCGCGCACAAGGTACATTCCCGGGTTGATTTGATATTTTTTGTTATTTATGGCATATTACCTTCTTCCTTCAATAACTCTAACTTTTTAAGTTTATGGGGAGGTTCTCATGAAACTCGACCAAAAAATCGTTTTTTTTTTTTAATTTTTTTTCGATAGCTTATGATGTGTAGAATATGTTCCTAAAGCGGTTTGGCCGATAACGATTGCATAAAAAAGTTATCGCATAAGAAAGGAACGAATTGTATGGCGTCAAGTACGAGTACTACATAGGCGATGGAAATCTTAAAACGCGTTTTCTGAACAATCATGTTTTTCAAACTGGTCTCCACGATATCTCAAGAACTACTCGATGGATTGACTTGGATTTTTTTTTATTTTAAAGTAGATAAAATTTATTGGATCCTAAACCTAAATTCGGATGATATTTGTCGTCTTTTTTTTATTTTCAGAGTACTTTAAAGAGCGAAAAATGTGAAAAAACGGTACTAGAAATTCACATGTCCGCCATTTTTGTAATTTTCGACTTTTTTTTTGATATTATAGGTTCAAGCTCCAATAAATATCATATAATTTATAAAATTTTTTAATTTTTCATTTCAGATGACATAAACGTGCTGTGCGATGGAGACCGTTTGGGTACTTTTTTTTTTCAACGTGACGTTCGACGACGTATTAACATTTCCCATGACACCTTTATGCACCAAAAAAAATATTTTTCTATACTTTAAGAGTCGTTAAATAACCGTCAAAAAACTCAAATTGTTCATTTACTTCCTTCTATGACAAAAATATCAAGAAAATCACCGTGTTTTTAGATCTCTAGATGAGAACCTCCCCTTAAGATTAGTTTTTAGCCACTGTTATTCATAGCGATAAGATAATAAGTATTAGTTTCGCTCAAGGATATAGATAAAATAACTGACACATGTGCGGAATGTGTTGGAAAAACTAAGAGACACAAAAAGAGGGGAGAGCGATTTGAAACAAGAGATTCAGACTTTGGTGATTCTCGTTGAAGTCTGATCTATTCATCTATTCGACGACTTAAAGTTGCTGTCGTGTATCAACTGTTCCATTTCGCTCTAACGCAGATAGAAATGATTAACTTTTCGATTATTACCTACAAAACACCGAACTAAAATCGATGTTAGCAGTGCAGTAAACACCAACTAACAGTAATACTACAACAATGTTATAATTTCCCACTCAACAATGAAACTGTAACATACAACGTCTGTTATTGCACTTACATTGTTGAGTGAGAAATTATATTGATCTAATGTTACTGTTAATTGGTGTGGTTACTGGACAATTCTTATTATAGTTCTAAAGTTTCAGAAAAACCCCGTTTTCTTCAATTTTCCATGAATTCTTAGTCTCTTATCTTTTTGACAAAGAAGTAAACGTGGCAGATTTTAACTGAACACGCGTGAATTTTCCTAAACGAATTCCTGCACTCTTGGCACAGAAACCGAAAAAATCCGTGGAAAAATGGGGGGGAGGGGGGAGAAACGGTTTTTCCCGCAACTGTAAGACCATAGTTCTTCTTAGTATTATTCACCGATCGGTTTAACCTGAGTTTAACGGAAGTCACTCTCATCTTACTCTTTTTCGGTCGCGATACGGGACCGAGAGTGGTTCTCTCCGACGGGCAAGAAAAGAGATTTCGTGGTGCCGCCTTATGCACACTTGTATATATTTGGCGATAAGCCTCGTAAAAGTGTCCGGACGGCGCGAGATAGCAGTTACGAGGCTGGCTAATTAGGAGCCGCCGAGGTTTGGCGGGCGGTCCGGCTATTTTTCGGCGAGGAATCGCACGCGCGCGCCGCGCAAAACGCAACGCGGCGCGCGTTCGATCGCTCGCTCGCGCGCCCGTCCGCAGGATCAACGACCTAAGAAAGTGATATAGGTTAGGTTAGGGGTATGCGCGTGGTATGCGGAAGCGGGATGGGTGTGACGCGAGAGCGGAGGGGTGCAGGCAGGTCGAGGGTGGCGCGTTGCGTCATTGGATGCTTGATGTCGCAGGGGCGAATCTCGCGCTGCACTCGGGCCCGAGACCGGATGTGACGCGGCGAGCCATCTTATCGA